>NC_039272.1:27459376-27789819 GCF_003368295.1 Carassius auratus
GTTGTACGTTTGAAGGAGTATTTTTGTTCCAAAAACACTCCTGGTTTGTCACAAGTTTCTGAAAGTTTTTTTTCGAGTATGGGTCTGTGTGACGTTAGATGGAGCGGAATTTCCTTATATGGGTCCTAAGGGCACTTCTCCCGGAGGATCGGGCGCTCCCGTATAGCAGAGCAGAGACATTCACTGATCAGAGCGAGAGCGAAATTTCACAAAAGAAGTGTGTTTTTGGTTGCCAGGGCAAGACAACCCTGCACAGATTACCAAAAAAAAAAAAAAAAACAACATTAAGGGACCAGTGGATGGAGTTTATTTTTACAGAGCATCAACTGAGTTGTGCAAGTGTTTTTGTTTGTTCCCTGCATTTCAAAGATGCTTGTTTTACAAACAAGGCCCAGTTTGACATGCGATGTTGTCATCAAACTGCACTTTTCACATGTACACCTTAAAAAAAAAAAAAAAAAGGCGACATAAAGTGGAACTTAGTCATTTTCCAAAACCGCTAAGCAAATATATACAGTTTCAATACATACCACATAGAGACGTCCTGCTGTAGTCGTTGATGCTGCTGCTCTTGTTAAATTTCAGCCTCTGGATCTGATTCTGGATCATAAATATACGGCTGAATCTGACTGTTAGCCATGGTTTGTTTTGGATGATGGTTTTTTTCCTCACGCAAAAGCCTACTCGCACTCGTGATTCTTTAGCTCCGCCCACACGTCACGCCTCCAGCCAGTCGTGTTTTTCCAGGAAAAAACGGTACAGACTATCTCTCTTATAAATATAATAAAACTAAAGACTTTTTGGAGTTATGAAGGATACAGTACTACTCTATAGGTTAACAGGATATTGAGTGAAAACGAGCATTTCACCCCCCCTTTAAGCTTTTAATATGATTTACACTTTAAAAGTAGCCTATATTTAAAATAGAAACAACACAAAAGCTCTTTTACACGGAAAGCAATAGAAATGAAGTAACTAAGGCATTTCCCCAGATAATTGTTTCATATAGTGTGCTTTGCAGGGCTGATGGACACAGGACAGGCTATTCATTCATACAACTTAATTCGTTCCTATGACTTATTCATTTGTGGCAACTGTCCACGTTTCATTAATTTTGTTCCCTAAAATAACCCTTGATTTAACTAAAATAAGGGAACAAATGAATAAATCGAACAACATCGAACATTAATTCATGATTTAAATTTTCAATAAAAAATTTTTTATTCCCTTGCCATGTTTACCACAGTAAGAGATGCCAAAACAATGATTCAAAGTGAAAGATAAAGTAAACCTGTGAAATTAGAGGGTTAGACTCTAGAAAAGAAACAATGCCTAAATATTGTTGAATTTGTGGAAATTTGTGACCAACCGGCAAACCAGAACAAAGCCACATAAATGAAGGCTAAAGGCTCGAACAACATCCAGAAGGATGGTCAGGATCTAGCATTTTCCAGTTAACCTATTATTCATCTAAATTAATCAACAAAGCTTTTATACTACACTAGTTATAATCAGAGCTTATAATTTGTAAATTAAATAAGTGCTGGATTCAAAACAGCAATTAAAAGGCGATGTGACCGGCACATTTTTTTTTTTTTTTTTGAAAAATATGCTAAATATACCTGACTTACTTAAGATAACGGACTTAAACAGAAGTGTGGCGGCACTCCATAGGTTCAAAGAAAGAAAAGGATGACAACACGCATTCTGTTTGTTTGCTTTATTTTATTTTAGAACACAAATCTTCTGTTTTATTGTGAGTTTGCACAAATGAAAGTAAACACTTTTGCTGAAAGGTTTATTTTTATTTCGTGCCGGAGCCTGCCGCACACGTATTCCAGCAATTCAACATCGCAGTCTGTTCATTATCAGAATAAAATAGTCAATTAAACTAAACTAATAGGTTACACTTGCCAGTTTAATAGACCTTAGTATAACGGTTCACTCTGCTGTTATTCCAAGGACGTTTTTGCTCATATGGAGAGGATGATCTTTTCTGTCTGTATGCGAATGCGTGTAAAGTACAAACCTAGTTTACATTATAAATAATAGTTTAATATTCAAATACATTGTGAATATGGAAACATTTGAATTTGTGCCCAACGAGACATGAGCAATAACCTCCAAATAAATCTAGCTAAATCCGTTACAAGCCGTTATAAAAAAAAAAAAAAGGCCTACCGGAATGCTAAAATTCTAAGTCTGACATTTGCCAGAACAGAATCCAGCAGGATCAAATTAATGTGAGCAACAGTGTGTTTTGCTGCGCAGCACAACCCTACGAGCATCACAGTTACATTTGGGATAATTTTGTTTAAAATGCCATAATGTCAGTTGAAAGCATTGCAATTGTGTTTAAAATACAACAACGAGCAACACAAAGCCGTTTAAAGAGGCACTTTCAGCGGTCTCCGTGTGGGATAGGTAACAGTCAACTAAAGTAAAATGACCTCAATCGTCAAATTTGAAACGTTATGTTTGAAGGTACCAAGACCTTGTAATGCTGATTTCATAATTAATTTATTCATAGTTAAAAGATCGAAGGATGATCTACATCTGAATCTCATCTTCAAAAGATTATAATTTTTTTAAGATATTAATAATTTAATCATCAATGACTGAAAATAATCAAAGGTCACAGTAAATACTGTACTTCTACATTGTTTAAAAATTCCTAAATAAATAATGTTCTTTTGAATTTTCTATTCATCTTAAATACAAAAAAAAAAAAAGATTTGTGATGGTTTCTACAAAAATATTAAGCAGCACAACTGTAACACAAATATTTTTTCTTAAGTAACAATTCAGCAAATCAGACTTTATTTTGAAAAAGCGTGTCACTGGAATCATTTAAAAATAATGAAAAAAATTATTTTTAAAATTATTTAAAAAAAAAAAAAATAGGTCCCACTTTATATTAGGTGGCAGTAACTACTATGTAGTTACTGCCAAAAATAAGTACAATGTACTTATTGTGTTCATATTGTATTGTAAAACACTTTTGCTGCTATTGAGGTGGGATAGGGGTAAGGTTAGGGAGAGGGTTGGAGGTATGGGTAAGTTTAAGGGTGGGTTAAGGTGTAAAGTATGGGTCAAAAGTGTAATTATAAATGTAATTACAGAAATTAAATACAGATGTAATTACATGTAGTTTTTTTTTTTAAATATAAGTACAATAATTAAAATGTAAGTACATAGTAGTTAAGGCCACTTAATATAAAGTGGGTCCAAAAAATGTCATTTTGTACTTTTGCATTAAAATAAAATATTATAAAGTTGTAACATTCATGTTAAATATCTTGTAATGTCAGATATCATGTCTGTTGTAAATATAGTTTTTATACCTCTTATGCAGTATGGATCTTTTCCACATCCTCACAATGTTCATAGTGTGATCCTCTTTAACTTTCCCCCATTGTTTATTTGTTTATTATTATTTATTTTTTTAGTAATTCCACTGAAACATGATGGAAATATAATTCAATCATTCCCAGCTTTCCAGAGACACATCTTTCCCAGTTGCTTTAAGAGTGAAAAGTAATGCGTATATTCATGTTGAGCCGTGGGGGAGCCTGCCCAGCATTGAATTCATGGGTAAACCCTGCTAGAGTCGTAGTATTTCTCTACTGTTCCCTGCTGTGCTCTGCAGCGGCTCCAGAGCTCCTTTTCATTCATTATTTTGAGTAGCATGAATGCTACGGTTTCTTACGGTGATGCAGCACCATACGACAGAGCTTGAAGTCACAGTCGCACATCAGAAGTTCAGAAATAGCTGCTGCTGGAAATGTGACATCCCATTTTTGGAAACGGTAGTCCAGCTGGAATATATGTATTTTATGCTGAATGCATGAGCTATTTTTCTGTTAATCAGTATGATGAAGGTACAGAGGTGAAATGGTTAATTAAAAATAAAAAAGTAGTATAAATGAAAAAAATATAATCATAATAACTTTTATGAAAGTTACCGGATTACTGGGTTTATTCAAGACATCTGTGTTGATGGTGTGACTGGATCTCTTATAAATAATTTTTCTATTTTGTTCTTTTCACACACATTCATCTTTTTTCCATATATTCTTTTCTGGTCATATACAGATAGCAGACCTGTGTTTTACTGATTTTATCACTTTGTAATGGCAATATATATTTTATATTGGAGCGTAGTATAACAAGGCATCAGCTGTTCCTACATAAAAAGGTCTCAAATTGTATAAATTATTATATCAGCTCAAATGCCCTCTTGTGGTCTTCTGTGACAATTGCACATGCTTATTGAGGAATAAGAGCTGGATCTTCTACAGATGCTCAAATGGGAATGTGGTAGTCTGTATTGTATTAATTTCAATTAAGTATATATATATATATATATATATATATATATATATATATATATATATATATATATATATATAAAGGGTATACTTCGCTTAGGTGAGGGTTTTGAGATATAACCATGTATAACTGAGAATTAAGCAATACTCTAAAAGGGATTATTCATTGTTTCTGCTACTATGAATATGCAAATTTCTGGTTCCACAGTAACACAGAGCAAATCCATTCCCATTATTAGATATACACTAATATATATATATATATATATATATATATATATATATATATATATATATATATATATATATATATATATATATATATATATATATATATATATATATATATATATATCCCTTGAAAACATACTATATTTTTGAATAAATAAATGCAGCCTTGGTCAGAATAAGAGAACCCCAAGTTTGCCTTACTGAACCCAAACATTTGAAAGGTATAGTATATTCAAAACTACGCATACAAATGTTTGAGTGTCACATACAGTCAGAGCAGAAAGCTGCATGAGTGCAGGGGTTAAATATTCATGTTGTCTTTGGGACTGAATGGATCTAGAGAGCTGGAAATCTAGGTCACCGCTGGCACCACTGGGGTTACCAATAAAATCTGGGTCACCTGTTAGCATGCACTGATGGTAAATGACTAAGCAAAGACTGCTGGTAATTGGCTGTCAGGGGGCTCAAATTCCACATCCAACTTGGACAGTAGTTATGGATGGTTTTACCTTTGAAATTATTACACACATCACCTTCAAGCATGAAATGTTTCTTAGTATTATAAATGGTGTGTGTGTGTGTGTGTGTGTGTGTTTTAATCTACTCAGTCATGAACGTTGTTTGTTTTTTGTGCTTTTTTACAGAAAGAGCTCAGCCTTCCCAGACGAGGAAGTTTGTGAGTAAATCTACTTTGTCTTAAATTAAACATGATTCAAAATTTAGCCTAGACATAAACCTGCATCCCCAGAATAACATTTTTAAAGAATATATAATATATATATATATATATATATATATATATATATATATATATATATATATATATATATATATATATATATATATATATATATATATATATATATATATTTTTTTTTTACTGTTATATATTTTATACTATTTTTTTTTTTCATCTACAGAACAGAGTCAGGGTAGCATGATATAAATGTGTACTTAAATTAAATTTAAATTAAATTAAATTAAAAAAAACTTAATTTACTTGTGCTTATGAGAAGAAATCAATCAATTCTTACAGGCTGTTTTACAGTGAATTACTAGATTTCACTATTAAAAGAAAAGAGCATATCGTTCTCTTGTTCATATTGTTTTTTTGCTTAGAAGATTTTGAGTCAAAGATGTGAAACGTGCCTAGTTAGCAAAAATAAATAAATAACAGTTTTATGTAAATTACCTTCCCAATTACTTCCCCTGTCGAGTCAAGTTGATGAGTAAACAGTTCTTTTGTTGTTCTTACATCCACATACAAAATTTGCTTGTTAAAGCATGGCTTGCATTGATATTTTTACTTATTTGTTTATTTTTGGAGTTGCTCATTTGCATACAAATGATATGAAGAAAAAACTTTTTTTTTTAATTGCAGCTGATTTTGATTACAAAATGGTAATGGCATACCTGTAAATACCGCTGAGTTTTGTTTACTCTGTCATGTTGAGCTCAAGGCTTCCACGCAATTTCTTGAACTGGGAACTGGGACCTCAGTAAACTGTCATCTGTATGTTGCAACATTTATGGTAGGGCTTCATAATTAATTAAAATTTAAGTCATAATATGGCATAGTGTTCATGATATGGCATTGTGTTGCTGTGGTTCAGTGGATTGCGTTAACAGCTCAAAAGGTCCTGGGTTCAATTCACAGGGAACAAGCATACTGGTTAAAAAAATAATAATAATAAAAATGTGTAGCCTGAATGCACTCGAAGTCACTTTGGATAAAAGTGTGTGCTCAATGCATAAAAGTAAATGTAGGCATAGAATGATTATTAAACTGCAATCTCTGTGTAAACTGAAGTGATTTCTTGACCTTCATGGGTGTTACACAGTTGAAGGCATGAAAATAATGAGAGAATTGTTTCTGCTCTGAAGGTTTTTATAATATGAACTAAAGCTTTGTTTACTCGAATCTGTTTATAGGATGCATGCTCATCCATTGCATTTATTAATGAAATCTTCACTCCCTGCTTTCTATACATTTATTAATGAAACCTCTCTCTGTTGAAGATGTCTGATGTCTATGAGGGAGTATTGAGTTATAGGACAAACTTATATTACTGACAGTTCGAATAAACCAATCTGTGCGTTACACCCTCGCCACTGGTAGAATTTTTTGGAGAAGAATTATAAATATATTGTCACACCCTTTGACTGTTTTTGTTGTTCATCCCTGATGTGCTGTTTGTGAGTTTCTGTCTTCTATTGATTATGTCATTGAGTTCAGGTGTGTCTTTTCTATAGTCCCTGTCTGTTTTCCGTTAGTGTTTGTCCAATCTACTATGTCCCCACATGTGCTCCTGCCGGTTCTGTCCTGGATTTACCCTTGTGTGGATTTATTAAAGACTATTTGCATTTATCTTCTTCGTGCGTTTATCTCACCGTAGCATGAAAGAAGCCCGGACCTCAAAGTGAAAATAAAGCGGTGTGTTTCCCCGCGTTTTTTTTTGTTAGTTAGAGTTATTATGGTCGACCCAGAGCCCAGCCTACTACCACCCTTCTTTGAAGTTTTAGCCCACTGCTAACAGAGAACCAGAGCCAGACGAGCCATCGTCTAGGAGAGTGACAGTGCTGAGGATCGCCCCAGAGTCAGAGCCTCAGTCGACATTAGTCCAGGTGCTCAAGCCGGTTGTTAGAAATGTGACAGTGGAAGAGTCAGTAGGGAGCGAGGGCACAGATGAAAGCCCCGCCCACTGCACTACTGCCAGAGTTGAGCTGAAGCTGCGCTCAGAGGATGATAACATGTATGTAGACATATGCCCCCTCTTCTCCCGCCTTCGTCTGAACTCTCTGCCTGCCCTGAATTATCTGTCTGCCCTGAATCATCTGTCTATCCTGAAACGACCACGGAGGTCGTAACTGAACTGTTTGTTTATATCGAACTGTCCGTCTGCCTGGAATTATCTGTCTGCCCTGAACTGTATGCCTATATTATAGCAACCACGGAGGTCATTCCCTCTTTCACTGGCGCTCACGGTGCTGGAAGTGGCCTTATGATGTGTGTGGGCACACCATAAGCCCCCTGAGCATCCAGAACTCCTGCCCAACCTCTCTTTCCCACCACCCCTGTACCAGTCCTCACCATCACCACCGCTGTCTCCTGACAGCCTGACAGGTGGGATCGCCGCGGGTCTGCTAGTCTCCATTGGCGTCGTGGCTGGAGAATCCCTTATAGTCGACTAGTATTGTTTCTTTGACAGGCTATTTGATATCTTGGAAAGCAGGGTGGCCGATAGCTGATATAAAGCCCGATATGTTGTTTTGATTTTAAGTTAATTAATATTTAAGAAATTCATTTGAAAATGGGTAATGTATAAAAAAAAATACTTATGCTTAGTTGTGGTTAGTTGTGAAGTATTTTTTCACAAATAAAAAAATATTTAATAAAAATATAATTATAAAGGAAATAAACACTGTAACCAACATGGCACTAAGTATTCTGGGAAGTTGGTGTGCATTGGGTATCATATTTTTCAAATAAAGCCTGGTAACACTAAACCACTAACACTACACAAAAAGGTAACACTCATTTTACATACAAACCTCTGTCCATATTAGACAGAACTGATAACTACGACGACAAACGAGAGGGAGAATGTGAGTACTGTGTCCTCAGGTGCTGCTGTTCTCAGCGCCGTCAAAATAAAAGTCTGGCATGCCGTCTAAAGAAAAGTCCCGCCTCAAACGCATCGACCAATAAGAAATACTTATCGGCCGATGCCAGTATTTGAAAAATGCCAAATATCGGGTGTTATATTGGCGACCTTGTCACCACTTCCAGCTCCTGAAAAATTTACATTTTAATAGGATATAGTTGGATATAATGCAATGTTTTCTGCCCAAGCACTTTAATCAAGTGCGATTTTTGGCTCTTCATAGTGAAATGGATGGATATTCATGGACTTGAAGGCACAGCCGAGGGATGGAAAGTGTCTAGTATTGGGGGTCTTAGGATGGCATATCTGCTTTTTGTGGATGATACCAGTGTTTACCTGGGCCGTTTGCAATTGAGTGCATAGTGGCGAGTTCCTCGAGGTCTTTTTCACAACTGTGGGTAGGTTGGGGCATGAGATTGACAGTCAGATTGGTCTAGTGACACTGGGTCAGGGCCAGCTGTCATGGTGAAAAGAGAGCAATGCCTGAAGGCAAAGCTCTCAACTTACCAGTCAATATGTGCTCCAACCTATGGTCATGAGCTCTTGTTGAAGACCAAAAGAAAAAGTGTGTGTGTATAAGCGGTTGAGTATAAGTTGAGTTTTCTCTTCGGTCTGGGCTGACCCTGAGAGACCGGCAGCAAAATTCTGATATCCAGGAGAGACTCAGAATAGAGCTTCTGCTCCACACCGTTTAAAGAATGGCTCCTGTATGCCTTCCAGTGGAAGTGTTCCAGGCATGTCCAACAAGGAAGAGACCCCAGGGCAGACCAGGACGGATTATATCTATTGGCTGGCCAGGTGAACGCCTTGGGATCTCCCTAGATGAGTTTGAGGAAGTGGCCAGGGAAAAGGACATCCTTAGCCTGCTGTCACCGCAACCCGGTCCAAATGAATGGACAGATGGATCTCTGGTCTGCATCAAAATGGTCTTTATTAGGGCTGTTAATTTAACACTATAATTTAGAGATTTATAATTTAATGATGAAGAGAAACCCAATTTAAACAATTACCATTTCAGGTTAATTTATCACAATTTGTGTAATTAATTCTATTAATAAGACTGATTGACCACCCTATAGTTGTAGGCCTATGTACCATATATAGAATTATAGGCATATATATTTGTTTTATACTCTTATCAGTAAAGTTTGGAGGAGTCAAGGTAATGACACTTCAAGAAGGGTCTGGCATATGTTTATATGTCTGTTTGGTGGTGGTGGTTGTGGCTATTTGTGTTTGTTATAGGTCAGAGATTTAATGTTCTATATTTAGAAACCATAACAGTTGGCAGTTTTTTTACGGTGACCCTGATGTCTGTGTTTGGTGTCAGTTGACCTGTCAGGCATATGTGAATGTACAATCTGTACTTTACCAAGATCACAAAATCAAAGGTTGTGCAATGGTAGCTTTTAGTTTGGAAAAATTAACATTAGGAATGTACCTTACAATATACAAGCCATATTGTTTGATTGACCCCATACCACCTTGTTGTGTTTCTTCCCTTTTTATTATAATTATGACATGCATTTATTTATTTATCCATCCATCCATCCCGCACAGTAACTGAAGTTCACACGGGATATGTGGCAAATGTACAATTCTACAGTAAACATTTTTTGTTTGTTTGCTGGTTTACATATCCTGTTTCAACCTGTTTTAAACATGTCACACTTTTTCCACTCCGCAGCTCTCACGTACAATGTTCACTGTTCTTTTAAAAAATATATTTATTTATGGGAAAACTGATTGCTAGTGCAGTTTCTCTGAAAATACATGCTCATCATGCCAGTTTTACGTCAGTTACGCTCCCTCGGTTAGATGTATGATAGATCCTCAGTATGTCTCAACCTGTCAGAAACAAATTAGAAGAAAAAAACATGTCAATTAATTTTATTGGCCTTTTGCGTTTATGATTTATGGCATTCTGCTGTGACGACGCCACAGGCATTGTATGATGAATGTGCTGTTACGGTTGTCTGTTAGGGTTAGGGTTTCTGAAAGGGAGTCAATGCAATGGTCATGTGACTGGGCTTGATCAACAGTGGGATGTTGTTGAAGTGGTGGATGGGGAGATTATGGACTCTCAGGTCATGCTCTCCAGATGTGTTTACTGAATGTTAATTTAGGGGTGAGTCACCCGTTTATGCATCAGTTTTGGCAGCAGCAGGTCAGTGGCCCTGAAATGAGTTTTGACTTTGACTTTTTAAACCTTATCCATTTTTAAATCCATATCCACTTATTTATTTATTTATTTTTTATTTATAGATTTCTATATAGATTTTAGTTTTAGTAACTTTAGTACTTAAACGTATTTAATTTCACTTTGCATTTCATTTAGACTAATTGCCATGGCAACGTTTAAACTTTTTGTGTAAATTTTCTTTTACCTTATCACCACGAAGTTATGATCTGTTGAAAGGGTGTTGATATGATGTTACTAGGGTGTTGGGTGGTTAGGTTTAGGTTTGATTTATATATATATATATATATATATATATATATATATATATATATATATATATATATATATATATATATATATATATATATATATATATTTACAAGTTTTAGTAATTTTGTTATTTTATTATTTGATAACAAATATTTATTAGCTTGTTTTTTATTTCTGTTTTAGTAAATTGCATTTTTTTATTTAAACCATTTCAGTTAAACAGTATTTCAATTTACAATTTTATATTTTGCAGTGCACCTTTTTTTTTATATATTTTTTAAAATTATTATTTAATGAAAAACGCTGTAGCATTTGGACCAATCAGACTCGCAACTATATGATACATTAAACAAATAATATGTAACGCCTCCTCATCTAACCAAAGGGTCTATGGACCCTTCCCCCCAAACAGAAGCTATCACCTTAAAATGGACTGACCAGGCCGCTGGTTCCCTAGCAACCAAAGGCCCACTGTCTGATAACACTAGGTTTATGTGACTAAGCAACTCTTAACCCAAGTCTCTCAGAAACAGACACATACAGTAATGCACATAAAAAGGGACTCTTCTCTAATTAATTAATTGAAAAACCTTTCTTTGAAATAATCCACATATACTTGAGGGCATTGTGTATACAATAATTACTTCCATTATTGGAAAATACACAATCATTGAAATATGATGGCTTTAAGTTGACATCTTTTAATTCATTTATATATCCTTCTAATGCACATCCAATATGATGGCAGTGTGGAAAAGAAGGGGTTATAGCAATTAATGACTGTAAATAGAGGGTAATGAGTGAAGTGTGACCTGTTTAATCCCAATGGAGCAGACCCAGCATCCTCAGCTGATTGCTTCATTCCCTCATTACACATGTGTACATGCACACAATGACCCTCGAACATTCTTGAACAATCTAAAAGATCAAAGCCGTTTTGATTATACATTAAAACAGTCTCTTTGCTTCAGATAAATATGTTCCAGATAAATAACTTTGCTAATCCAGTTTCTCAGCAGTGGGTTTGACCTAATTCAGAAAAACTGCTGCAGGTGTTTAACTTGGTTCTGTCCCTACGCCCCACTTCCTGACCGCCGTCTGCTCCTGCTTGGTCTGATGTGCTGTACACTGTCATCTGCAATTGTGTGCTCCCATGAGCCTGCCAACTGTGGACAACCATTTACTTTTCCTGAAATGCAGCCCATTAGTCTCACTGCTTTCACATTTGTGGTGTAATTGGTTTTGCCTTCATATCTAGTTTCTACAAAACTGCTTGTTCAAAGACTGGTACAAACAGGCCAAATACACAGTGAATGGGGAGATAAGATTGGCAAAGTTAAACTACTCTGAAAAGCTAAAAAAAAAAAAAAAACAGCTTTCAAGTAATGACTCTACATCATTGTAGAATAGCCTGAAAGCCATCACCAGCTACAGTACCCCATCCCCCAGCACTGTCATTTGAGAGACTGGTGTTGGACTACTTAAAGGACATTACTGGACCCTTGCTGGACCCCTGCAGATTGCTTACCAAGCAAACCGGTCTGTGGATGATGCAATCAATATGGGATTGAACTAAATCTTCCAACACCTGGACAAACCAGGGACTTATGCAAGGATCTTGTTTGTGGATTTCAGTTCCGCTTTCAACCCCATCAGCCCGGACACCCTTCAGAACAATCTCACACAGCTCTCTGTGCGTACCTCCATCTGTCAGTGGATCACCAGCTTTCTGACAGACAGGCAGCAGCTAGTGAGGATGGGAAAGCTTACATCCAACACCTGCACCATCAGCACTGGAGCTCCCAAGGGTTATGTTCTCTCCTCACTGCTCTTCTTCCTCTACACAAATGACTGCACCTCTAAAGACCCCTCTGTCAAGCTCCTGAAGTTTGCAGATGACACCAAAATCTTTGGTCTCATCCAGGACGGAGACTAGTCTGCTTACAGACGTACGAGAGGTTGAGCGGCTGGCTGTCTGGTGTAGTCACAACAACCTGGAGCTAAACACACTCAAAACTGTGGAGGTGAATGTGGACTTCAGGAGAAACCCCCCTGCTCTCCCCCCACTCACCATCATGGACAGCTCTGTGCCTGTAGTGGAGTCATTCAGGTTCCTGGGCACAACCATCTCTCAGGACCTGAAGTGGGACAATCACATTGACTCCATTGTGAAAAAGGCCCTGCAGAGGTTGTACTTCCTTCTTCAGCTGAAAAAATTCAACCTGCCACATGCACAAATGAAATGTTTTTGAATCGGTTCTGTGCTCTTCTATAACTGTCTGAATTGGGTCAGCCAGCAAATTAGATTTAAGAAGACTGCAACGAACTGTTAGGACAGCAGAAAGGATCATTGTTGTGCACCTGCCAAGTCTACAGGACTTGTACAACTCCAGAGTGAAGAAACAGGCAGGTAATATAATCAAAGACCCCTCTCACGGTGGCCAATGTTGCACTTCTCCCCTCAGGCAGACGCTACAGATATGTTCACTGGAAGATCTAGACATAAAAACTGATTTTCCCCCATACCATCTCCAGTTTAACAGGCAACATATGAATTATTACTTGTGTTCTGTAATTCATTGCTGTAAATCATTCTACATCATTAATTGTTGCCTTTCTCAAGTATTATGTAAATACATATGCATATATCTATTATTTATACAGTTCGATATAGAGTAAATATAATCGATACATAAATCAATCTACTGTTCCAGATTCTGCACATTATTTATTCTTTAAGTCTTGCTAAATATATATATATTTTTTTTGTTCTCATGTCAGATGTGTATGCAGGGCCGTCGCTAGTGGGGTGAAAGGTGGTGACGATTATGGGGCCCACGGCTGAGGGGGGGGCCTCAATGATCTCAACCGACTGGTTAAGGCCAACCTAAAAAGTTGATGGGCCACTGGTGTGTGTCGTAACGATAGTTTATCATTTTCACATGTTTTAAGTTTTGCCAATTTAAGCATTCAAAAGAGTTGAAATCATTCAAACACAAGACTGAGTATCAGAAAGCCGCATCTCACGGACAGCAACACCGAACCGAGCTCTCCTTCGCATCCTCCTGCACATGAATGAACAAATACAAATCGCAGTTTAAACGTGCGAACAGAAAAAGATGTGAAAAAGCCCAGTTCAGCACCAGCGCGCAGTGTTCTGTGTGCACAGGCCTCATGCAGAGAGATGCGTCTTAAAGCCCTTGAACACTGAATTTGCCTCCTCTTGCTCTTGTACCGACAAATACTTACAAAATGACACCTGTCTTTTTAATAAAATGTTATGTCTTCAACTAAAGTAAACAGTGGAGAAAGAAATTGGATCTGTAAAATTATAACTGATGCATTGTCTCTTAAAGTTACTGCTCCTAATTTAATTTTAATGTAAATAGAAGAAAATGAAAGACAGAAAATAATTTACTGCTCTTGACGGAATTACTTTGTAATTTTAACAAGAATTAATCCACAGACAAACCTAAAATTATTCAGGCACCAGATATAATTTTTTTGGTATTTTTATTAGTGGGTGCAGGACCCTAGTTCATTTGAGTACAGCAAAATAAACCGAACTGTGAAAAATTATACCCAAAAAAATTTTATACTGTGGACTACCAGTGAAATTGATAATTTTTGGTCCCAAATTGTTTTTATTCAGAAACTTTGACCTGACCATGTTTTGCTTAAGTGTTTCTTTTTTAATTGCTAATTAACCATAGAGTGAACAATATTAAACATTGCTTGGTAATTGGTCAACAAAGTATTGATAGTTGTGTAAATATTATTTTTCCCGTCTTGATCACTGTGTGGGTATTAGTGGTTCTGTCCTGGAATGGTTCAAATCTTACTTGAATAATAGAACTTTCTCAGTTTGTGTGGATAAGTGCTCATCCTCTAAATCAATGTTGACTTGTGGAGTTTCTCAAGGTTATATCCTAGCTCCAATTTTATTTTCATTGTATATGCTCCCTTTGGGCTCCCTTTGGGTTTAATAAGCACAAAGTGTCGTTTCATTGTTATGCTGATGACACGCAAATTGATGTGCCTTTTAAGCAAAATGACAACCATGAGTGCAGAGCTGGATGTCTCTTAATTTTTTTTTTATCTCAATGAGAGTAAGACTGAGGCAATTGTGTTCGGTTCTATAGCTGTATCTGGCAACATACAGCAAATGCTGGGTGATCTGGCTGCATATGTCGACCCCTCTGTAAATTTGGGTGTTGTGTTCGATTCTGCTTTGACTTTTGATAAGCAAGTAAATGCAGTAGTTAAATCAAGTTTTTTTTTTTTTTTTTCAGCTCAGACTCCTTGCTGAGGTGAAGGTTTTTTTAACTTGTGCTGAGTTTGAGAGAGCTATACATGCTTTTATCTCTTCTCGACTACACTACTGCAATTCAATGTATATTGGTATTAACCAATCATGTATAAATCGCCTACAAGTGGTGCAAAATGCAGCTGCCAGAGTTTTGACTGGAACTCGCAAATATGAGCATATAACTCCCATCCTACTGTCTTTGCACTGGCTGCCAGTCAATATTAAAATTTTAAATTGTACTTCTTGTTTTTAAGGTTTTAAATGGTCTGGCACCTTCGTACCTTTGTGATCTGTTGAGTTCGAGTCCAGCTAGATGTCTATGGTCATTGAATCAAAAACTCTTAATCTAGGCTGAAGAGAAAAGGCGACCAGGCTTTTGCCATAGCCGGCCCTAAATTGTAGAATAGTCTTCCAATCTCTTATTAGAACAATTGAAACGGAATCTCTTTTTAAAACAAAGCTTTAAGCCTACCTCTTTGAGAAGGCTTTTAGTGTATGAGCCAACAGGAGTCTATTATGTCTAATTATTATTTGTTTCTATTTATTTTTCTTTTTAAATTATATTGTTCAGCACAATGGTCAACCATCGTTGTTTTATTGTGCTTTATAAAAAATAAAAAATAAACCCATTAGCATACTAACAGTTTTGTTTGATTGTAATCCATTACACACCTTTTTATAAAAGCTTTCTGACATTATTGAGATTAATTTATTCTGTAACAGTTTAACTCTGAGTTCTTGTTCTATTTTATTACCATGTTTTAAACTATAGCTGATGAACTATGATAATGTAAGAAATGTTGAAGGTGTCTGAATACATTTTGGTTTGACTGTATATTTTATTTTACACTGAAGACTATGTGGTGCTATTTTATATTTTATTATTCAGTTTATGTACTTGGACACTTACAAACTTTAACAAGCTTAAACATTGTGTAAATAGCACAAATAAATAAATAGAGATACAAATTAAACAATTTCAAACAGGGTCCACTGGTACAACCTGCACCGGGGCCCCGGAAACCCCAGCTACGGCCCTGTTTGTATGTATGCATGAGTCCTTAGCCATCTTCAAGAAATGTCTAAAAACACATCTCTTCCATCTACACTTGACCCTCTGTCACTAGAACTTTAGAAACACTTTAGTATAGGGACCAATTCTCACTATTTACTAGTTGTTAATTAGCATGCCTTTTGGCTATTTATTAGTACTTGTAAAGCACATATTCTGCATGACCATATTTTTCATACCTAATCTACTCAATACCTTAATGTAACTACTTTACTAAGCAATAATTAGGAGACTGAGGCAAAAGTTGTTGTTAATAGTTAATTAATAGCAAGAATAGCAAGAAAAAAACAAAACAACTTTGATTGCTTCTATTGCCTTTATTGCTAAGTTGCTTGGGATAAAAGCATCTGCTAAATTGCTAAATGATTAAATGTAAATCTTCATCTTGTTGTTTGCCTGAGCACTTGAAAGATTGTCCAGCATTACAGTAATATCAGTTTCCACTCAAGCAGATATTGCAGAAAGTACAAAGTACATACGCAAATCAGCATATATGTGCACCCATGAGAGTGTAAGTGAACAGGGTGTTTGTTGTTGTTGTTGCTGCTGCAAGAATTAGTTATGATCCTCTTAATTTTGTTGGCACGCTTGTTTCAAAGTACATTTCAGATGCGATGTAAGTATTCAAACATGATGTTGCAATAATTGATTAGTAATGTTTTCAAGTATGCCATTTATCACAATCTTCATCTTCATTTATCTTCATCTTTTTAGCCATTTCCTACATCATATAGGGTTTTGAGGAATATGTCTCTCATTTTACTGGAGCATATTGATGTTGCCAAGCAGAAGGACACATGTGGTTTCAGGTCTGATGCCTTTTCCCCGTTTTTGAGTTTTATTAGCAGGTCTTTAGCAGAGCTCGTGTTAAATTGCTTGTTAAATCTTGAGCTCATTATAGCAGCGGTCTCCAAGCACCTTTGTCCCTAGTGAAACTCAGTGCCTGGTACAGACTAGTGCAATATAATCACAAGATTTTTTTTCAAGGCATTCTAGAACATTTATGTTTTGTCGTATTCATTAAAGCAGAGCTATTCAGTGTTTATATGTCATTCCTTCCCAGCAGAGGCCTGGATAATACTTTTTTGGAATAGTTACTGTAAATTTTCGTCTCCAAAGCAGTGTTATCTTAGAATTTTTCTACAAGATCATACAATATTTCAACAGTTAGATGTGATTGTTGAAAGGTGAGATAAAATGTTTTATCAGCTTTGTTTAAATTGAATATCTACTCAAAACAATGCACATAACAATCGAATAACTCTCGCTGTCAAGTAAGAAAAAAAATTTCAAAGTTTGTCTTTTCTTGCCATCTACATTTTATTTTTATTTATTTATTTTGCTGTGCATTGTGTTTCTGCTACTTTTGTACAACCCTCAGCAGTTGTGGTGTGTACAGATTTGTGGTTTTGTTTTGCAGCTCCCTTTGAACTTTTACTCTGTTCTAAATTTAGTGCAAGTTCTTCCTTCAGTTGAAGTCTGTGGAATTTTTTTGCCCCTTTTATTATCTGGCAAGTAAAACCAAAAGTCTTATTGCTTAGAGAAATAACAGCAGATGATTTGAGATATGATTCAAATCTGTAGCAGCTGTGCTGGATGAGTTACACACCAAAGATTAATTCTTAACTCTTATCTATGCAAATCTTTTATATTTGCCTTATCAACTAATGAGGTGTCTTCACGTCTTGTTCTTGGGTCCTCTTTGTTCTTTTGAGGCATTTATTGCTTAATTTGCACCTTTATTTTGAACATTGACAGTTATGCTGCAGTGTAATGTGGGAAAAACACCAACAACATGAATAATGGTCAACAACCCTGCTGCAGTTAGGAAGTGCTGCATGTAGTGTAGACTCCTCTGACTCTACTTTGCTGACGTAAGTCTCCTTCCTCAGTGGAGGAGGGGCATTAGATCTGTTTAGTGCTGGTGCATAAGAGACAGGGGAGGGGAAAAGCATTGTAGCCCAGCCTCCCTGCCCTCCATAGGCAGTTGATGATCACATCTGACAGCTCTGGGTGGAAGTTGAACGGCTCAGAGCGCGGGGTCCCCAGTATCTACTCCCCTGTGAGCGGCTCTCAGCTGCTTTCTCTGCACCAGAGCCTGGCTTTGGCTCTTTGTCAGCGCATGGGGGTGCGAGCAGACGAGCGGCGTGAATATATCATGTACACAATAGAGTGAACGAGTGCAGCGCGACCATGAAAGCCCAGCGGGAGAGGCTGAGGATTCCGGGGTTGACATTGGAGTGAGTATTTTCCCTTCTCTCTCGCGTCTTCTCTGGCTGGGATGACAGCAGACTGTTTATCTGCAGTGTGTCTGTCACTGTAGTGGTGACGGCACATCTGTGCTGAGCAGTGCAGCATTACCACAGTAGCAGTGTCTGCGGCATGTGTTGAAGGGTAAATATAGGTTTACTAGCTTGTGTAGGTCCAGCTGGTGTCCCTTTGCGGCAGCTTTGCATGTCATTTTCATGGAATGAGCTCATGTTTGGATAAATGACGATGATGCTAGATCAATACAGGATCATCTTCTAGCCACGGCTTGTCAGACTAGAGCCAGAAGGACTTGCGCAGCAGCTGGGTGAACTGCCTTCCTATTTTGCTACGCTGACATCTCGTCTCGCAGCATTTATAGCTTTTGATCACCATTGCTTACTAAATTAACTGGTTAAATGCAGAAGGCCTGTTTGTTGTCGACCTGTTAGCAGGTCAAAGACGCCACCATACTTTAGTGTTTGGTGCAGCGACGTAAAATGTTAATCTCTCGTCATACTTGATTGGCCATTGATGTTTTGATAAGATGAGACACCTTTGTTTTTGTTTACATGGGTCGCAAGAGATGCATGTTTGCGGCTGTGATCAGGAGTTGCATCATGGCTGCTGTTGCTAAGGATACAGATACATGCGTATCTCCTGGACATGTCAGCTCAGCAGTTTCACCTGACATGTTTAGTTTCTCAAGAAAAGCAATGCTTGACAAAGGCATGATGTTTGTAGATTAACATTTGTTTTTGTGAATGTTTTAATGTTAATTAAATTGGAACATGTGCCCAGTCTGTATACTATCAACAAGTATACAATTAAAAAAAAAAAAAAAAAAAAAATTTGATGCATAGGTGATGGAATGAAATGGACCATTGTTGTGGCAACCTCGTCACAAAACGGTGTCTTACCCAAAATTCCTTCAACAGTCATGCATCTGCTCTGTGGTTAATGCATGCCAGTTTGTTTATGTCTCTGCACTCATATAAGCTCTCAACTTCAAAAACTACATCCCGAGAGAGACTGTTCTTATACATGACGAACATTCACAAAACTCAATTTGACTTTCAGCCTCACTCCACGAAGCTTGAGCCCAACTCCCACAAGCCCTTGCAGCCCATGCAGCCCGCTGCACGCATTTCATTTTTGGAGGTAAGCGCGTGCTTCTTTTACATGGCCATTTTGTTTTGAGGCTTACCGTGTTCAAGGCTCCGTGTTTTCCGCCACTGAAAATGAAAGCATGGAGTTCAGTGATCGAAACAACACAGGGTCTTTATTCATGTACCTCTTTTGAGTTTTATTATTTTCACATTTGAAATCTTTGAATGGGATTTTATTGTCTAAAACGGTGGGAAATAGCTTTGTTTCTTGTGCTTCTATAACGTTCTTATATTCACCCCCTTCCCCCAACCTTTTTGGTGAGTCTCTCATTCGCCCTCTTTTATGTGATAAATAGGATTTGCTGCTTTGGCCATTGAACATTTTGGCGGAAAGAGCTCTGCACCATTTCTGGTGGAATCCAGGTCATTTCAAAAGATTAAAAATGAGGAACTGTGGCAGCAGTTACTTTCTACGGAAAAGTCAAAGGAAGCATTTTTGAGAAAGCAATACTTTTTGAATAGTATGTTTTTTATGCTTGATAACACAGTAAATTAACCAATTGGAAAATATTGCGGTTTTATCTTATTATCAGAATACATTTCATAAGGAGTTTACACAAAATGCATTAATTTGCCTTTAAAAATACATAAATACATTTAGACACATTCTAATTTACATTACATTACATTATTACTTTGAAGCAAGTATGGTGACTTTGTGCTTCATGAATATGCATTGGAGCTCTTGACAGTGAATGTGTGTAGTCACAAAATCAGAAACCCCTTACTTTGAAATTTGATCACAAATGGTCACCGTCATGGTCAGATGTTTACAGCAAAGTGTCTGAGCTCACACACTTGTAATCAGATCATTCACGACAGGTTTTAAGAACAGGTATAAACATTACAATTGATTGCTTGAATCTACTCTCATTTCTTGATTGAAAATTGACCATCACATTTTGTTGAAGATTCCTTTTTTTTCACAATTTTACTTCCTTTCACTTATTGCTATATGCTTTGTGGCCTTTTCTAGAATCCTATATATATATATAAAAAAAACCCTGCAAACAGCACAGCCAATCTGCTTTTGCTTGTCATCAAGTAAGTCTTTGGCTTGCTGATTAAATGGGTCATTGTATTTACTTAGTTCAGGGAAACTAAGTTCAGAAATTTACTTAGTTCAGGGAAATGTGTATATACAGTATACAGTCATTACAAATGAAACTAAATATTATATCAATTGCCTCTTTTATTACCGTCGACTGTGAGTGACATCACTTCCCAATGCAAACACTCCCAATAAAATGGCTCCACCCCTGTCACTTGATTGACAGGTTTCCGTGTAGACGTTGGAAATTCAAATGCAAAAGGAATTGTGATTCCATTTGAGTTTTGGCAGTTTACATGCACAGTGCAGAGAGAGTGAAAAGGCAAATGTGGTAATTAATATTGCTATTTAAGTATGACAGGCTCATAGCTCGTAAGATATGGGAAACACAATTGCAAATGGACTTTGCATTTCCATTTTAAATTTGGCAGACACTGTGCGTTCGCTTAAACTAAAATGCAAAGGTAATGCGCGGTTTGCATTTGCATTTGGATTATGTCATTTTATGCGTCCACAAATTGAAAACGCATTTGCAAATACAATATGTATTTGCAATTGCGTATTTGTATTGCCAATTTGCAATTCCTTTTGAATAAAGTCCGGAATATAATTCCATATACCCCACTGACCGTGAGTGCAGATCGAGTGTGCCTCACATGTTCTGAAAAGTGAAGCTGCGGGCTCTTTGATCACCCCCTGGTGGCTGGCTGCAGTATAGGTCATAAACCCCGCCCTCTCCATGTAAACAAATGGGAAATGAGTCAAAACATTTTTTTTTTTAAATTAATTAAACTTCTAATACACCTTTCCGAAAGATGGTTTTGATAATTTAAGGTAGTTGTCATAATGCTGATATATGTTTGATTGTTCATTTTTATGATGTTTGATTTTAGCTAGTAATTTGATGCTATAAAAACAGAGCATGTAGTTATGGTTGATTGGGACTGCAGGGGTTTGGGTGGGAGTTTGATACCGTGGCTCCACCTCTCGAAACTACTATACAGACTCTGGCTCCAAATGACGTAATTTACTAGACATGGCTGTGGCTTTACTGAGATAATTTGGCATCAATTTTCTATAGTGAAAGGAATAGGAGATGCATCTTTTTTTACAGTCTATGGTGTGAATGGATCTACTGGATCTGTAATCACAATAATCAGGCTTCGTACAGACAGTGCACACAGATATAAGCAGACTGTGCTAATGAAATTATTTCATATAGATTTTCTGGAAGCCAAAGCAGAATGCGGACTAGGAAGGTATACTCTGACCTAGGAATTCACTGAAATTAAATTCTTAGGTGAAGCCGAAGGCCAAATACCAAACAAGGTTTTTCAAATTTTTCACCCATGTGTCTTGCCAATTTTTTTCACCATTGCACAAGTTAAATAGCCAAAATGTGTTTTTTTTTTACTGTTTTATCTTGCTTTTCAAAGAAAAAATCAATTACAAAACAAATATTTAAAAACACTGAATTGTTTGTTTGTTTGTTTTTACTTTCTAGCAGACATTTATACCAACAAGGCACAGTTTAACTTAAATTAAAATGAATAAGTTAGTACACTAATAGTTTTTCGCCATTTTTGAGACCCCTTTCTTGATTCAGTTATGTATATATATATATATATATATATATATATATATATATATATATATATATATATTTACTATACATTGAAGCCTTGCTGAACAGAAGAGAACCCTTTAAAACATTACTGAACACAGTGTGAATTTTATAATAAATGTATTAATAGAGCTGTTGTAATTATTATTATCTTTATTATTTTCTTACTTTTTTAATAAACAAAATTCATAAAAATGTTACTGAGCAACTGAAGAGTAACACTGTTTCAGCGCAGATTTTCCTCGTGCTTTGGATTTAAACCCTGGCTAACAAGCAAAGCACTGCAAACTCGTACAGCACAGTCAGAATACAGGTAATTTGTGCATGTTTTAGAAAGCATTATGCTCTGCAGTTTATTTAATTGTCAGGGGCCATTTCATTGTTTCAGTCATCTTACTATATTGATCGTGTCATGTCATTGGTCGGTACTCCTATGTAGACGAATACATTTTCAGCTGAATAAATTTCAGTTGCCGAATATTTGGTGCATCCCTACTCTGAGCTTTATATTCTAAGAAAGATAACTTGCAGTTGGTTGAATCAGACCACTGCTATTGTTTTTGGTTCATCCTTTCCAAATTGGAGCACCAAAAACAGTTCATACAGATATAGAGCACAGGCTGACACAGAAGAGAGGAGGCTTGGCTTGTTCCCAGATTTAAGTTTCTATAGGTTACTGGCCCTGCAGGAAGAGATAAGAGGTCATGAGACTCAAGTTGTGACATAACTGAGCTAGACTTTGCTCACTTCATGTGTGACCAGTTTCCTTATGATTATGTCCATATCTGAAGCACTCTTTGAAGGTTTGATTAGTTGTTTGCATGCCTGGTTTAGGTCATATGCTGTTTTAGGCTTGTCCGAACTTGTCTCCTCATAGTGACATCCTTTGCCTCACACCTTAGTGGCTAGCTCTGCATTCAACGGTAAATTGTCAAGGGCGAGTGTTCCCATTCCATTCCTCCAACTTCATCTGTCATGTGCCAGGGAGGTTGGGCCTCTCCATGTCCCTGCCTGCCAAAAGAGCAGATTGAAGAACAGAACAGGAGGAGATCAAAGGTGCTGAAGTGGAAGAGAGAGGGTGGTTTTCTTCAAGGTCCAGAGAAGGGAAAAAAGGAGAGGGGTCCGATGGGTTCTGGAGTGGGGCCAAATGGGGAGAGCCATGATTGCATTCGCTGCGTCGTCTGCTGATGATGCATTGCTGCTCTGACTCACGCCCCCCCCCCCCCCTTTCCTGTCCTCTCCCCTCCCCGCCTCAGGATGTGGTACGGTAGGTGCCTGTTACATGATATGGAGTGTGCCTGAGTCTCAATGAGTCTACGGGATAGCAGCAGAGCTGTGCGACTTTCATATCAAAACAAAAAGTAATCTTGCTGTAAACGGTCCTGTCCCTCTGTCCCAGAGGCACCCAGCGTTTGAGCAGTAGCGGATATAACCTGAATATAAAACAGCTCAGAGGAGATTTCACACTCTTCGATTTAGGACACTTCAAAGGACACACTGTCCCCCTTGACAGCCTGTGTATGCTGCAGAGAGCAGCAGATGTGCATGGACGAACCTCTGTAGTGACAGAGCGCCGAGCTGGGAGGAATTGCCAGGACTCTTGCATTGGGTGTCTACTTCTTGTGGAAGCCAGACATTTTTCCTCACTCTCTTTTCCAAAACAGCTCAGAGCACTTCGGGGGCATGACTTTGGGACAATGTCCGACTCCAGCTTATGGACTCTACTCTCCAACTTTTCTATGCCTCACTTCATTGGTGGAGCAAGATTACGCCGCTCCAAAAGGTAATCGAGTTGATTGCATTACTTTCGTTTGGTTTTTAGGTTGGGTAAACCTTTGTCAAAATTTAAGTCAGTTGAGGTTAGACAAGAACATTATGGTAATGCAGGTGCAGTGTTTTCTATTGTGTTAGATTTCCGTTGTGAATGTTGAACTGGAGTACCTCTTGATTGTAATCAGGGCGTTATTGTTCAGTCCATGCAGCAGGCACAAAAGATGTTTACGTACGTGTGTAATTACTGTGCATTTGCCTAAATATGCATGTTGAATGTGAGGAAAATGGATTGTTCTCTAAATCCTCCTCAGAAGAGCTGGGCATCTCAATGTTATTTCACAGATACAGTTGGATACACTGCTCTTGCAGGAAATGCTGAAGTTGCGCCGTAACATTTTTACCTCTCATGTGACAAGATCAAACCTTCACCAAAAGGCCAACCAGCCATACTGTAGATATCTCTGCTAGCAAACATTCATGTTCATTTCTGCTTGTGTTTTTTCCATCTTGCACTCTTTTTAATCCTGGGAATGACCTATTTTACCATTGATGATACAGATGATCCGATTAGGATCATCAGACTGACTAAATCAAACTAAATCTATCATTTATGTTGAAATAAATTAGTTGTAGTGAACATGCAAAGAAAATATAATTGTGCTTTCTTCACAGTGCTGTTTATTAGTTTGTACTGGGTGGAGGTTTCAGTAATGAGTAATGTCTTTATCTGTAATAACTTTGATAATGACACTCGCTCAGCTGATACACCACTAGCAAAGTGGTGTATTCCTTCTGTGTTCAGTAGTAAAGTAATATAAGAACGAAATGCATGATGTCCATTTGTCAAAGACATCTTCGTAATTTATAGTACTGACCTTGATTTATGCTCTCAAATCTAAAGTTCTTGCTTTCAATCGTGTTTTTATAGCTTTCTTTTTGTATCTGACAATAGTGGACCTAATATCTGCAGTATTCTGAAATGTTGGCCATGAATAAAACCTATCATGTTGTTGACATGAGTAAGATAAGTGCCACTTGTACAGTAATTTAGTAATCAGAGCTTTCTTTTGTTTAATTGTTGTATTGAATTAACAAATCGTACTTCCAAGAAATGTTTAAAAGTTTAAAAGTTACAGGATGTTTTGCTGGTGCTTGATAAATTGAACGTTATATAATTAACATTTACATAATGAATACTATATTTATATGCATAGAACAATGATGGATTTAAGTCTGTTTAAGAAAGGGCAGACTAAGGCCAAGTCGATACAACAAGATCATTAAAGAGACGGCTTTACAATTAGCCTTTGTAAAGTGTCTGTAAATGACTGAATGATTAGTCAGTGATGAAAGCAAAATGTCTGCTTTCGAATGGCAAAACAGAGACTGATCCTTGATTCAGTTATTACATTGCTTGCAGTCAATTCTGTGTGGGTTTTCTTTCAGATGTACCATAGAGCTATTGCATTTTCATTATAGCTATACAGCAAGAAGTGCAGAGCTGAGCACTGTCCATTTCTAATCTGCCTGTGCATAGCAATTGTATAAATAGCTAAATCTGATCCTCTTTAACTGAGCACCCATGAACCAGATATCATTCTGAATCATGCTTCATATTATAAGGTGTCATATCATGAGAGGACTTTCCTTGCTCTTTTAAAGTAAAGGTATACTATTAACTTTCAAATTCTTAAAACTTTTATTACCAGTTTAAAACAACATTTACTGCAAAAAAAAGCTCATGACATCTTAACATCATAACAATAAGCTCGCTACAGTACAATATGACTGGCCATGTTTGCATATTCAAGTTACATGTCTCTACATATCTGAAGTCCAAAGGTTAGATGGAAGGTGGAAAGTGGTCACGTAAAATGAAATTGCATCTGTGTTTAGTGCAACAAACATCGACTATCACAAGTGGGCTTCTAGAGAAAATATTAAAACAAGATTGGTGCACATACAGTATGATATGTAAGATATGGCTCCTTTAGAGTGCTTCTAAATTATTATTTGATTCATTGCCATTTTCCTTATTTCCTTATTTTCTGACATTTGATTATCCCCCCCCCCCCCTTTTTTTCCATCTGCATTCAGGAAAATTACTTAAATTGTCTTCTATTTTCTTGAATATGTAGACAAATGTCCCATTATTCAGTGGTTTATGTTTCTATATGTTGTATGAATCATATTCTCCTTTCATTTTAGAAGTGAAGGTCTTTCCTGAGTACTTAAATTGTTGCCTAGTTCATAGTTAACTAAAAGCTGTAAAGTGTTTGTTGGTTTACTAAAAATCATGCACTTTTTCAGCTAATGTGGTGACACACTAACTCAGAGAGGAATATCCAACTATTCTTAACTTTCCTGCCAATAATAAGCTTTGGCCAATGCTTATTTCTCAGGGCCTTTTCCTTAATCAATTAATTAGTGTTTTCATGAGGAAAAGGAAAAATGTAGGGTCACAGAGACAGTTAAAGTCATTGGTCACATGCAAAAGAACAGCCTGGGCATTCTGTTAAATATCTCTTTGAGCGCTCCTCAAAAAAAAAAAAAAAAAAAAAAAAAAAAAAATTAAATGAGTATATAATGATTATATAATTATAATTTTTGGGCAAACTATTTCCTTTTACACCTCCATGAATGTTATCGATTCACTGACAGCTGCTCATGATTCAAGTAACGTTCTTTATTAAACATCTGGTTAGAGAAAGTTTATTCCAAATGCACCACACATGAAGTGGTCAGCATGGTCATTTAAAATTACTTGGATATCATCTTTGCAAAAAAAAAAAAAGTTTGTGTGTGTCTGTCTATCTATCTATCTATCTATCTATCTATCTATCTATCTATCTATCTATATATCTATATATCTATATATATATATATATATATATATATATATATATATATATATATATATATATATATATATATATATTAGAGGTGCTCCGATCACGATCGGCCGATCGTTATGCGTATCTCCTCAGTAAAGCCGGTTATCTAATCAGCGGTTAATTCCATCAGGTGCGTGATTTCACATAGAGCAGCTGTTACTACACAGAGCCGTTGTTAATAGAGAAGATGCGCAAATCACGTGAATTTTCAGCGTTTATTGGCCCATCTTCTCAGTTAACAACGGCTCTGTGTAGTAACAGCTGCTCTATGTGAAATCACGCACCTGATGGAAGTAACTGCTGATTAGAAAACCAGCTTTACTGACGAGATGCGCATTAACGATCGGCCGATCGTGATCGGAGCACCCCTAATATATATATATATATATATATATATATATATATATATATATATATATATATGTATATATATTAGTACAAACTTGTCTTAAACATATTCTATTTGTTCAGAAATAATGTAAAATAAAAATGCTAACTATTTCTTAGCTAAAAAAAACTCAAAAAGTCAAGGCAATTCAAATTCTAAATGACAAAATATAACACCAGGCTATTATTAACAGTAAATGTTTTGTAAAAGCAACAAGCACCTTTCAACCTGTCACTTTCAATGCAAAAATGAAATGTCAAACATACCGTAATAGTTCTTTTCTGCCGTTTTTTTTTCTATTGTTTCTTTTTTTTATGTAAACATGCACTTGACAGACAGGGCAGTGTTACAGTAAATGGTATTTGCTATTTACTTCTATGCAGATCATATATAAAATCTGTTATCTATAATGATACTTTCAAATCTATAGTGATATATTTATGGTGATATATAAACCGTGACCGATGCAAAATATGCACAAAGTATTGATACGTTTTTTTTTTTTTTTTTTTTTTTTGTGCCAGTGTGATCAGGTGTTAAAATGACACCTGTCTTAAGGCTGTTGACATTTTTCTGCAATGCAAGGTTTTATTGCAGTGGTCTCTTCGCAAAATGCAATGCTTTGGTTTGTTTCTCTAGCTGCAGAACAAGCAACAGAAAAAGTCTGATAGGGAGTGGACAGTCATCAGCCCTTCCTCGACCACACTCACCTCTGTCGTCACACACAGGTAACCGGTTCAGTGTGTTTGTCTGTTTGCATATGTACATGTGTGTTATTACTAAAGGTCCAAGTGATACTTGGATTCTTATTTTAGTGTTTATGCCTACACATAGTGAAGTCTCTAAAAAGCTCTTATATAAACTGTATTTTAAACTATTTAACTGTTGCATCACACCTTGTTAGGGCATGGTTTAATACTTACCTCTGTCACAGAAAGCAGTCTTGTTTTAAGGCGGCCAGGCCTAAAACACTCGATAAAAAAAAACTGCATAACTACAGTGTATTCAAGCAGCTATCCTGTGTCTGATTCATGAGCTGCGCACTAGGTCTTTGTCTCTCTCATTCTGCAGACTGAGCACATGCTGCCCCTGTACTGGAAACCTTTAAAGAACATTCAGCATTACTGTTGATTTAATTACAGTGTATTAATGTGATTAAACATCACTTTAGTTTTATAGTCATGAAATGACCCATAGTCAGCTGGCTCATAAACGCTTATGCACTCAGATACCATTCCACACAGCATCTATAGACTTGAGATATTAATTATGTTGAGGATATAGTATAATACATTTATAAAAAACTGTTTTCTGTTTTAATATATTTTAAAATGTAATATATTCCTGTGATGGCAAAGGTTTGTTGGTATGGTTTGATGGGTAAGGGACTACAGTATAATTAACAGTATGTTCTATAGCTATTGAAATTAATCGCAGATGTAATAACAGGAAAATATTTATAATTGTGAGTACAAACATAAAAACCTACATATGCCTGCAATGAGTGCATTGTATCAAATAGTTACTTTAAATGTAAGTACATAGTAGTAAAAGACAAAAAAAAAAGTGGATCCTACTTTTTTTTTAGAATTCTTTGAATAGAAAAGTGCAAACAGTGTTTTGTAACAATGTAGAAATCTTTACTGTCACTTTAGATCAATTTAATACATATACAATTTTATTGTATTGAAAATTCTGTATGTGTATGAATTATTTGTATATATTGTATTCATCAAACACAAAACGAACACACATGTCACTGGCAGATTGTTCAATGTGGGTGCTTGGGCAAAAATAACTTAAAACCGATACAGGAGATAAAGTTGACATATCACAGTTGCCGAAATGTATTAACAGAACCTCACACACAGGCTGATGATATATTGTATTCTATATTGTATTCATCCCACTGTATCAGTAATCTGCCACTTTGCAGATATTGGCATATTCTATTGAAAACCTCATATCAGCTAATAAAATGCAAATTCCACACTGTTATTAGTTTCTTGTTTGCATTAATTTCAATTCATTCTTACTCTGTATATCAGTTGTGTGTGATTATCAGTAAATGAGTCACCACTAATGAGCAGCCACCAGCAGCAAAGCTCAGGGGCCTCTCTTTATCAACACCGGTGGGACCATAGACTATCTGTTAATTAACTATTAACTGTTTCCCCTGTTCAATCAGGTTAATTATCTGTAATTATTGCAGGGCAGAAGGCTGTTTTTCTGTTTGTGGAAGTGGGATACTGGCTCTAATGGCCATGATTTGGGTTCTCCCAGACCCTCAATTGTGGCCATATTGCCAAAAGCAATCCCCAGAAATAGTGGGGGTTTATTTAATAAGAGGGCACATATGGTGACAATGGCGAATGGACCTTTCTGGTTTAACCGACTCCTATGTTTGCCAAAAAGGACAAAGGGCCTCATTAAATATTATTGAAAACTTGCCATATGTCTTATTAATAATAATCCAAAACATTTGAGGCAGTGTAATAGTTTTGGGGCCAAACAAAATTCTGTTGTTTACTGAAATTGTTGCCTGTCCCTTCAAGAATAAAGATGGTGGCATAGCCATTTATTGGCCATATGTAACGGCAGAAAAAAAAAATTATGTTAATAATATTGTTAGAATATTGTAGAGTATTGCTGGCACAGTAAAATGTGTGAAACCTTTTTTTTTCAGGCACCAGTCCACAAGACAGCCCTAGAAACTTCTCCCCTAGTGCTTCATCTCATTTTTCCTTCACACGCAGGTAATGACATGAACATCTATACCTATGGTACACTTTTGGAGAGAAGTTTCCTATATTTCTAAGCTATCGGGTTTTTGCCTGGAGTATGATTAAAAAATTTCAAGGTGGCATCCAAGTTGTATCTAGCGACAGCAGTATCATAGAGACTTTTGACTTGGGAGAGCAAGCAAACACTGTATCATTGTGGTGTAAGTACTAGAATATTCAAATTTGTAAAGATGAACATAGTGTGTAAACTACCTATAGCACCCATAATTTAAAAGATAAATATCTTTATTATTAGAATAGTGCTCCAGATCTGTCAGGAATATCAGGACATCAGTACAATGTTCAAATAAACAATGTTCTTTGAAGTGAGGAGCATGTGGCTGATGAAAGCTATTGGTTTCTTCTTTTGGAAAAACTCAGGAGCTGACAGGCTTTCAACAGTTTTAGATGGGAACAAATTTAAAACCATGGTTCAGAAGTTCAGATTTAACCTGTCACATCAAACTCTGTTCGATGGGGTGAAAAATGTGTCTTATTTCAAAATTTGTATACCTTTTTTCAACTTCAAATATTATTATTTTATTTTTACTATTTATAATCTTCAAGTCATGGACTAAGAGCAGACAGGTAATTCAAACAAAACGTATCGAGTGAATCTCATGAGACCCATCTTAAACATTTTCAGGTCATATTTAACCAAATTCAAAATAATTACTTTATTTAGAATTAAAAAAAAAAAAAATGTTTAAAGTTCTTTCTTTTCTTTTCTTTTTTTTATTTATTTCTTTTTTTTATTTTTACAATGTATTGTTATTTTTATGATGATAAACAAACAAACAAGAAGGTATTCAATCTGACCTGGACATGTTTTCATGAGATTCACTCTATTCTTGTACATTTGTGCTAGAAATCATCGATAGTGCATCACATTCCTTTCCATGTACATTAAACAGTAGATGTGTGCCTGCACAACCATTTTTTGGCATCTTCTGTATTTACTCGGCCCATGTAACACTCCTTGCAGTGTTTTTGGCGTTTGTCTACCTGGAATCATCATCAGATCATTCAATCAGCCAGGAGACCCATAGGAGATTGCTCACAGAGCACTCCTCGAAAAGAAAGCAGCCCCAGCTCATGGATTACTCTGCCATTGTCTTTCATCTGCTCTACTTTGAAAATAAATGACTCACTCAGCATTTTCCTTTTATCTAGTGTACCACCCACCCCTCATGTCTTGGATCCAATGCAATGCAATCTAGAATATGCTATTTACTGATGATGATACTACAAAGTAACTGTAATTATTTGAGAGGAAGTGGACTGAGGGATGTCTGTGTTTGTAGAACTGATGGGCGACGTTGGTCATTGGCATCCCTTCCCTCCTCTGGTTATGGAACAAACACACCCAGCTCCACCGTCTCTGTAAGTACCACATCTTTTTCAAATGGTAGAAGAAAGTGTGCATTCACTATCAGAGATTTAAGCAACAAAATAACTTGAAGTTTGAATGACAAAATTACATTCATTTTCATTGGAATTTGAAGAGATTTAAGCGGCTTTCAACTCTGGAGTTGTTGAGTTGAGCAGAATTTCAGCATATAAGGATGTTGGTTGGATACTTTATTTGAGCAGGAAGGCCTACGGTAACCAATGGCAAAACATTTTGGTGGCGTTAAGCAAATAAATCACTGTCAGTATGAATGCCATCTTTGAGTGAACCTAAATTAGCATTGAACTATGAAGACAAAGACTCAGTTCCAATAGTGAGCTGCCTTGCTGTCTACTGCCTTTAAAGGCAGCTAAATTATAGTGACCTCATAAGTGAAGTGAAACCCCTCATTGACAACTGAGAGCTGTGACCAAGACCTCCTATTGTCTACACTCCCTGCCCCATTTTAAATAAATTAATAAAATAAATAAATTAAATTCAGTTCAATAAATATCTGGCTTCCAGAACTTTTAAGATTCTTTCCCTGTTCTGTAGGGTTCTCTCACTTTTTAACCAATACATTTACATGACTGAGATTTATCTAGTGAACTCTTCCACCATACATTAATTTTTTCTTTTTTTTATCCGCTTAGAAAATCACCACATTTTATTTTGTCACCATACTTATTCGTGTAACTACTCATGTAACCATCTTTAAATAGAGAAAACATGAAAGTGTTTTGTGACTTCTAAATTCATCCCTGTTTGGATCCTAAGGAATGAATGGTACTAAGCTAAACGCTAGCATAGTGGCCCCGTGCGCTACAGTGATTGAGTGCACACTCTGAGATGGGTGAGGTATGTATCAACTCGTCTAAGCTGAGGGAAGAACATAGTGGAATATGGAAAAAATTGCATTTTCCTTTAACAGTACATTAAGGGTAACACTTTATTTTAGGGTCTCTTAATTAGTTGCTTATTAGCATTCATATAACTGAAATAAATAGCCATTTATTAGTTCATATTAACCACATATTAATGCCTTATTGTACATGACCTTATTCTACATCCATATCTTACTAACTATTAATATGCAGTAAATTAGGAATTTATTGAGGGAAAAGTCATAGTTAAAGTATTAGTTCACCCAAAAATGAAAATGTGCTTATGTTTTACTCACCCTTGAAGCATCCTTGGTTTTATATGACTTTCTTCTTGTATAGAAACATTTATATGACAAATCCAGTCTAAATTATATTAAAAATGATCCTGGCTATTCCAAGGTCTATCATTGTAGTCTGCGTGTGTTGCAGTTGAACATTCCACATGTTGTCAGATAACGCTTGCGCATTCATAATAAAACGTGCCACAGACGGCTCTGGGGGATGAATAAATGCATCCTGTAGCGCATCCATGTGTATTTGTAAGAAAAATGTCCATAATCCAAACATAATAAACAATTTACTCTTACTTCCACTGACTGTCATAAAATGAAGCATTTCCGGCAGATGATGTAAGATGCGTGGCATTGTGTGATTAGTGACGAATGCAGAGAGAGAACAGAACAGAACAAAACAAAACACCAGTTACGAATTAGAAGTGCAAACCGTGGATTTGTAAAGAAAAATGTCGGAGGATTTCGATATAAACCAAGAGGGGACTGGTTTCCCTTTGCTAAAGTAAGGAAACTTTGCCTTTTTTGGTCCTATAAATCGCGAAACTAGCATATCTCAGAGGTGCGAACACTGCACATATTACGTGCTGCATCATCCACTGGAATGGATCCACCTATGACAGATAACGGAAGTGAGAGAGTTTATCACTTTTGAAATATGGATAGTTTTCTAACAAAAACATGGATTCGCTTACCGGGGGGCTTTATTCATCCCCCGGAGCCATCTGCAGCACTAAGTGAAATGTACTTATAATCAACATTTCTATTGACTCATCTGATATCTTAGCAGTGCATTCTGGGATTGCTTTTTCCTCAGATGTGATGCTACATTAGAGAAATAAAGGTGACCATAATGTTGTCTTTCTATCAGCAGCACATCTGTGATGTTTTAAAATGTTAAGGCAGTTCACTAGGTTTTGTAACAAAGGAATGTCCAACTGTCAACTAAAATATTATGCGTCTTTTTGTATACAATGAACACCACCAACATTACTTCTTTGTATGCTGTTGACATTGCAAGATCCATTGCTGTTTCTGTTTTGAAGCTTTTGGTTCATGTCTGTGTCCTTACGTGCTTACATGCACAACTGAATTGATACTTGGCTGAGACTGTCTGCCTCGGGCAACAGATGCTGCCATGACTGTCTCCCAGTCTGATTCATGTGCCACTGAGCAGCACCCGATTTGTTTGCTGGTAAATGTTTCCCTGAATCTGTGCCAAACTGCCCACCCACTCAATCGCTCACTCTCTGGTTGTTGTTGTTTAGTGAAACAGTTGCTGCAGCTGCCCATCTTTACAGGAAATGGCAAGCAATGTGATGCTGGCAAACCAGCCAACCAATGTTCAGTTTACAGAAATTTCCCCTTAGTATCATTTGTCAGTAACATTTTTTTTTTTTTTTTTTTTGTCAGTAACATTTTTTTATTCGTTAGAAACAGGAATAAATTACATTTTTAAGTATTAAATAGAAAACTAAAAAAAAAAAAATCTGATTTCCATGTAAATATCCTGTCATTGTTGGTTAAGGCACAATATAAAAAGGTGAACAAAATGTTTGATTTTAATAAAGTACATAAAGTGCAAACTGAACCCTTTTTTCAGAATACACTACAATATATTGTCAGTTTCAAAAAGAATAATAGGTTAGAGTTAATTTTTATTTTCCGATTACCTCTCACATGAAAGGAGTAGTTCACCACAAAAAATAAAAATTCTATCTGTGCAGTGAAATGAGGTGGAATAAATGATCACATTTGTGTTTTGGTTTCAGCAAACTTGGTAAAGCTAGCATTGCATTTTGTGCAATAATTGCGCAATAGGATTTTGCTATTCTTTTAGATGCTTCACTTATGTACTTACGTATTGATGGAGGTCTCTTGTCCACATCATTTGTAGACTTGTTTTGAATTGTGACGAAACAGGAAAACAGTGAAAACCCATTGCTGTGTTTAATCATCATCTGCATTATCACCTAATGATGTGTTATGTAACACATCAGGGGGCATCTTTTTTTTCTTGATTTTGTTTTCATTTCATTTTATTTTCTCTTTTTTCTTTTCTTTTTCAATGTATTTTCGTTTCATTTCCAGTCGTCCTGTTCATCACAGGAGAAGCTCCATCAGCTGCCTTTCCAGCCCACACCAGACGAGCTCCACTTCCTTTCCAAGCATTTCTACACCGAGAGCATTGCTGGAGAAGACCACAGGAGACCTACACCTATGCGACCACGCTCCCGCAGTCTCAGGTACAGGAAGCTTAGATGTTGTCTTTTTGGACTTATCTGTATCCCCGTGCATCACAATTCACATACCATTTGTCTTAATATGCAAGAAGTACTGCATACCAAATCACAAAGTAGTATGCCAAAGGTATGATGATGTATGTTAATGTTGTAATATGTCATAAATTATTTACTTGTTGTTACGTATGCAGACTGGGACACATTGCATTTTATTCTCACAATATCAATATTACAGTTTTATAAAGAATTATCACATGACTATATATGACATATTTATATACATACATACACATACACATATACTCATTTATTTATTTATTTATTCTTAAATTGCATTGACAGTCCTGGAAGATCCCCGTCATGCTGTGACCATGAGATTATCATGATGAATCATGTGTACAAAGAAAGATTTCCCAAGGTAAGTGTAACCTACTTTCACTGGTCTTCTTCAGTGTTGAGTGATTGTATCTTTAAAGGAGAATTCATTGTCAGTTTGTTTTCTCCACCCTTCAGGCCACAGCTCAGATGGAGGAGCGCATCAAGGAGATCATTCAAAGCAATTCCCCTGAGAATGTCTTGCCCCTGGCTGACGGTGTACTCAGTTTCGCACACCATCAGATCATTGAACTGGCCAGGGACTGCCTGGAAAAGTCCCGTCTCGGCCTCATTACCTCAAGATACTTCTGTGAGCTCACGGATAAACTGGAAAGGCTCTTTCAGGAGGTAAATGATGCATCCAGAGATTTCGCTTTCTTCATTCTTCTGAGCTAAAGCTAACTTTCTGTATTTAAAATACTTTTCCCCTTGTGTATGCTTCCATTTTTTAAGATGTTTCTTATCATTGCTTTCATTGATGCATGCATAGAGTTGGCCTTTTTTGATGTGTTCTGTCATTGTAATTCAGTCTACTGAGCGATCGGAGAGTGCAGAGGTGACCTTCATCAAGGAGCTGGTGAAGAAGATTCTCATCGTCATTGCCAGGCCTGCTCGACTCCTTGAATGTCTGGTAGGTTGTCTATGAGAGTTCTTCTTAACAACGGTCTGGGTCAGTCAGTCTGATTTAAATCAGTATGACCAAAAAGTTATGCAAGAAGTGAGAATCTATTAGTACAGTTTGGTTGAAGGTCTGTGTTAAAGATAAATACGTTTTATCTCATAGGAGTTTGACCCTGAAGAGTTCTATCATCTCCTGGAGGCTGCAGAGGGTCATGCCAAAGAGGGCCAAGGCATCAAGACTGACATCCCACGCTACATTATCAGCCAACTTGGTTTGACAAGGGACCCACTTGAGGGTAGGAGGACCTCAGTACTTGGTTTTCAGTAGTCTTAGCCTCAGAGTGTTCACCAATTTTGCACCAGTGCCAAGAGCGAGTAAAAATTCAGTTTCAGTTTGCTTGGCTGAAAATCATGCAACTTCTGGGAGTCTGGGCACACAGGTTTTTGTCAGTCTATCAAGAAATAAAGTTTTATTAACAGGCTCTCAGGATGAGTGCTTCCATCCATTCTGAATTTTATTTTCATGCTTAATAATGTAAAGCTGCTTTGAACCATTCTCTATTGTACAAATTGTACAATATCAGTGGCTTTTTAACTGGGTGTGCTGAGTCCAGAGTATACTGCCAAATAACCTTATGCCAAAAATGTGAGAAGATTTTGTTTTTGTTTTTTAACAGAAGCTTTGCTTATGAAAGCAGGACCATATACCATTACAATGTTTCTGTTTTATTTTTATTTTTATTTTACTGCTGTAAATCCGCTTGCCTGGATGCTTCTGTAACTAACAGATTTACAGTCGTTTCGCAAATTAATAATTTTACATACTTATTCCCACCTTTTTAATTTGTAAGCTCAAGTGACAGAGAATCAATTTATAATCTATATGTAATATATGTAAATATGTATTTTTTTATTTTATTTTTTTAAGAATTCACTTCTACTCACCAAGCCTGCATTTGTTTTATCCAAAACATAGCAAAAGTAGTGGTAATGTGAAATATTTTTACTATTTAAAATATCTGTTTCCTTGTATTTAGAAAGGATGCTTTAAATTGAACAAAAGGAATGATAAATACATTTATAGTGTTACAAAATATTTTACAAAATGCTGTTCTTCTGTTCATCAAATAAATCAATAATAATAAAAAAATAATACATGTTTTGAGCAGAAATCTGAAAATTAGAATTATTTCTGAAGTATTGGGTGACTGGAGTAATGATAAATAAAATTCAGCTTTGAAATCACAGGAATAAATTAAATTTTAAAATATTCAAATACAAAAAAAATTGTCTGTGAAAATATTGATAAATATTATTAAAATTCTGTACACATTTTCAGCAATTTTAGTGTTATATTACAAAATTATACACTGTAGCACAATTATTTAAAGGAGCTACTCATTTCAACCAGATAATCAAATGGTAGCTGCACAGATCTCAGGCTGCCTGGCAGACATCTCTGCATGAATTAAAGAACATCACCTACAGCTCAACCTGGCAACAACTGAGCTTCTTGTCTTCCCTGCCACACCACAGCATGATTTCACCATCCAGCTACTTTCTACTGCAATTACCCCATCAACTTCAGTCAGTAATCCTGGTGTTACCTTGATGAGCAGCTGACCTTCAAAGACCACATTGCAAAGACTACTCGATCTTTGCATTGCATAACAAACATCAGAAAGATCAGGCCCTTTCTATTGGAGCATGCTGCACAACTTCTTGTCCAGGCCCTTGTGATTTCTAGGCTGGACTACTGCAATGCTCTTTTGGCTGGACTTCCATCAAGCAAAATCAAATATATACAAATGATGCAGAAGGCAGTGGCACGACTGGTCTTCAATGAGTCCAAAAGTTCCCATGTTAGACCTCTTTTTATCTCCTTGCACTGTCTACAGGTTGCGGCACACATCAGGTTCAAGACACTGATGCTTGCAGATTGAAGAGTCAAAGGATCAGTCCCTTTTTACTTCCACTCACTATTACAAATCTACATCCCCTCCAGAAGTTTGAGATCCACTAGTGAGCGACGCCTCGTGGTACCATCACAGAAAGGCTCAAAATCACTTTCCAGAACATTTTCTTTCACCATTCCTGGCTGGTGGAATGATCTTCCCACCCCTATCTTGGATGCTGAATCCCTGACATTTTTCAAGCAACAATTTTCACAACTGACTTCATCCTTCTGTAAATTATAAATAAGAAAAAAAAATTCTCTTTATTTATTCCCTCCCTTTCTAGCTTGTACTTATTTGGGCAAATGCCTTAAACTTGGCATTACAAGCACTTCCTGTGCCTGTTTGCCTCTTTAAGAAGAATCTCTTTATGTATTCCCCAATTGTAAGTCGCTATGTATAAAAGTGTCTGCAAAATGACTAAATGTACATTTAAATGTAAATTCTACTGGTCTGTTGCACACCCATGTGTGATCTCTTCAATTTCAATGTTTGTTTTTTGTTTTGTTTTTTTTTTCTGAAGAATTTCACGTAAAAATATGGATACAATTGGGTTGGCCACATCAGAAGGATTTAAAAGCTTTACATTTACTGCTCACGATCTTTAACAATGTATCCATGCATTTTATATGTTCAAGGTCAGGAGCCTATGTGCAGAAATGGTTTCTATCTTTTCTTTTGAGTTTTATTTCTTGTAATGTTAGCTGAAAGCCCCATATAGACACAACATACTGTAATGAAGCTCTGAATTTGTACTCAAGACTATCATTATCGGTAATGAGAACAGAATAGGCTTGTAGACCTTGATGCCTCTGTCTTGCCATCTCTGCCAAAGCAGTTTTAGTTACAAAGCCCTCCAAGGCTTTTTAATCCTCGGAGAACATCCAAATAATTTGGTGTGATGATTGGAAATGTAGATCGGCAGCTGTTGTGAGGGCTTTCTGATGGGCTTAGTTGTCTTTCGAGGCAGCCGAATGACCCTGCGGTTCATTACCTCCTGCTGTTCATCAGTTACTTTTGGAGCCCCCTGAGAACTGCCTCACCGGGATTTGTTCAGAGTGGCAGTTTTTCCAAGTTACCTTTGATTTCCACACCATTTAACTCATTTAGAAACCACAGAAGTCAGCTTTACCAAGTTACTCTTTTGGAAAAATGACTTGTTACATTGGTTTGTTTTTCTTTGTCAAAAACAAAAACACAATGGAAGAATAGTTTTGACTATTTTAATAATAAACATTCTGGGTCTTTTAAATGACAAAAAAAAAAAAAAAATAATAATAAAAAAAAAAACATTCTGCACAGAAGACAGCCTCACAAATATGTAAATATAAATTAAAGACCAATTGTTGTCAAAATATTATGTCCAACCATTTGGAAATACACAGTAGATTGATTTTGTTTAGCAAGAATAAAAATTTGTGTGTCGTTGTTTTTTAAGCTTCTTATTTTAGTTTTGTTTCTAAGATAGTCCAGAATCTAATTAATTGTCATTGTCTTGCAGAAATTGCCCAGTTAACTAGCTACGACAGCGGGATTGCAGAAACTCCTGAGACGGATGAGTCTGTCAGTGTAAGTAGTTTTAACTACAGTTAACAATTTAACCAAGACAGCAAAATACAACAATACTGTAGAGCACAATTGTTATTCATAAATGTATGGAATATAAAACAGATAATCAACTGTGATTATTAAAGCATGCCACAGAGAAGTTAAATAGGAAAATGTAAAGTTTTGAATAAAATTAATTTTAAAGTTGAGATATGTGTCGTATGTTTGCTAGAAAAGCTGTCCTCCAAATAAAAATATTATTAAAATTATATATCCAGTCCCACAGTTTGAGTGCAGCACTGCGGCCCCGGCGTAAACCGTGTGAGCTTGACTTTGAGATGATCAAATTGATCAGTAATGGGGCTTATGGGTAAGTAACTAAAATATGCAATGAGGTCATGTGACAATATTTAAGCAAGTTTTTTTATTAAGTTAAACGTTTAGCATTGTATGCTGCATATTGTTTCACATTCTGTCGTGTAGTGCTAATGGTTTGCATTACATAAGCAAAATCATAGTAATCCATTCCTAGCTTAGTCTTTTAAATTAGTTTTCTCTATATTTTGGTTACTGTGCATTAAATTATCATGCATTGTTCATTTAAACCAATCATTTTTATTTTATAATTTTTTTTTCCCACAGTGCGGTTTATTTAGTGAGACATAAAGAGACAAAGCAGCGTTTTGCCATGAAAAAGATTAACAAGCAGAACCTGATGCTGAGAAACCAGATCCAGCAGGCCTTTGTGGAGAGAGACATCCTGACTTTTGCTGAAAACCCTTTTGTGGTCAGCATGTACTGCTCCTTTGAGACACGCAGGCATCTTTGCATGGTTATGGAGTATGTTGAAGGTATGCTATAACATATTTACAGTGTTGGGGAATGTTACTTTTTAAAATAGTGTTTCATTATTCAGTTACTGCTAATAAAAGTAATGACATGGTATCTTTTTATAGGTATTAACATGGAATGTAGAGTAACCAGAGACAAAAAAAAAATCAATGATTTGCTAATAGTAATGATACTAGATTTAACATTTTTTTAACCACCAATTACATCTTAGTCCAGTCACAGGTCTTTTATCAGCTCATTTTTTCAAATATTTAAATAAACTGTTAACCATGTCCTGGTCAGTGAATAAATAAAATATAAAATAATTTGCATTGCTTTTTCAGAATCAAATTTCAGGGAAAACTGTTTTGAAAAAAAAAATAAAAAAATAAAAAAATAAAACATTTACCAACGAAGTGCTTGAACCAACAAATAATTGAGACTTAAATAAGCCAAAACATTTAATGTTACTGTGAAACATTCTTTTATGCAAAATGTTACTCTATTAATGCAATATAATCATATTTTTATAGAGCATTCAATTTTTTATGTTTCCTATCCTGACAGGAGGGGACTGTGCTACATTGCTGAAGAACATGGGTCCTCTCCCTGTGGACATGGCTAGAATGTACTTTGCAGAGACTGTGTTAGCCCTGGAATATCTCCACAACTATGGAATTGTCCATCGAGATCTCAAACCAGACAAGTAACTACCACATAGTACATATAATTAAAGTGCAATGAACATGTGAACAATCTGTGAAAATCCAAGCTGAAGGAATTTGATCTGACATGCTTTCTAGCTAGGGATTTGTATTGTTAGTTGTTCCAAGCCTGCTTACCACCTGGTGGATCAGGTTTCAGTTTGGAAAAAGATCTTTGCTATGCTAGCTAGAGCATTTGCCAGAACTGGTAAAAAAAAAAGAGAAAAAAGCCAGCTGTTTTCTTCTGATAATTCCAATATAATTTTGGATTAATATATTTTTTTAATTTTTTTTGCTCTGTGATAGTTTGTTGGTCACTTCAATGGGACACATCAAGCTGACAGACTTTGGACTATCAAAAGTGGGGCTGATGAACATGACCACTAACCTCTATGAGGGTCACATTGAGAAGGATGCTAGAGAGTTCTCTGATAAACAGGTAAAGATCCAATTCTCTGTAAAAGTCCTGGCAACTTGATATTTCATTTGAATTTGTAAAGTCATTGTCATAACCTCTATGTTTGCTATCTGCTTTGAAAATCTGGTTTTTAGAGAAGCACAAATTTCTAGTTTATCCTGGTTAGTGCTGGTTTGATGTTGATCCAGGACTAGCATAGCCATGCTTTTAATCAGTTTGCTGGGCAGGCCTGATAAGACTAGACACCAGCATCTAAAACTACTAATGAATAGCTTTGTTGATTTTAAGGGTTGTAATATGCATACATTTTTATTTTACAGGTGTGTGGGACACCGGAGTACATTGCTCCAGAAGTAATCCTAAGGCAAGGCTATGGCAAGCCAGTGGACTGGTGGGCAATGGGCATCATCCTCTATGAGTTCCTGGTGGGCTGTGTACCATTCTTTGGAGACACTCCAGAAGAACTGTTCGGGCAGGTCATCAGCGGTCAGTCACATTCTGAATTCCTGTTATGCAATACAGGCTTGCTTCATTCAGCAAGAGCTTTAGCAGATTCAGACTCTGTTGTGTAATCTCAACTCTGGTTCTCATTAATGCATATCAGTATCTCATAGGATCATCACAAGACCCCTGCAAGCATGTGGGTCTCTTGTTCTTATCCACCAACTGTTGTTATGCAAACCATGATCTCTCTAGATTGAATCATTGCTGTCTTATAAAAATGAAATCACACGTTATTCAGTTTTTGTATGAGAAGCAAAGTATTACTTTTCTAATAAAATAATTATTTAGGGGGTCGACAGCTTATAAAAACAAGTTCTGGGGGGTTTATCTTGTTTGCTTGTCACACAGCAGCTTTCAGGCATTGTTCATTTTTTGTTATAAGTCAGAAATGACAAGGAGGCAGCTTCCCACAATACAAAGTCAAAATGTGTTTACCTCCAATTCAGTACTTATACAAAAACAAGCCCTTAACATTATAGTCCAAAGTATTGTGTTGTTTGTAATATATTAATTTGGGAGATTATCTGATTTGTATTAAATATCATTTGAAGAATGCATTGATACATTTTTAATTATAGAAAAATGTAGTTCAATTGAATATGCTTGCTCTGTCCTTAAATTGGACCTAAAAATATACATTTCCGAAATATTTTAGTGGATTCTTTTATTATCCATTAAGCCAGAACACCCTGCAACAGCTTCCATGCGTTTCTGCAGGTCCTAAATGTTTCTTCTAACATTTGTACCTTTAGTGTTCGTTTTCTGTTATGGGGTTAGCATAGGTGTGAGTCTTAATTAATGAGCCCAGCAAGCTGCTGTTGCCCTAGGCTTGGATGCATATTCATGCTTCTTAATGCGATTCAGATATGAGGCTCATGTTGCTGTAGAGACAGTCGGGAAACAAACAAAGCACAGCTCTTCATTTATTTCACTCCCCTGGCCTTTATGCTAAAGTCCCCATTTCTTTCTGATGTAAGCTCAGTTTTGTTGTTGCTCTGAAATCATTTGTGGTTTGATTGTGTCAAGTGCCCTGTTCTTTGATTAGTGAGAAATGCCAAATAACCTCTGGATATTGGAAGTCCATGCACGGAATTGATGCATGTGAGAGTGGAATATTAAGATGTTTTATGCATGCCTGTTTATGTTGTAGCAGGCATTTTGATGCATTTTAATTATCACATTTGATTCATATGTAAAAATATTCTCTGTATTCATTAGTTTGGTGATGTGCACGGTTGTGAACAGTTCTGTGTTACAATAAAGACCCAACAAAACAGAGAGGAGCTTTCATTCTGAATGAAAAGTAATGATTTCTGGAAAAGACATTGATTTTGTTCCATTTGGTTAATGAGGATGAAACTGTTTTCTTCTGCTTGTAGATGAAATAAACTGGCCGGAGGGAGAGGATGCGCCACCAGCTGATGCTCAGGAGCTGATCACCCTACTGCTCAGACAGAACCCTCTGGAGCGCCTCGGCACCGGTAAGGGTCCCAAATGTTTGCGGTAATACTTGACAAGCTCCAAAAGCAAGTAAAAATTGCTTTTGGCATTTGAGTGAATGTCTAGTTGTCCAGACGGGGTGTCCGCAGGGTTGTAAAAGGTAGTAAATTAAATTAGCCAAAATTTAGGGCATTAAAAATATTAAAAAGTAATAAACGTCATCTGACGAGGTATTACATTTTTGAGCCCAATTTTTTTTTAGATACATTGTACAGTGTTAAGTGCAGGCCTTTCTTCTACAATTTGCATGGATTTATTTATATGTTAAGAGAAGGACCTGAGCGATATCATGTGAGGTGTTCTTTCGCACCTGCGTTGTAACAAACTGGGTAAGCAGCTGGTTAGGTAGGGCTGGTAGGAAAATCTGACGGATGGAATAAAATGTCAGGACACCGGAACCGCAACACCATTATACACAGCGCTGGGAGATACAGCGAAGATAGCAGTCCAATTCATGACAGAATCAACATCTCTGTGAAATCTTGATATTGATGATATTTAGACATTATGAATGACAGTAATAAAAGTACATTTTATCAGATATAATATATTTATTACCTCTGTAAGACGTCTGCTAACGATCTGGGAATCATCTGCTGTGTAAAAAGGTCTCAGAAGCAGTTTCACATGCATTCTAATAAATTTCTATTTGACATCTGACAGGAAACATTTTAGAGACATGCTGTAGATGAACAAGCATTCTTAAAAATACATCTTTAAATATGTATATGCAGACATTAAATATACATCTCCAAGATTAAGGTGCTTTACTGTTAGGTGCTGGAGCCACCTTCTGTAGAACTTAATGTTGCTGGTGTCCTCAAATGTCTAGTCTGGAGACCTACAGTGGTTCTCGAAGTCAGAAAAGTCATAACAGTGCTAGAAGAATGTTCTCTGTGGTATATTTTCACTTCAAAACAATAAGAAATTCCACAAATATAATCAGAAAAATAAAAATAAAAAATCCTGGAAATCCTGTGAAATCCTGGAAACCCTGTTTGGTAGACCTATATGCTTACATAGTTGTTTGTATTCGAACATTTTCACGAATTTGTGATCATTTTATTATTTAGTCTACTGTTGCTTTTCGGTAATAGTAGCTATAAAATTGGAAAATTGATTTAATTAAATGGAGGTTGGAGTAGACTAACTGACCTGTTAAATATGCAAATTCATGGTTAATAGCTCCAGTCTAGGCCACAAGCAGGCAGGCCATTGGGGTTCTCCTCCACCTCTCAAATTGACTAAATATCTAGGTCAGTGGTTCTAAAACTTTTCACAGAGTACCCTCTCAGAAAATATTAGGCTTTCTAAGTACCACTATTGTGACTAACATCGGCACGGCTTGTGATGGGCATAGTGTTATAGACTTATTGTAATGCTTAATCTGAAGGTTTAGCATGGTTCTGATAAAGCCAAACATAAATTATAGGGATTTTGTTTAAATTATTTTATTGTATGTTTAATCGTATCCTGAATACCACCAATAGTGAGTCACAGCTGGAGAACCAATCATCTAACTTTGACAAAACAGTCCTGACATATCGATCAGTGTCAAATGTAGCCCAACACTTGGCTCATGTTTTACTTTAAGTTAATATTGCTATAATTTTAGACTAAGGCTGTCTAATAAAGCAATAAGCCTTGTGAAGCTTTGTTTTCTGACAAAGGACCAATGTGACATCTTGATTAATCCCTCTGCTTTACTTAAATGTATCATCTTAATTTATTTTAATAACACCTGTGCTTACTTCACGGCCACCTCTTTTTTAGATTGTTCACACATCAGACTTACTGACTATGAAGAAGATGTCTCCTTCCTCTTCTGTCTTTATTTCTATTCTTATCTCTGTGGGCAGTTTTTGAGTCCAGTGTTGATGTTAAGTTATAATGACCTTGTTACATTGTGATGCAAAATGTTACTTCATTTGGAAAGATATTTAATTTACACCACTATAGTTGCAGCTTGAAGTCTCGCTGGTATTAACAAATATTTTGAAGGTATTAAAAAGGTAGTGAAAGGTATTAAATTTAACTTAAGAAGTTCTGTATATACCCTGCCAGAAAAATATTTTAGGATTTGCAAAGTAATGCATGGCTGTGCGGATGAAATGCAATGTAAAACATGCATACATGCATCAACTAAATAAAATGAATATTTTTGAATCAGCACCACTTTGCCAGGGAATTTTTAGAATGTATTCACATAATAAAAATGCTTGGATATTAAGAAGGTTCCAGCATGAAGTTTTTGGCATCACATAAAGTGAAAATAAACAGATATTTAAATACACAAGTGGAGTAAATTTACCGCTTGTTGCTTTATCACATTGTTTCTGAAATTTGATTGGATATGTATCTTTAAGCAGGAGGGGCATATGAGGTCAAGCACCATCAATTCTTTCACAGTCTGGACTGGAATAGCCTGCTGAGGCAGAAGGCAGAGTTCATCCCCCAGCTGGAGTCTGAGGATGACACCAGCTACTTTGACAGTGAGTGACAGCAGGAGTGAAGTCATTGTCCTTCATGGTCCATGCAAGCAGTGCAGGGCTGAGAGCCAGTGCCCATGCCTGTTTTTATGACTTAAGGGAGGATCGGATTTTCCCAGACGGATGGTTGTTGATATCAATCTTTGTCATTTGTTTGGAGAAATGTCAATGTTCTAGCTTAAAGTCTTTTTTCTTTTCTTTTTTTTTTGGCTTTGCTTGGGACACTTCTCTGTCAAAATGTTTCTCGTTTTTATATATATATGCAGTAATAACAATATAGATTTAAGTAAGCATGCTATTTTTATCTCCTTCTGTGTATTGTATAATGACCAATCTAGATGACAGAATGTTGATTTTCGATTGAACTGTCATTTTAAAATTTCTTAGAAGAATGTAATTAAAAATAACGAAAATGAGAGCATCTTGACAGCTGACATCACCACACTATGTAACACATTTTCTCTTTCAATCTCAGCACGATCTGATAGGTACCATCACTTGGAAACGGAGGAGGAGGATGATACCAATGATGAAGATTTCAATGTGGAACTGAGGCAGTTTTCCTCATCTTCACACCGATTCTCAAAAGTGAGTTGTGTCTGTCTTTTTCCTCACACACTGTTTAATTCATGGAGAGCAGAATGGCTCAGAGGAAAAGAGCCCTGACCAGTGTAAAAATGTGGAAAACTATGGCCAGAAAACAACTCTCTGCCATTGGGCTTAGCTCATATATTTACATGCATTTGCTTTTGTTAGAGGTATATATTTTTGTAGGTAAGGGACCAACATCGCACACAACAAATATTTGTGCACATCCTTGTTATCAGGCATGCAAAGATTTGGTGCATTGCAGTATCAGTTGCTTCCAGAATCTGTTGAAGGCTGTGTTTACTAAATGTCTGCTATAATTATGGGGTTGTTGCTTGAATGTCTTTATTTATGTTTTTTACTAGGACAGGGGGATAAAATATGATTTATTAATTATATGTATTCTTTAGCATTGTAATTATTTAAATAATTTAAAAGAATATTATTACTATCTGTATAAAATTCAGGCATCATCAATTGTGTTATAAACCTTAGTGCAATGAGATTGTACAAATTCATACATATTTGCCACTAATTTTCTTGGTAGAGTAAGCGACCACCTAGAAATCACCCAGAACACCTTAGGAGCAACCTACTGTAGCAGTGAAGCATTTCAAGTTACATTTTAATTTTCTCACTTTTCAGCATTCTTTATCTCATCCTCATTTTTGAACGCTGTGACATGACTATGTTTACTACATGATGTAATGGAGTTTATTGATGCATATACATGCTGTTTGTTTGTTTGTATGTATGTGTGTGTAGGTTTACAGTAGTTTGGATCTGTCTCGAGGACAGCTGGAAGAAAAAGGAGAACAGCCAGAGAAGTCAACAGACAGTCCTCTCACTGTTGACTCACTGAGCTGGACTCCAGACTTCACTGAGATGTATGTTAAATTTAACAGGAAAATCCCATTTCTGATTGTAGATGATTTTACATACTCCATGTTGGTCATTTATGGTCATTGACTGGTCCAAATTGGTCCATATGGTTGGTAACCAGCTAGCAGAGTTAAGGCCAACCTCATGGTTCACTCTTAATAAAGCTGGTTAGAGCTGGTAGACCTTTTTGGACCACCAACAAAGCAGATTCTAGTTTCCTAAAACTAACTTAAATTTGTAGAACTTGACTTTTTTGAGAAGATCATGTTATTTTTCCTTGTTTCCCTTCTCCAGCCCCTCTCTCTCTCATTCATCCGACACTGAGAGCACCAGCTTGAGCAGATGTTCTGGTCTTCTTCCCAAGTTTGCAATCTCTGCAGAAGTGGAAGATGGCGAGGGTTCCCTCGCCTTGGAAGATCCTAGTAAAGTGACCTTTAGTATTGGGGAGTTGCCTCAGGATGAGCCTGATCCCACCACACCCTGTAGCACAATCAGTAACTCCACCCTCTCAGGTACAGGGATGATTTTCAGGAGATGGGATCAAATGTCCTCCACAAAGATAAATAAATAAATGTTTACTTGTGTTTGAGGTCTCAAGACTCAAGACTCCATCTATAAAACGTTAATAAACGCATTAATTTCTCCATGCTATTGGTGTACTGTACATGCAGAACTACAGGCAGTGTAGTCCTACCATGAATTTACTGTATTTTATGTTGATTGTATTTTGAGTTTTTGCCAAGGTACAATTGACCCCCCCCCCACCCCATGTAATAAACAAAGTGATTTGTTTGTGATCAAACAAGCAGTAATTTATATTTAAATATAAAATGATTAAAAGGGAAACAATACAAATTTTAAATGTTACAATTATTTATAGGTTGCACAACTGTTATAACTAATATAACATATAATCTCTCTTTTTTTCTTCTTCTTCTTTTTTTTTGAGCAGGCAGTTTTTCTGAACACCTGGATCAGGTACCATCACAGGGAGATGGAGTGGAGAGTCTGGAAAGCTCCTGTAAGCCCTCCTGTGATACAGCCTCCTTTCAGACTGCTCCCAAACCTGAAGCCACAGAGAAACAGTATGCAGTCAGCAAAGTACCAAAATCAGTGTCTACCAGCGCACTGTCACTCTTGATTCCTGGAGGTGAGTGTACAGTATGTGTATGTGAGAGAATATGTTGGAATATCTTTACTTTTGTGACCAAATGTTTGTTTTTGTCCATGTCAGTTTTTTTTTCATTTTTTTTGGAAAGATGGTTACCTGCTGTTGCACACTGCCAGTCAGTTGATTTATTGATTTATTCCCCCCAGATATTTTTGGTGTCTCACCATTAGCAAGCCCCATTTCTCCATACTCGCTGTCATCAGACCCATCCTCCAGAGATTCCTCCCCCAGCCGAGACTCCTCCCTTAGTGGTGTCGTCTGTCGTCAGCCAATCATCATTCCCAGCTCGGGGAAGAAGTTTGGCTTCACTCTGCGAGCAATCCGGGTCTATGCCTGTGACAGTGACATTTATACTGTTTATCATATGGTCTGGGTAAGTGTGGCAGGGGTGTCCAGTATAAAAACCAAACATCTTACAAAATGTATTCTCACTTACATTTTTCATATCTCAGATTACTGCATATTGGTGATATTTATGAACGCTTTTGAACCATGTATGATTTACTAGGTATATTGTATTGTTTGGAAATAGAATGTAGAGGATGGTGGCCCTGCTCACAAGGCTGGTCTTAAGGCTGGAGACCTGATCACTCATGTGAATGGAGAAACGGTTCATGGGCTGCTTCACACTGAGGTGGTGGAACTATTGCTGAAGGTGAAAAAACCAACCAATGTTACAACCACAACACTATTTTCACTGCTTGTTTTCCATTTAATTTTGTTACAGTATGTCTATAAAGTGGCATGCTTTTTTTTCGCAGAGTGGAAGTAAAGTTGCAATTTCCACAACCCCTTTCGAAAACACTTCTATCAAAACTGGTCCAGCTAGAAGAAATAGTTACAGAAGCAAAATGGTGAGAAGAACCAAGAAGCCGAAGAAAGAGAAAACTCAAGAAAGGTAAGAAAACAATGTATTTTTTCTTGTCTAGTTCACCTTTTACAAATGTTTATTTACAGTACTTATTACATAACCACATATATTTGTATAAAATACCAACACCTCAGTAGAAAGATCCCCCACTGCCACTAGATGTAGCTGTTGATGCATTGTTTTGTAATGTAGACTGTACAGGATGGTAAATTAGTGTACTTTTCTGCTGCATGCTGTGTAGTGTATACATTATATAACCTAATATTTAAAAATATTATTTTAAACAGTAGGCAGCATGTATATAGATTAATCTTTTTTTCTCTCTCCAGGCGGCGTTCAGTTTTCAAACGTTTTGCCATGCAGCCCTCTCCACTTTTACACACCAGCCGTAGTTTTTCCTCGCTAAACCGCTCACTGTCTTCAGGAGAGAGTCTACCCGGATCACCCACACATAGTCTCTCGCCACGCTCCCCCACAGCTGCCTTTCGCCCAACACCCGACTTTAACCAGTCAGGTATGTGTCTTACATTACAGTACATTACCCAGACATTTGTCCTTATTAAAAATAAATAAATAAGTTCTGTACATTTCCTGTTTAGGTCGATGTGAAATTATGAAATCTGAATGAAATTCATATTTAAAAAAAATGGTAGCTTATCTTAATGTTTTAACATTCCACACTTTCATCCAGGTGCCAATTCATCACAGAGTAGCTCCCCCAGTTCCAGTGCACCTAACTCACCAGCAGGCTCAGGCCACATCCGACCTAGCACACTGCATGGCCTGGGTCCCAAACTACCTGGACGATTACGTCAGGGACGACGTAAATCAGCAGGGAGCATTCCTCTCTCACCCTTGGCTCGCACACCCTCCCCAACCCCTCAGCCTCAGCCAACTTCTCCTCAGCGGCCCCCATCTCCCTTGCTGACTCACACTGTGGGAAGCTCCAAAACTTCTCAAGCCTTCCCTGCCAAAATACACTCACCCCCGACTATTGTACGCCATATGGTAAGACCTAAAAGTGCAGAGCCTCCTCGATCCCCACTCTTGAAGCGAGTCCAGTCTGAGGAGAAGCTTTCCCCTTCTTACGCTGGTGACAAAAAACATTTATGCACCCGAAAGCATAGTTTGGAGGTTACCCAAGAGGAGTCTCAAGGGGAGGCCTCATCTAGAGGGGAGCATATGCCACCATCCATAGAGGAGAGCACTTCCTGTGAACTTCCCACCATTACTCGGGTGAGGCCTGCTGAGCAGGGTTGCCTAAAGCGGCCTGTTACTCGCAAAGTTGGTCGTCAAGAGTCGGTAGAGGAGCTAGATAGGGAGAAGCTGAAAGCTAAAGTGGTGGTGAAGAGGCATGACTGGACTGAGAGACGAGAGTCTATGCACAAACAAGACACTGTGCAAGATGTGGAAGTTTCTGCTGCTGAAGATAAGGAGTGGAGTGTCCTTACACGTCCCAGTGTGAGACCCCAGGGTTCTGAATCTGGATGCCTAGACAAGTCTACAAATGCTACTTTGAAGGATGTCCTCTATAAAAAAATAAATCCAAGAGTCTGTGAGAGCATAGCTGAGTCTGTCACCAGTGAGGATGGTGTATCACTTTTAAGTGATAATGGAAGGTCACCTTCATGTCAATCAGATTGCCAAATGTCTCGGGCTATGAAGGAAAGTAATAAACCTGATTTCAAAGCCTCCAACATGGAGTTTGCCAGAAAGAGACAGTCCTTTGAAGATAGAGAGGACTCCTTGTGTCGAATATTCCCTGGTGTTCATGAAAGCATTCATTTCAACACCACTAGGTCCAAAAGTCTTCAGCTGGATTCTGCATTAGCTTTAGAACATGTTAAAGGGGGCTTGTGCAACATCCATGGCACTTCTGAAACTTTGTCCCCTAAGCTTTTTAGTGGAAGAGGAGAGAGTGCAGTAGAAAAACTTCAGATGATTTCTTCTGATGTTCCTATCAGGAAGACCTCCTCCGAGTACAAATTGGAGGGAAGGCTTGTGTCCTCGTTAAAGCCACTAGAGGGCACCTTGGACATTGGTCTGCTTTCTGGGCCTCGGGTATCCAAGACTGACACATGTCTTTCCAAAATGGCAGATAGCCATGGTGAAAGTACTATCTTGGCAGAAGATCTTTGTGGAAAACAGCCAATTCAACAGAAAACTACAGAAAAACAGAAAAGTGCACATGCAGGGATATCTGAGACACTTAACCATAAGGACAATGTGTATTTGAGCGGTAAAACGGTTACAAAAGAAGATTCCATTTCCAATAAGGACTCCACAATAAGTTCTGCTTGCAATGAGGCCGTGTATGATAGAAAGAAATGTAACGATGGAGTGAAGTTGCAGATTACAACCTCTAAAGTGGAGTCGATAGACACAAGTGTGAAATCGGAGACTAGGCTAAAGACAGCTCAGGAGATGAGAGCTTTACGACACAATGCTCACTTTGCATGTGGGAAAACGCCCTCCATCAAGGAAGTCTGCAATGAAGACCAGGAAGACGACATGGAAAATATAGAGAATCCATCTCCAAAGCAAAATGAATCTCAGCAGATGCAAACAGTCCTTAGTAAAACAAATAAACCTGAGGAAATCACAGTGTATTCTGCTGTTTTTTCTCAACTCAACTCTGTCCAGCAAATCCCAGAAGCAAATGCTGGCAAAAATAATAGTAGGCTGTGTGAGACACCGATTAGTTCACATAGTCCCACAATGTCTACAGAGAAGGACAGCATAAACAAAGACAAACCTGCTGATACAAAGACCACTGCAGTAATAAAGCAGGTCCATTCATCAGAAAATATTATGGATGATGCACATGCAACATCAAGCCCAACTTTGGCTAAAACCAAGACTGTGATAGATAGAAAGGATAGGGCTGATAGCACCAAAGACTTTCTTGATATCAATCCAGATCATCATCAAGATTTGAAGGAAAGCGAAACATTGAGCAGAGTGAAACATTTGGACAAAAACACAGAGTCTACACTGAGAGACAGAACTGTTGGTACTCCAACTTCAGATGCTGACTCAGGGCAGGCTAAACCAGAGATATCCATCAAAGAAAAAGCACTCATCCCCGAGAGATCTTTAGCTTCATCTATTACAACATCCACGGTGTCTTCTGTCTCCGCGCCATCAGATGCACCTGAGACCACTGTTGTTAAAAGCTCATTGTCTACCCTTCAAAGAAAAAATACTCAATCTGCTATTGCTGCCCCATTGAAAGACATGCCTGCTACTGATTCAAAGCCTAAAGCCAGTGCAAGCACCACCCCACAAATTTCTTGGCTGGCTGAAGTAAAAGCATCCACCATCCAACCTCCACAGTCTGATCAGACCTGTGCCAAAATTTTAAGCTCTGTTGGCTTGGCAAATGGACAGACAACAAGTATTTCAGCTCAACTCTCCAAACAAATCTCAGACAGAACACAACATTCTGGTGCATCAAGTGGTAGCAGAGAATTCACTGTGCAAACCCATCAGTCTCAACAGGGCTTAAACAAAAATCAACATGCTGACAAAGTAAATGCAGAGAAGGCAAATAGCCAATCCAATTTAATGGTGACGGACCTTAAAACACTGCCAGCATGTGGAGACAAAATGTACTCGAGAGACAAAATGGCTTCTAAAAAGGACTCCAAATGCAGTATGAGTGAAAAGATTACTTGTGCCTCTGACCCTTCAGGCAAAGCTGACATTTCAGAAAACTGTGAAAAGCAGGAAGCCATCTTCAGAAGCCAAGTAAACATGAATATCACATCAATGGACATGCTTGCAAGCCCACCAAAGACTAGAAGTTGTTACACTTCAACAAAAGACACTGTGCATGTGCAGTCTGCAATTAAAACAGAAGAAAAGAGTGTTTTTGATGTAGACAAGGAGAAGGCCAAGAAGCAAATTATGGACATGTCCATGACACAGACAAGTACAGCACAGACTGCAATAAAACAGATGCAACCATCTGGTAGTGCTACACTAAAACAGACCCCTTTGAGTTCCAAAAACAAGCCCAGAGTAGACTCTCCACTTGTTACTCAGTCTTTTGGGAAGGCAATTGACGATAAGGGAAAGCAGGAAAACATAGCACAGCTACAGCCTATTGTCAAAGATAACATAGTAAAACCAAAGGAGCTAAGAGAGTCAGTCTTGTCTACATCTAAATCTCATCCTCATAAAGACACCCACACTAGCTCTCAATGTGGCGCTGTGCCAGTGTTGCCTGTGCCAGCGGTTAAAATCCATGTGTCTTGTGAACTTCCTTCTGGTAAGGGCAGTGCTGCTGTAGTTGAATCACTTGCACCCTCCTCAAAGGAACAAGTGATGTCCAGAATTGATGTTCCAAGATCAGAGTCTCTCAAGGGCTACAGCATAGGGAAAACTACTACTACTATATCCAGTCCTGACCCTAAACATGCCTCCAGTGAGTCAAAGGTAACTGACAAACAAATGTCCATCCAAAAAGAGCAAGTGGAAAAGAAGAGAAAGGAACCTACTCAAGACACATCATCAGCACCCAAAACTAACCGCAAAGACACATTAAGAGGCATTCCTTTGGCAAAGGATAGTATTACTATTGAAAAAGATTCAGTCCGCCCTAAACAAACAAAGGATACACCACGTGGTTCAACTTGTAAAAAGTGATGTATTGTATTGTATTGTAGTTGCCAAGTGTATGAATTTTAAAAAGACTATTAAGGATGTAAACATAATTTTTGTCTATATGTAATTTCATGAACCCTTTCTATCTGAGGACCGGTGAAGCTGTTACTTTGGGTTTTCATAAGAAACCAGAGATTAATTTGTTTGTTTGTGTTGTGATCAATCAAGCTCTGTTAATATTGTCTAAAAAAGTGTTGGCTGAATGTTGACTTGTTTTGCTGCTGATTTGTGGTCTTGTTTTAGATCTCGCAAAAGTGCCAAAATTAGTCATTGTATTGTGTTGTGATGTAACGTGTGGCGTGTGCAATAATTGGGGAGAGGAGTGTAGATGCCTTTTTTTAAGGATTAAATTAACTGTGCCGATCCTGGTTGAGTGTGATTGTACCAAACAAAGAGCACCTCAAATGTAGACATGGAGGTGCATGTTAACTGACGGTGTAAAAAAAAAAAAAAAAAAAAAAATAAAATTATTGCTTATTCAGGCTAGCGTTATCACGTATTACACTGGTTTTTGATATATTTTAAAACCACTAGGAAAATATATGTAGCAATGTTGCTATTGATGTGGCTTGCATTCTGCAAGCAGAACAGATCACTTATTTAATACTTTTCACTTATTGTTTTCTTTTTGTTTTTTTTGTCTGTTTGTTTGTTTGTTTGTTTTTTGTGACATTTTCAGCAAAGTTTTGTTTTGGGTAGTGGTGCACAGAGGGAAAGCACTTTGTCCTGTGCTTCTCACCTGGAACTATTTTATATTGGAATCATCTTATGGTTCTGGAATCGTAGTGGAAGGGGGCTAAGAGTTTTTTGCTAAAATATGACTTGCTGTTCTTTGCAGGTCATGGTGAAATTCACATTCCTTTCACATACATTTGTAAGAATTAATTTTTATGCAATATATTGTAAATACAGCAGCATAATTTGTACAGAGGGGCTGGTTCAAAATGAGTGTTGTATGTTTTTTATGTATATATTTTGCTATGTCATATTATGTTTGTATACTGTACTTAATGTTAGTCTCCTAGTGATGTTATCTGCTCAGTAATTGTGCTGATATAGAGTCTAAACTAGCAGAATAATGAGTCTCACTCTGAAATGAAGTGTACTTGAAGTTTCACTATGGTATGTAGGGCTTAACCACATGCTTTTTCAGATATGTATTTTAAGTGACGCAGCAGAATGAGAGTTGCTTTCAGAATGTTCATTACTAACAAGGAAATCATGCATTTACATGAAACGGGGACAAGGCAGATGTAGCACACTATATAAAAAGCAAGTTTCAGAGACTGAAGGATTACTCTTTGCTTAAGGTTTGCTATTATGTAGATTATATACAAAAAAGAAAAATGTCAAGCTTTTAGGGCTAACATTAGGCATACAGGAACATGATGTATTTTCCCTAGTTTGGTTAAAAGGGCTTATACAGGGATAATCAATGTGTTTTAGCAACAAGTCAGCGCTTGTGGTAATGTCAGGAGTTTCACTGCATGTTCTTTCATCATGTCCAATCATATTCATAGTTCTTACATATTCATATGCAAAGTACATGTAACGTACATTGTGTAATACTTTACTAAATGCATTTGTCCTATTAGCATTTCTAGTCACACAACAGGACTGCTAAGTTTCCTACATATTTTAACCTTCAAGACCTTTCAAAGTTATCCTTTATTTTTCTGCTCAAACTTTAAAAAACATATTTGTCATAAGTTGTGCTTGATTTGACCTTTAAGCAGTTCCATAATGACCACTGAAGTTTAGCATCAGAACAGAGAAGAGGATGAATCATTGTCTTTTGATAACACTTGGTCTGAACTTTAAACCTGGAATAGCTCTGCTGATGTGCGTACATCACATGCAAGCGACTGTGTATCTAGGCCAATTTCGGTATACATATATTGTGAAACATCTATATTATCGTATAATATTGAAGTATTTGTGATTAATGTTTTATGTAAACAGAGTATATATATCTTAGCTGAACACACAGATCTGCATAAGTAACTAAACTACAGAATGCACAGTGTAAAGAGAATCTGTAATAAAAAAGATTGTAGCAATTTTAAAGTGTATTAGCAGACTGACGTTTCAGATCCTTATAGTCCTCACAAATGTAGCTTAGGAGGTCCGAGCTGCAAGGCACCTTAAGTTTAAAAACACAACTCTTATTGGGAAATTGTGGAAGAGATTCTAAGCAAACATAATAGAAACTTTAATGATCAAATGTGAATGTTTTATGGGACATATGCATTGCATGTTCTCCAATATTGATAGAATTGCCATGAATTGACCCCAGACATTCATGTTGTTGGAGGTTCTTTCCATTATTCCCTTTTCTGACAAGTAATGATCCTTTAAGAAGCACATTAAATGTTTGTTTACAACTACGTCATGGATATATATTTTGTACATTTGTGTTATTTGCCAAATTAATGTGTTACGTCACAGGCAGTTATGCTGTGATCGTTGTGTTTGAGAGAGTTCCTCTTAGTGGACACTTGCTGTTGAAGACCATTGGTGTGGTAGCCTAATGTCCTTCTAGTTCAGTATGTTCTTGCTTGTTTTCTGGAGTTTTCTTTCCTCTCTCTATGTGTGAAAACAGTGTTTATGTAGATTATTCTGCTTATTGTCTTTTAGGATCTGTGCAATAAGAGATGTGGTTTTGAGTTTTGTACATCACCCACAGAAAGCTCTATGGACGTCATAGATGTTGTATACTAAACAAATATTTATACTTATAAAGTTGTATAATACTGAAAATAAAAAGGCATGTCAAAATGACCTTTTATTGCATTTTATTGTCTTTTTCTTTGAAAATTACTTGAAAAGACTCAGAATCTCCATAATCACGTAGATTTAATGAGATGGCAGAAAGAAATTAGACATATATATGTTATTTGAAAATGAAGACAAAGATTTGTCAATTTTTTCATCAGTTTTCAACATATATAATGTTGATCTCCAACTTAAAGCAGATGTTCACTCAAAAAAAAATATTTCTGTCCAATTCTTATGTATTTCAATTGCATATAAAATTTCCATCCATTTTGATCACATATTTTTAACCTAAACAAACTAATGAATTTTGTGATGCAAATTTGCCAACCTTATGTAAATGGAACAAGTCAGTCATAAGATTTATGTAATAATACCAATAAATCCAATTAGTTTTAAATGCATAAGAAACATTTTTATTTATTATTAGGTAATAACCCTAATGTATTTAAAATGCATAACTTTTAAATAATTTTTATCAATAAACCCAAAGTATTTCATATATTTAATTCTACCCCACCCAATCACACTGTGCTACAACAAAATCAAACTACAACACACAAAAAGAACAGCAAGAACACTTTTTTACATTAGATCAATTTATAAATGCTTCAAAGCATTTGGCTATATATGAGCTAGCAAGACATACCACACCGTGTTTATACACTTGTGTGCAAAAAAAAAAAAAAAAAAAGCCTAAAAATTGCCATATTTACATGCAAATTAAGGTTAAACCCTTTTGCCACAATCAACCAGTCTGAAAAAAAAAAAAAAAAAAAAAATCAACCAGTCTGCAGGAAAAAAAAAAAAAAAAAACGAAAATGAACTGTTAAAAACATTTATATCAGAGTGCAGAAATAAGATCAGTTTTCTCAAGAACTGCATATTTGAGGTAGTGTGATACATGGGCTAACTACTGCTTATGTTTCATAAAAAAATAAAAAATAAAAAAATCTAAATAATTTGGAACAATAGGACAGGGTCAATATCACTGTAGGGTGCCTTTTGGTGTCCTGAACATAAATAACTAATTTGCCATGATAACCCAACATACAAATGACTATGAAAGGTGTGTTATATTAGGCTAAGTTTTTTTATTCATAACAGAAGCATTACTTTAGATACATTTTCAATATTTTTTTTAGTTTTGTATGAGAGGATGTATGTTGTTTTGCTATGTCCCAGGCAATGCTCATTAAATTTGAATGAGAGTAAAATAGTCAAATCCAAATATATATATATTGTTTTCCTATTGATATTTTGTTAAATAAGATATTACTCAAATTGAGTGTATTGATCATTTTGTAATAAAAACAATATTTTTATTTAATAAGAAAAAAGAGTTTGTCCATGTCCCTTGAATGGTTGTCCACCCTGTCGTATTGCGGAATCTGTCCCTTTAAGAAGAGGCTATCACCATTAGTGACATCATTACAACAGATTTTTTTTATATCTTCAGTGGCGGGAATTTCAACTGCCGAGGTGAGTAGCAGTTGACTTTTCAACTGACAAATTTTCTTCATATAAGTTTGCTTACTTGTTTTGCCAAAGCTTAACATGTCCACCCTGTCGCCATAAAATATACAGGAAGTGATTAAAATACAATATTTTCAAAATATGTAAGTTTAAATATACCAAATTCTCTTCAACAACCAGACTAACTATTTAGCTAGTCACAGTTTGTTGTAATCTAATATGCTAATTGAAGCTCAAAATGTCCACCCTGTCATTGTTAAAAAATGTCCACCCTGTCGGCCACTTAGACTCGATGGGATGGACATACACTTGACAGGGTGGACATAGCATTCATTTGTAGTTATTATTGCAATTTATAGAAACATCTGCTGTAGATAACAGTTGTAATAAAATATATATATATAAATGTGATTGAGAATGTAATTATATATGTATTTTTTTTAAGTTGAATAAATGTTTCATTGTCATATTTTGTCATGCTTTTTGTGTCCACTCCGTCGTGGGCTCGTCCACCCTGTCATCTTGGTATTTTTAAATAATATTTAAAATAATAATGTAATCACACCTATATAATTCATTGTGCTAGGTGTGGGGGCAATAACATGCAAACAAAAAACTGCGTCCAAATATTCAAATATTTCTCCAAATAAAAAAAAATACATGTGCGAATTGTATGAATTTCTTTAAAAAAAACATTGTTTACATAAAATCTTTTATGTATTTATAATTTGAAAGCAAACAAATAACCCTGTTTAGGAAAGGGACATCATACTTTCAGAAAGTATAATTTGTATCTTAATAGTGCAATGAAAACATATTTAACTGTAATTTATGTCCACGACAGGGTGGACATATCTATGCTTTATGCTCTAAAAAATGGCCCATAATTTAAAAAAAAAAAAAAACATTGTGGGAGCTCAGATAATATATTTATTATAGAATTTGAGTGTCTACTATTATGACATGACATAAAGTGAATGGTAAATTAAAATCAAAATGTGTGAGTATTGTGAGGGTTGAAAGGCACTCACTCACGTGCAGTACTAAAGATGCTTTACACAGCTCACTGTGCAGTACCGCCACCTGCCGACTGGAGTATGGTAAACCATTCCATTTGTATATAAACCAGTCTCATACAATTTAACTAATTGGATATGACTTTAGCCAGCTGTATTTAAATCCTATTCATAATGTTTAAATGATTCAATTTAATAGTCTTGACAGTTAACAGGTTTATATTAATTTTATGTAATCAGAGTACATAATAATAATAATAATAAAAAATATTTTTTTAATAAAATCAAATAGATGCAAATGCCAGGAATCCTTTTTTTTTTTTTTTTTTTTGAGTGCATGTTTTGTGTAGTCTTTATTTGGAACGAGACCAAACAAACTCTTAATTTACAGTTGAGAATATCTTGAATATTTTCTAATTCTCCTGACAAGGCAGAAAATGGCCAATGTAATTAGGATTGCAACTAGAATTATAACAAATGCAATTACACCGCCAGGTAATCCACACTGAAGTTCAACATCAATAATCCTTGTACCTGTGCCATTACAAGTGGTCTCCATTAAGTGTTTAACTTTGATTTTGTTTTTTTTAACCCAGTTGATGAACTCAAAGTTACTACAGTTGCATACAAGGGGATTGTAGCTCAGATCAACAGTACTGTTATTTCCCAGATCCATAACGCTTCCAACATCCACTGTCACAATGGCATTACTGGCATAGTTAAATTGGAGAAAATGCAGGGAGTAAAATCCAGAGGTGCTCAGTTTAACCAACTTGTTTCCACTCAGGTCTACCTGCCTGAGATGCACGAGACCTTTAAACAAGTACTCTTCAAAAGCAGTTATTTTGCATGAAGATAGAATGAGGGTTTCCAAAAGAGGGACATATTTAAAGAGCTCCATCTGGGTAAGAACCCCTCCTTGAATTGTGTTCCCCTTCAAATTGAGAAGTTGCAAATTCTTCAACCCTTTGAAAATATGAATGTTTGTCAGACTGGTATTGGACCAGGAAAGATTTAGAGTTTTGAGATTCTGTAGATTGCTAAAAGGTGAACTGTCATTCAAAGTGTAGTATGAATGGCTGAAGTCCAAGTGCTCCAGCTGTGGAGTTGCACTGAAAGGCTGTGAACTCCACAACATTTGTGAGCCATAGCTGAGATTGAGGAGCTTCAGTTCACTCAGACCAAACAGCTGGTCATTACAACAAGGTCCCCTGGGATTTACTAAACTAAGACTGAGATCCAGCTCTTCTAGGATTCGAAGACTCTCCAAGCATTTGCTGCTAAAATTGAGTTGCTTTGAATTCCCACTCATAGACAAGTATGTAAGCGTGGGAAAGTTTCTGGTGTTGATGCTACAGACATCTTTAAAGCGGTTCTCATCTAGCACCAGATGGGACAATGTAGATTGGCCAGTCATGTTAAATTGCAATGAATCCAGGTGGGCTCTGGTAAGGTCAAGCTTTTTAATCCATTTAAGGCAATCAAATGGGAAGTTATTTATGTCTGAGAAATGCTGAAGCTGGAAATCCAGGTCAGTAACAAAGATCTTGCAGAAAGATTGTAGTGCAACTGATGGAATGTACACGTTTGGATCAGTTTCATACAATCCCAGGTTCAGTCTGTTGGTTTTAAGGCCTTCAAGCCCTTTCAGTAGGGAGGAGAAGTTCATCTTGCTAAGGCAGCCACTCAAATCAAGACTACTCAAGTTCAGTGACTTAAAAACACCTGGTTCTATACTGACAAAATCGTTTCCTTTGAAGCTGATGCTCATTCCATGCACATTACGGAGTGGTGCTAAATCATCCTCTCTTATCTGGTCAATGGAGTTCATGTCCAACTGCAGGCTGTGTAAGTTTTGACAGTGGAAACTGCTTAGTCCATCTAATGAGCGAATTTCGCTTCCCCCAATGTCCAGTACCTCCAAATATGCAAGATTATCTGATGGGATGTCTGATAGGCTTTGTATCTTTGACTGCGCAAGGCTTAGATATTTGAGTGCTAGAGGTCCAGAAAAAGCTCTTTCTGCGATGAACACAAGTGGGTTTCCGATTAGGATAAGGGCCGCCAAGTCAAGCTGATATTTAAAAATGTCTTCATACATGAAAGTGATGCCACATCTGTGGGTTATAGGGTTAGATGTGAGAAGAAGGAACATTAGATTCTCTGATGAACAATTTTACACAGTTCATCTTGAAACAAGTTGTTTTGCTCACCTTGTCAGGTCTAAATAATTCAAGCTCGTTAGCCTCTGAAAAGTAGAGTTGTATAGGGCAGGAAAATAGTTAAAGCTAAATATCAAAATTTGGACAGAATTTGGTATCTCATCTGGAATGACTTGTAGGTTCATGCCACTACAATCATAGCCATTTGTTACCTGGAAAAAATATATATATTAAAAAATAAAAATAATATATATATATATATATATATATATATATAACCTCTGAAACCAATCATTAGTGTTACATCAAACACTGAAACATACAGTTGTATAAATTAATTTGTGGCTTACTTTTGTCAGTAATGTTGAAGATCATGCAAAATATCATCATAATATATAATCATAAATGTACCTGTTCACACTGTCTCCTAGCCCATGGTGTTGCTTCGTCATATGGTAAAAGGTGAAACAGAATAGTGTAACATAACGTGCAGAAAACAAAATGCTTCTCCATAGTGTGAAGGACAAAAAAAGAACAGTGTCTCTTCTTCATTCAAATTTATAGGCAAAATAGAGGAACTTCAAGTAAAACAAGAAGTGTTCAACTATAACTTCCCTTTATGTCAACAATGATTTTCTGTATGTTTACAGCCATCACTATAATAAAGTACAGAAAGCAAACATGCCATTTTAAACTTTGGGAAAGTTTGATCTGTTTCAGTTTGAAGTACTTTCCAAAACTCAGTTTTGTTTTGTGTTTTGTTTTAATTCTGAAGGGTAGTGTGCTAAAGGAAAAAGCGTAATTGAATAATGAGTAACAATTTGTATGAAAAAAGGTACCTGGCCAAACACTGAATTGAATAAGATACATTTTATCTACGATTGTGACTGGATCCAATGTGCCAAACTATTTGTTGACTATTTTTTTTAACTATTCTTTGCAAAGCAGTATTACTATTAGTGTTCAAGGGGAGAATGATTTCCTGGGGGCCAGGACATTATTTGCATCGATCTTTAGCTGGAGTATACCCTCAAAGAGAAAATCAAATATTTTGTGTGTGCCTTGTTTATATTTGCTTTATACCATGGTTCACTTGAATACTCTATTCTGATTGTTTAAAAGGCATTCAGGTAGCTCCAGTCTGATTAATCACAATTCTAAATGTCTGTTGGAACTGGGTACTGACTTTTGAAATCATGCTGTAATTTAACATACACCAATCCAATGTCCCGCATGAAGCCTTGCAATAGAAACAGCTTTCCTGAAGGGGGTGTTATTTCGCTGTCTTCACTCTGCTCTGTAATAGGGTGACAAATTGTGATGTTAGTAGTTATGCAATCCTTACATCCAATTGAGAGATAAAGGCGATACTCATTATAATGTACGTATAAATAGAAATAAATCTTTTTCAGATTACAGAGTCTCAATGGGGCCAGAGGATTACTCTGTTTTCAAATCCAAATGTTAATACATTGGACATGACTCTAGATAGGATTTAATGACTTCCTGTATGTCTAGTGAGGACCACCAATTGCTTTAAAGGATGTGTATTGATATGTGTATTGATATGTGCATTATTATAATTATGTATTTGGCACAATTCATGTCTTTATGGATTATCGTCACATATCTAATTTATATAATTACCAATTTCTCTGTACAATCAATGTTATTATTTCTCATCTTTATTACTATTTTACAAAACATCTACCTGGATACTTATTTTCATTTCTAGTTAATCAAAAAGAGCTTTAATACTATTGTAGCAGCAATACTGTTAAATGTGTATTGTGGACAGTCAGTGTAAAAGTTAAGGTTGAATGAATCAGATGTCACAGTGTTAATAAGAATTTTAAGGAAGCCGTAAAGGGGAACTGTGGAAATTTTGTACTGATGATTATCTGCATTGTGACGTTTGATTTATAAGATTAGCAAAATTGGTGCTTTGCTAATTTTCCCAAAGCCACTTTTGTTTATAACATGAGATGATTTCAAGTATTGGGAAAAACAGTGGGTTCTACCAGGAATGTGTGAGTAAAACCACATGAGTGTTAAAAAAAAAAGTAAAATAAAAAATACAGTAACAACCATAATATTCACCAAACATAGGGAAATTTCATGCAGTTATTTTTTTCGCTACAACTCTCTTTCAAAAAGCAATTTACACAGTTTCAAGATCCTTATTATTAAGTGAATTCATTTTGGTATTTTGACAGAATCTGTAGCTGCATTGTCTAATATATACATACATATATACATACAGAGAAGGAAGATAATGTTTTGTGGTTTATGTGTAGAATTGATTATGATTATTATGATTAGTATTATTATTGTTAAACACAGTTCAGGACAGTAGTGCAAATAGTAATCACTCTCTATTATATTTCTATTTATCTATAGCTCTGAGTAAAACTAACTAATAAAAAATAAGAGATCACTGCAAAAGTATACCTTTCTCTGGTTTTACTATTTATAATATGTGTAAAATTAACATTTTCGTTATATTCTATTAACTACTGACAACATTTATCCATTTATTTGCAGAAAATGTTAACTGGTCAAAATAGCAAGGGTGTTGTAGCATTTTCAGACATCAAATAATGCAAAGAAAAAACAACTTCATATTAGTTAATTAAACAACACAATAGCATTGTTTTAACTTAGGAAGGCTTCAGAAATAAATGGTTGGTGGAATAACCCTGATTTTTTAAATTACTTTATGCCACTCCTGTCACAAAAATTCAAGGAATTCGGCTTTGTTTGATGACTTGTGATCATTCATCTTTCCCTTGATCACATTCCATAGATTTTTTATGGGGTTCAGGTCTAGAGATTGGGCTTGCCATGGTAGACCTCTATGCACACCTTGATTGAGTTGGCTGTGTTGCATGGAGCATTGTCCTGCTGAAAATATAAATAAATAAATAAATAAATAAATAAATAAATAAATAAATAAATAAATAAACGCCTTAGAATTCAGGAACATTGTCAGAGCAGAAGGGAGAAAGTTTTTTTTTTTTTTTTTTTTTTTTTCAGGACAACCTTGTAGTTTGATTCTTGCACCCTTCGCAAAGACGAATGTGCCCAATTCCAGCCGTTGCTGGAGCACCTATAGATCTTTACCGATCCTCCATCAAATGTTACAGTGTGTGTGAGTCACTATGGCTTGCAGGTCTCTCCAGGTCTCCACCATTAGATGACCAGTTGTTTAGCATAGCTGAAAATTGTACTCATCAAAGTCTACAGTGCAATCTTTACGATCTTTTGCATTTTAAGGATGGATGCAAGCTGACACTCACTGTATCCCTGTGCCAGTAAAGACAGAATTTAACCCTTCTTTTCCTCTCTTAAAAACATTTATTTTCAACTGTTTTGTCATGGTCTATAGTAATTATTTCATGCATTCTTATTTATTCAGTTCTAATTATTTACTACTAGCACTGTTTTGTCATTCAGCTGGTCCTATCGAAGACACTGAAGTAGAATGACTCCCATGTAGAGATGCTGGTTTAAGAAAACCAGCTGGTTTAACACCAGCACTCTCTATTCTATTTGTATTCTATACTTGCTTTCTTTTTATCTATTAAAAAAAAACATAAAAAAATAAAAATAAAAACTGTTTTTTTTAATTTAATTTTAATATATGTATTATATATGAACCTTGCTACATGTACTGGAACTTTTCACAGCATATACATGTTATTGCGCTTTTTTTAGTTTGATTGCTTGTATTGTCCTCATTTGTAGGAATTTTTGGATGAATGTAAATGTACATATTACATCTTTGTAGTTGCTTAAAAATATTTTCAATCAGGGAACAATTAAGTGCATGTTTGAAGTACAGTGGGGGTGAAGTGTCTCATAAACACAATATGAACAGTTCACAAAAGAGCGAAAGGGAGGAATGGCCACCTCTTTCTTTCTGCATTCACTTCTGACAAGAGGGCTGTCGGAATTATTTCAATTTATTTGGGTGAGATTAAGGGTTACTCGTTGAAGTCTAATGTAGCAATTTGGGTCAGCGGAGGCCCGCTGTCTGCTCTGTGTGCGCTGCTCCTCAGTTACAAGACATCTGATTCGTGCAGCTATGATGGTCGCCAAAATTGCCCTCAATGCCCAGTGCAGTTGTCTGCCCCATTTCATTGAAGCTCACTTTAAGAGTGAGGGAGAGCAGTGAGCATTAACATTTCTAAGAGGATTATGGTCTGGAAGGAAGGATTTTTTTTTTCTGCTTAGTAATATTTGCAAGTGGGCAGAAGTGCATCTGCAGTATCACGACTGAGAACCGCTGATGTGGGTGGTGGGCTGTATAGGCCCTCTGGTAATTTTGTTTCGTGTTACAATGTGGGGGTGTGATTTCAGTGTGCTATTATGCTTCAGGCCATGGCAGATTTTCTCTATTTCTAATCCTTTATTACGGGTAGCATTAATCCAAGAATTAAAAAGGGGTAGTGACAAGTATATTAAATGTGCAATATAATGACTTTGACCAAATTATGGCTTCATCCATATAATACACATGGTAATGCTTCAGTGTTTGAATAGAAAAATGGAAAAGCTCCTGTTTCACAGATATATATGGTTCTGAATGATTTAAAAATATATCAAGTTGATTGCAAAAAATAGCACTGACCAGTGAAGAATGTCTTGGTTACGTATGTAACCCTCGTTCCCTGAAGGAGGGAACGGAGACGTTACGAATGGGATCTCGCCCAAGAGCCCAATCACCTTCGAGTGATACAAAACGAGCTAATGCTACACAAATACCTTGGTCTGCGGAATTTGCATCACGAGCTCCGCAGAGTGTGTATATAAGGAGCAACGCGAGCAACTCGCATTCAAGTCTTCGCTGAGGAGCCGAGCCAGTGACCCGGCCGTTCAGCGGAACAGCGATGTGGCAAGGGGACGTAACGTCTCCGTTCCCTCCTTCAGGGAACGAGGGTTACATAAGTAACCAAGACGTTCCCTTTCAGTCGGTCACGTTCGACGTTACGAATGGGGTCCCTTACAAAACGCCACATGGCTGTCGTCCAGCGACCCGTGTGATTGATAGTACCCTGTCGTGAGGCGAGCACGAGTGAGGGCCTATAGCTCGCACAGAATACACTGGGTATCATATTCCAGCTGGACATATGCTAGCAGGCTGCCTGCCCGTGGGAGGACTTACAGAAAGCAGGTATCTACCAAGGTGGTGATACGTAAGAACTCTGTGGTACCCAGCCCGCAGGGTGGAAGTTTCAACGACAGAGCTTGCAAGGGGCTTGCCAAGGGAAAGACACATGCTGCGGAGATACTTACTGTGGACATACACACGTGGGATTACCCGGAAGGGGAATCACGACACATGGAAGCACCTAGTCCCACACATGGCTGACCAAAGGGCATGTACGCAAGTGTTGGACATCAACGGTGCTGGAGGAACCTAGGGTTCTGACTGAGGAACTCACCTGAGGGGAATAGCGCACGCATCCAGTCCGCGGAGTGGAATGGCGCAGCAAGCGGATTGACACCGAGCAGGTCCTTACTGGCCCGAAGGGGCGAGTACCTGGGAGGACACGTGCTCTACACGGAGATTATAAAATCTCGCAAATCAATCAATCAATCACCTTTATTTATATAGTGCTTTAAACAAAATACATTGCGTCAAAGCACTGAACAACATTCATTTGGAAAACAGTGTCTCAATAATGCAAAATGATAGTTAAAGGCAGTTCATCATTGAATTCAGTTATGTCATCTCTGTTCAGTTTAAATAGTGTCTGTTTTTATTTGCAGTCAAGTCAATGATATCGCTGTAGATGAAGTGACCCCAACTAAGCAAGCCAGAGGCGACAGCGGCAAGGAACCGAAACTCCATCGGTGACAGAATGGAGAAAAAAACCTTGGGAGAAACCAGGCTCAGTTGGGGGGCCAGTTCTCCTCTGACCAGACGAAACCAGTAGTTCAATTCCAGGCTGCAGCAAAGTCAGATTGTGCAGAAGAATCATCTGTTTCCTGTGGTCTTGTCCTGGTGGTCCTCTGAGACAAGGTCTTTACAGGGGATCTGTATCTGGGGCTCTAGTTGTCCTGGTCTCCGCTGTCTTTCAGGGCAGTAGAGGTCCTTTCTAGGTGCTCATCCACCATCTGGTCTGGATACGTACTGGATCCGGGTGACTGCAGTGACCCTCTGATCTGGACACAGACTGGATCTGGTGGCCACAGTGACCTCGGAACAAGAGAGAAACAGACAAATATTAGCGTAGATGCCATTCTTCTAATGATGTAGAAAGTACGGTGTTATGTGAAGTGTTTCCGGTTCCGGTTTACCTAATTAATGCAGCCTAAAAATCCTTTAACGGATTTGGATATTAAAAGCATATTAGTATGTTATGTGTATGCCAAGTTAAAGAGATGGGTCTTTAATCTAGATTTAAACTGCAAGAGTGTGTCTGCCTCCCGAACAATGTTAGGTAGGTTATTTCAGAGTTTAGGCGCCAAATAGGAAAAGGATCTGCCGCCCGCAGTTGATTTTGATATTCTAGGTATTATCAAATTGCCTGAGTTTTGAGAACGTAGCGGACGTAGAGGAGTATAATGTAAAAGGAGCTCATTCAAATACTGAGGTGCTAAACCATTCAGGGCTTTATAAGTAATAAGCAATATTTTAAAATCTATACGAAGTTTGATAGGGAGCCAGTGCAGTGTGGACAGGACCGGGCTAATATGGTCATAATTCCTGGTTCTAGTAAGAACTCTTGCCGCTGCATTTTGGACTAGCTGTAGTTTGTTTACCAAGCGTGCAGAACAACGACCCAATAAAGCATTACAATAGTCTAACCTTGAAGTCATAAATGCATGGATTAACATTTCTGCATTTTACATTGAGAGCATAGGCCGTAATTTAGATATATTTTTGAGATGGAAAAATGCAGTTTTACAAATGCTAGAAACGTGGCTTTCTAAGGAAAGATTGCGATCAAGTAGCACACCTAGGTTCCTAACTGATGACGAAGAATTGACAGAGCAACCATCAAGTCTTAGACAGTGTTCTAGGTTATTACAAGCAGAGTTTTTAGGCCCTATGATTAACACCTCTGTTTTTTCTGAATTTAGCAGTAAGAAATTACTCGTCATCCAATTTTTTATATCGACTATGCATTCCATTAGTTTTTCAAATTGGTGTGTTTCACCGGGCTGTGAGGAAATATAGAGCTGCGTATCATCAGCATAACAGTGAAAGCTAACACCATGTTTCCTGATGATATCTCCCAAGGGTAACATATAAAACGTGAAGAGTAGCGGCCCTAGTATTGAGCCTTGAGGTACTCCATACTGCACTTGTGATCGATATGATACATCTTCATTCACTGCTACGAACTGATGGCGGTCATATAAGTTCGATTTAAACCATGCTAATGCACTTCCACTGATGCCAACAAAGTGTTCAAGTCTATGCAAAAGAATGCTGTGGTCAATTGTGTCAAACGCAGCACTAAGATCCAATAAAACTAATAGAGAGATACACCCACGATCAGATGATAAGAGCAGATCATTTGTAACTCTAAGGAGAGCAGTTTCAGTACTATGATACGGTCTAAATCCTGACTGGAAATCCTCACATATACCATTTTTCTCTAAGATGGAATATAATTGTGAAGATACCACCTTTTCTAGTATCTTGGACAGAAAAGGGAGATTCGAGATTGGTCTATAATTAACAAGTTCTTTGGGGTCAAGTTGTGGCTTTTTTAAGGTTTGAAGGTTTTGGGGACATATCCTAATGGCAATGAGGAATTAATAATAGTCAGAAGAGGACCTATGACTTCTGGAAGCACCTCTTTTAAGAGCTTAGATGGTATAGGGTCTGACATACATGTTGTTGGTTTAGATGATTTAACAAGTTTATACAATTCTTCCTCTCCTATAGTAGAGAATGAGTGGAACTGTTCCTCAGGGGGTCTATAGTGCACTGTCTGATGTGAAACTGTAGCTGACGGCTGAATGGTTGCAATTTTATCTCTAATAGTATCGATTTTAGAAGTAAAGTAGTTCATAAAGTCATTACTGTTGTGGTGTTGGGAAATGTCAACACTTGTTGAGGCTTGATTTTTCGTTAATTTAGCCACTGTATTAAATAAATACCTGGGGTTATGTTTGTTTTCTTCTAAAAGAGAAGAAAAGTAATCAGATCTAGCAGTTTTTAATGCTTTTCTACAGGACATGCTACTTTCCCGCCAAGCAATATGAAATACCTCTAGTTTTGTTTTCCTCCAGCTGCGCTCCATTTTTCGGGCTGCTCTCTTTAGGGTGCGAGTATGCTCATTATACCATGGTGTCAAACTGTTTTCCTTAACCTTCCTTAAGCCTAAAGGAGCAACTGTATTTAAAGTGCTAGAAAAGAGAGAGTCCATAGATTCTGTTACATCATCAAGTTGTTCTGAGGTTTTGGATATGCTAAGGAATTCGGATACATCAGGAAGATAACTTAAAAAGCAGTCTTTTGTGGTAGAAGTGATGGTTCTTCGATACTTGTAACAAGAAGTAGAATTTACAATTTTGGCTATATGAAGTTTACACAGAACTAAATAATGATCTGAGATATCATCACTTGGCTGAATAATTTCAACACTATCAACATCAATTCCATGTGACAGTATTAAATCTAGAGTATGATTTCGACAATGAGTAGGTCCTGAAACATGTTGTCTAACACCAATAGAGTTCAGAATGTCTATAAATGCTGATCCCAATGCATCTTTTTCATTATCGACATGGATATTAAAATCACCAACTATTAAGACTTTATCTGCAGCTAGAACTAACTCAGATGTAAAATCACCAAACTCTTTAATAAAGTCTGCATGGTGCCCTGGTGGCCTGTATACAGTAGCCAGTACAAACATAACAGGGGATTTATCATTAACATTGGTTTCTCTGGATAATGTTATATGAAGCACCATTACTTCAGATGAGTTATACTTGAAGCCTGCCCTCTGAGAAATCCTGAAAACGTTGTTATAAATTGAAGCAACTCCTCCCCCTTTGCCTTTTAGACGCGGCTCGTGTTTATAACAATAATCTTGGGGGGTGGACTCATTTAAAATAATGTAATCATCAGGTTTTAGCCAAGTTTCTGTCAAACAGAGCACATCTATATTATGATCAGTTATCATATTATTTACAAAAAGTGTTTTCGTAGAAATGGATCTGATATTCAATAAGCCAATCTTTATCATTTGTTTATCCATATTGCATTTGTTTTTTATTTGTTGAACCTCAATTAAATTGTTAACCTTTACTTGGTTTGGACGTTTTTTGTATTTTCTAGTTCGGGGAACAGACACAGGCTCTATAGTGTGATATCTAGGTGAAAGAGTCTCTATGTGCTGAGAATTAACTGACCTCTGTGACGGGAGGCAGCTAGCAGATGGTCGGTTTAGCCAGTCTGTCTGCTTCCTGACCTGGGCCCCAGTTAGTCAAGTATAAACACTAAGACTATGTGCCATATTTCAAATGTGTTAGGTGTCGCCCAGCCCGCAGCTCTACAGATGTCTGCTAGCGAGGCGCCATGCGCCAGCGCCCAGGAGGAAGCTACGCTCCTAGTTGAGTGAGCTCTCACCCCTAGGGGGCATGGCAGGTCTCGAGCCTGATAAGCCAGGACAATAGCATCCACTATCCAGTGGGATAACCGCTGCTTGGAGACAGCCTTTCCCTTCTGCTGGCCTCCGTAACAGACAAAGAGCTGGTCTGAGGTCCTAAGGCACCGAGTTCTGTCCACGTAGGTGCGGAGCGCACGTACTGGACAGAGCAGCGCCACCATGAGGACCTGCTCCTCGTCCTCCCTGATCTTGCACAACGTCTGTGCGAAAAGGCTCACTGGGGGAAACGCATACTTGCGCAGGCCCAGCGGCCAGCTGTGTGCCAGGGCATCCGTGCCGAGGGTGCCCTCGGTCAGGAAGTAAAACAACTGGCAGTGGGAATTTTCTGGAGAGGCAAACAGGTCTACCTGAGCGTCTCCAAAGTGTTCCCAAATCAGCTGAATCGACTGGGGGTGGAGTCTCCATTCCCCGGGGCGAGACTGCTGTCGTGAGAGCTCATCGGCTGCACGATTGAGCCTGCCTGGAATGTGATTGGCACGAAGATACCTCAGATGCTTGTGACTCCACAGGAGGAGATGGCGAGCGAGTTGGGACATGCGGTGGGAGCGTAGACCACCCTGATGGTTGATATACGCTATGGTCGCAGTGTTGTCCGTACGGACCAGAACGTGCTTGTCCTTCAGCAGGGCCCTGAAGCGGTGCAGAGCAAGACGTACTGCTAGCAACTCGAGGCAATTGACATGCCACTGAAGTCGGGGTCCTGTCCAGGAGCCTGACGCAGCATGCCCGTTGCACATGGCACCCCAGTCCGTGGCAGAGGCATCTGTTGACACAACAACATGTCTGGACACCGGTTCTAGGGGCACGCCGGCCCGTAGAAATGAGGGGTCCAACCATGGGGTGAAGTATCAGTGGCAGGCCGGAGTGATGGTCACTCGGAGCGTGCCCTGTTGCCATGCCCATCTCTGGACTCGGTCGTGAAGTCAGTGCTGAAGCGGTCTCATATGGAGTAGCCCGAGCGGTCTGACTGCCGCAGGAGCCTCTGAAACAGTTTCAGTTGAACCGCTCTCTTGCCCTCGAATTGTCTCAGGCAATTCAGCAGTGACTGCGCACGCTCGTTTGTAAGCTGCGCGAACATGGCGACCGAGTCTATTTCCATACCGAGAAAAGAGATCCTCTGCACAGGGGAGAGTTTGCTCTTTTCCCAGTTGACCTGAAGACCCAGTCGGGTGAGGTGTCTGAGCACCAGATCCCTGTGCTCGCACAACCGCTCTCGAGAGTGAGCTAGGATCAGCCAGTCATCGAGGTAGTTGAGGATACGGACACCTTGTTCCCTGAGAGGAGCCAGGGCTCCCTCCGCGACCTTCGTAAAGACGCGGGGAGAGAGGGCCAACCCGAATGGGAGAACCTTGTACTGATATGCCTGCCCCTCGAAAGCAAACCGAAGAAACGGTCTGTGTCGAGGAAGAATGGAGACATGAAAGTACGCGTCCTTCAGGTCGATCGCCGCAAACCAATCCATCGGACGAATGCATTCGAAAATGCGCTTGGGCGTTAGCATCTTGAACGGGAGTCTGTGCAGAGCTCGGTTCAAGGCACACAGGTCCAGGATTGGCCGTAACCCACCTGTCTTCTTGGGTACTATGAAGTAAGGGCTGTAAAAGCCGGACTTCATGTCGGCTGGAGGGACTGGCTCTATCGTGCCCTTTGCCAGCAGGGTCGCGACCTCCGCGCGCATGACAGGGGCATCTTTGCCCACCATCGTCGCGTGGACACCCCAAAACCTGGGGGGCTCCGGGCGAACTGAATCGCGTAGCTGAGCCTGAGCGTCCGGATGAGCCAGCGGGAAGGCCTGGGGAGCTCTAGCCAGGCTCCCAGGAACCGAACCAGCAAGGTCAAGGGGACTACAGGCGTACCCAGAGTGGGGCAGCGTGGTGGAGCAGACAGCCCCGACACGGGAGGCATAGCGTCCCTTAGCGGGGGCAGAGTGCGGGCACTCGTCTGACTCCAAGTGGCAAAGAGGGCATGAGAAGGCGAAGCGTTCTTGAGCCGTCTTTGCACGGAAACTGGCAAGGGGAGAGGGGAACGAGAGCGGCGAAGAAGCACGTCGCCAGCTGTCGTTCATGGCCTCTTGGGACCCGGAGGTAGAGGAAACAGTTCTTTTAGTGAAGATTTGGTTACCACCGGCCGCAGGGCCAGTGGCGGAACAAAAAGAAAACGAGAACAAAGGATTCTCCCCCGCCCCTCCTCCGGGGGAAGGAGTGGTCCTGCTACCATCTCCTGATGAGCTGACTTCTCCAACTCCGGGTCGTCCGTCTCAGGAATGCCGCTTGGCCTGGCGTTTGGCAGGTTTAGGGGCAGAGACAGGTTGCGCCGCCCTTCTGCGGCCATCTCCTCGCTGAGGCCGGGGTGAAGGCTGCTGCTGTGGCCGAGCGGGAGTGGAGGAGACCGCAGGGGGGCGCCCTCGGCGACGAGCAGGCTGAGGATGCGCCGGCGGCGGGGTGGAAGCAGCAGTGGGCCACCGGGGCAAGATGTGTCTGATGGCCTCAGACTGCTTCTGGGCGGCAGAGAACTGCTGGGCAAAGCTCTCTACCGCGTCGCCGAAGAGGCCATCCTGGGAGACCGGGGAGTTGAGGAGCTGAGCCCGATCAGACTCCCTCATGTCTGCCAGGTTCAGCCATAGGTGGCGCTCCTGGACAACCAAAGTGGACATCACCTGACCCAAGGAGCGCGCAGTGACCTTCGTCGCCTGGAGAGCAAGGTCGGTAGCAGTGCGCGCCTCCTGAAAAACCCCTGGGTCAGATAGCTTGGCCAGATAGACCTGAAGTGAGGCCATGGCATGCAGGGCAGAAGCGGCCTGGCCCGCAGCTCTGTAAGCCTTGGCCACAAGCGTGGATGAGAACTTACAGGCCTTGGAGGGCAGCTTGGGACCACCACGCCAAGCGGAGGTGCTCTGTGGACACAGTTGCATCGCAACAGAACGCTCCACTGGGGGAATCCCAGCATACCCCTTGGCTGCCCCGCCATCGAGGGCAGTGAAGGCGGAGGAAGAACCAGAACAGTTTCGGGCAGTTAAAGGTGCCTTCCATGAACTAGTTACTTCCTGGTGCACTTCCGGGAAGAAAAGAACCAGAGGGGGGTGCTGGCGATCCGCATGAGCAGCCCCCAGGAACCAATCATCCAGCCTCGAGCGCTCGGGACAGGGTGGAGGATTCCACTCAAGCCCGATGCTCTCCGCTGCCCGGGAAAGCACGGCCGTCAGCTCGGGATCAGACTCGCAGGAAACCCAGACGAACCGCTGAATCGTGCCATCACACCAACACATCAACACCAGCTCTTGCTTGTAAACACTCCGGTGATTGCAGCAAGCGATGTGCTCGGCTCCGAAGCGAAAGCTTGAATGCGAGTTGCTCGCGTTGCTCCTTATATACCCGCTCTGCGGGGCGGAGCTCGCGATGCAAATTCCGCAGACCAAGGTACTTTGTGTACCATTGGCTCGTTTTGTACCACTCGAAGGTGATTGGGCTCTCGGGCGAGATCCCATTCGTAACGTCGAACGTGACCGACTGAAAGGGAACTGTGATTACTATATAAGCATGTGCTATTAAATGCTGCTATCCAGGCCTGTTGAACTGTTTGTGATTTCAGTGAGAAAAATCTTTCCCATAGCCTTGAACAAGTTTGATTCGGAAGTCACAATCTTGAAGGCTGCTTAGAAAATACAAACAAATGAGATGCGTTAAGAATACATGGGATTCTCTATCTTTAAGCAGGCCAAGATTTCAGGAGGAAATGTGTGTTTCATTTGTGTAATAGGGCTACAAGTTATTCACTAAAGCTAGATGCTGGATATTTAAGAGGCATAAATTAGAAAATGGTAGTTTTGGATTTATATTAGCATATTGTATTAGTTTGGAATAAGCTACCAAAAAAAGTAATACAATTAATTACATCATCGAACTATCACCTATTTATTGTAAAATACAACAAAGACTGAATATCAGACTGCTTTGTTTGTCTCCCAAGATAAAAATGTATTGTAACACTTTATTAGGGGCCAAGCACCAAAGGTGCGGAGGCACCTGTTGTATCTGTTCCTGTTTTATTATTGTTCTTCCTTCTTTCGACTAGGAGTCTATGGCAGCCCATAGAACCGATTGTGGGAAAGTTGTAATTGTTTGACATTCTGATAGAGGACAGTGCCAACATTAAGTACACCAATTTTGGTGTGTCTAAGTCATTCCCTCTAGCACCACCAACTGTCCAAAATTTCACTTATATTTTGTTATATTATTAGGTTTTGCCTTACAGTTTGTGTAGTGTTGTGATTTAGCGTTTAAAAACCATTTGGCTATATCTTCGAAACCACTTGTCCGATGGAGACGAAACCACCGTCAGAAGTTTGGAAACATAGGTCGATAGCTACACTTTGATGCCCAAATGCAAAAATATTGATAGTAAGGGGTAGTAAAATTCAATCAAAGTCATGTGTCAGGCATTTTTTTATGTGTTTTTTTTTCATATAAATATCTATAACTCTGAAGTGAATTGAGATATTTTCAACAATTTACACACATATGTATGGGCTCACTCTGAGAACACATAAAAAATGGTGGGACTGAGCCTCTTGGTGGCGCTATAATAGAACAAAACATGAAATTCCCATTGACTTCAATACAGTTTTGGATCAATCTGATCCGGATAGGAACTTTTCAGGATCACCAAATCTGGATAACCAGTGCTCAAACAGGATAGGAAATCACAATGTAAAACTATAGATATGTAAAGAGCAACAAATAGAATAGCCAGTGAGGGGTCAATATAAGTTTATTTTTATTTGAAATGAAAACCCAGACATTAATAAAAAATAAAATAAAAAATAAAAACAAGAAAAACCCCACCCCATCCTCTTCCAGCAGTCCGCTCATCTGAGACCTACAACACAAACACTATACATTGAGGATATTTATAACAAGTGTCAAGTATAGATGTATTGAATAAAAAAAAAAAAAGACTTAATGTAAAACAATATTTTTGATTGTGATGAATATATATATATCAATTAGTGACAGAATACAATTGTTTTTGGTCAATTTTTACAGCTGTTTGGGGGATTATTTTATGAGGGCAAACTCTTTCTACTTTGCTGTAGGCCTATACTGAAAGGCTGAATACGTTAAAGCCTACCTAATCACTGTAGCCTGACGGATGAACAAATAAAATTAAAACCTTATGAATTAGAAAATACAAACAAATGAGATGCGTTAAGAATACATGGGATTCTCTATCTTTAAGCAGGCCAAGATTTCAGGAGGAAATGTGTGTTTCATTTGTGTAATAGGGCTACAAGTTATTCACTAAAGCTAGATGCTGGATATTTAAGAGGCATAAATTAGAAAATGGTAGTTTTGGATTTATATTAGCATATTGTATTAGTTTGGAATAAGCTACCAAAAAAAGTAATACAATTAATTACATCATCGAACTATCACCTATTTATTGTAAAATACAACAAAGACTGAATATCAGACTGCTTTGTTTGTCTCCCAAGATAAAAATGTATTGTAACACTTTATTAGGGGCCAAGCACCGAAGGTGCGGAGGCACCTGTTGTATCTGTTCCTGTTTTATTATTGCTCTTCCTTCTTTCGACTAGGAGTCTATGGCAGCCCATAGAACCGATTGTGGGAAAGTTGTAATTGTTTGACATTCTGATAGAGGACAGTGCCAACATTAAGTACACCAATTTTGGTGTGTCTAAGTCATTCCCTCTAGCACCACCAACTGTCCAAAATTTCACTTATATTTTGTTATATTATTAGGTTTTGCCTTACAGTTTGTGTAGTGTTGTGATTTAGCGTTTAAAAACCATTTGGCTATATCTTCGAAACCGCTTGTCCGATGGAGACGAAACCACCGTCAGAAGTTTGGAAACATAGGTCGATAGCTACACTTTGATGCCCAAATGCAAAAATATTGATAGTAAGGGGTAGTAAAATTCAATCAAAGTCATGTGTCAGGCATTTTTTTATGTGTTTTTTTCATATAAATATCTATAACTCTGAAGTGAATTGAGATATTTTCAACAATTTACACACATATGTATGGGCTCACTCTGAGAACACATAAAAAATGGTGGGACTGAGCCTCTTGGTGGCGCTATAATAGAACAAAACATGAAATTCCCATTGACTTCAATACAGTTTTGTGAAATAAAATGCTATACTAAACAAATGCATTGGTGTAATATTACGAAACTCAGAAAGTGCCAACAACACCATCCCCTGAAGGTACTCAAAATATTTCAAAATCAAAATTTCCAAAAAGGCTAATAACTTTTGAATAAATCTGGCTATTGAAATGCTGGGCCCAGTTTTTCAAAAGGTTTAATCAGGATAAAATTGATCCGGATTTAGTAATCCTTTTTTTGCAATCCGTGATCACGTAATCCAGCTTACTTTTGGAGCCAGTTTTTTAAAGCAACATCGGATTGGATCAATCTGATCCGGATAGGAACTTTTCAGGATCACCAAATCTGGATAACCAGTGCTCAAACAGGATAGGAAATCACAATGTAAAACTATAGATATGTAAAGAGCAACAAATAGAATAGCCAGTGAGGGGTCAATATAAGTTTATTTTTATTTGAAATGAAAACCCAGACATTAATAAAAAAAAAAAAATAATAAAAACAAGAAAAACCCCACCCCATCCTCTTCCAGCAGTCCGCTCATCTGAGACCTACAACACAAACACTATACATTGAGGATATTTATAACAAGTATCAAGTATATAGATGTATTGAATAAAAAAAAAGACTTAATGTAAAACAATATTTTTGATTGTGATGAATATATATATATATATATATATATATATATATATATATATATATATATATATATATATATATCAATTAGTGACAGAATAAAATTGTTTTTGGTCAATTTTGACAGCTGTTTGGGGGATTATTTTATGAGGGCAAACTCTTTCTACTTTGCTGTAGGCCTATACTGAAAGGCTGAATACGTTAAAGCCTACCTAATCAATGTAGCCTGACGGATGAACAAATAAAATTAAAACCTTATGAATAAATAGGATATTTTGTAAGATACTGCATGATCCAAATATAGTATTATTTCATACATTTTTTAAGTTTTCATTACATTTTGGCCATGAAATCCACGATGAATCCACCCTTCTGATGGGATCAGTTTAATCCAGATTTTTTGGATCAAAGTGATCCAAATCCTACAAAAAAGTTCTAAAAAAACCCAAACTGAAGGTTTGATCCGGATCAAAACCAAGATTGGATTACGTGATCTAATCCGATTATGTAATGCGTTTTTTCTTTTGAAAAACACATTTTCAAGATTTGATCTAATCCATTATCCAAAATCCTACTGGATTACTTTTGAAAAACCGGGCCCTGGTCTTAATAGATTCCTTGAGTCAAGCCGAGAACATAGATACCAAGTTTTCCTTAAGTTTTCTTGATTTTCAGTCAAAACCTACTTTTTTTTTTGAGACCAGTTTCATTGCAATAACCTGATGCAATTAAAAGTTATTAGCATTTTTATAATTGTAATTATTAATGGTTAATGATTAGTTTATTTCTCTTGACCAATAGGTGGCATTGTTACAAAATTGATGTGGCATAGTCACTGTGAGGTGACTATGACGTATACAATGTGAAATTGTTTTCAAAGTGAAAATCGAATCATATCATCTCAGCCAACTAAAAGTTATGGATTCCGTGTTGATATATGAAATGGTTATCATTTAGCCTATCAACGAATTTGCTGGAAGGATGCCAAAATGCATTTGAGGCTGTATCTTAGCAAAGCTCTGACATTTTTGCATCAAACATTGTATGCGTCATAGTCACCTCACACTGACCACGCCACAGCAATTTTGTAACAACGCCACCTATTGGTCAAGAGAAATAAACCAATCATTAACCATTAATAATTACAATTAAAAAAATGCTAATAACTTTTAATTGCATCAGGTTATTGCAATGAAAATGGTCTCAAAATATTCCCTGCTTATGCCGACAACATAGATATCAAATATGACAACATAGATACCAAATAAGCTGAACGTCCTGTCCGCTATTTTGATTTATGTTGAAAATATACTTTTTCAAACTCCTCATCATGTTATGTGAAGGGGTTGGGATGAACTCAGATGCAGACAGGTAGTACCAAACACAGGACTTATTAAATCACAAAAAGGGGAAAACAAAACCCACGAGGGGGAAAACACTGACTAGGGTGGATACAAAATAACTGAACAGGACTGAGTTAACAAGATTAACAAAGACTCAAAACACGAGAACACTAACTACAAATAAACACTCACGGTTACACAAAGACTTCTTAAAGGGGGTTACAAGGATAAACTCTCTCACGAGGCTGACAAGTAGAAACACATATGTGGAACAATGAACCGACAAAAGACAGAGCACACTAGTGGATCTAAATAGGGGAACTAATTAAGACACAACAGGTGGTACAGATAAGGCAATCACGACAAGACTAGGATAACAAGGGGGCAGGGCAAGGGAACGAGACAACACAAGCACATGGCCCAAAGACAAGGCCATGTGCTTGTACACAAAACACGGGTCTGTCATGATCCTGCCTCAAGAAGAGAAAAGTCAGGACATGAAGGCAGAATCATGACACATCAACTATTGGTTTGATTTTCACCAAAATTTAGTCAGATGATCTTCAGACTGTGCTGACAAAATGTTATGGATTTTGTATCGATACACAAAATCGTTTTCGCATACCACAGAGACGAATAGTGCAATAATGAATGAAGAATGAAGCCCCACCCACTGTACCACCACTGAGGGTGGACTTGATAGACTTTTTATTTTGTTATCCCCAGTTTTCTGCCATCATCTGAAATGTCTGCCTGTCCTGTTATGGCCATGGATGCTGTTCATGAGTTCCCTGTCTGTCCTGAACTGAACTGTGAGCCTATCTTGGATTACCTGCACTACCATGGAGGACTACAATTAACTGTCTGTCTGTCCTGTCGCAACCACGGAGGTTGTTTCCCTGTCAGAGGCGCTTCATTTAAAGGGAGTTGCCATATTGTGTGTCTGGGCCACACACACCACCAAATGTTACCCAGAAAACAGGATACAGGTTTAACTCTTTTGAAATACTTCTGCTAAATGTTACACTGTCAGACATGCAAAAGAAAGATAATGTATCTCTTGCTCTGGCTACTGTGTATAGACCACCAGGGCCGTATACAGAATTCCTAAAAGGAATTTGCAGATTTACTCTCAGACCTTCTAGTTACAGTTGATAAGGCGCTAATCATGGGAGATTTTAATATTCACGTTGATAATACAAATGATACATTAGGACTTGCGTTTACTGACCTAATAAACTCTTTTGGAATCAAGCAAAATGTCACCGGGCCCACTCATCGTTTTAATCATACACTAGATTTAATTATATCGCATGTAATCGATCTTACTGCTATAGATATTGTACCTCAAAGTGATGATATTACAGACCATTTCCTTGTATCGTGCATGCTGCGTATAACTGATATTAACTATATCCCGGGCCATTCCATCTACGAGCTGCTCTATCAGAGTGCCACGAGAGCCCCTCCTTTGTGACAGGCAAGACTTGGTAATAAACAGTGCTAAGTTCTAAACAGTGCTAATATAAGAAAGGGAATGAAGCGGAGTGTGTAACCCTTACCGTACAGGATTTTAGAAAGTGCGCAGAGCCTTGCGTGCACACTTACCACTTACGTGGATTTGAGACAGTGCGCTAAGTGTTCACGTGCACACTGACCACCATATGGTTTTGAGACAGTACACAGGCTTAACGTGTGTACAGAAAGGTTCCTAAGCATCGCAGAGGCGCTGAATCGCACGGGAGAGGCGAGCTCCAACCCTCAAGCGAGGGGAGCATCACCTGAGGCAGTACATACAGAAGGACTCCGTAACTACCACCTCCCCGGATGCGCCAAGCGGCCAGGCACCCTGAGGGGCCACCTGGCCACTTGGCGCATCCGGACATCCATGAAATTCCCTGCAGTGCCGCGCCAGTTCTGACGATCAGCCAGGCTCCTCGGGAGGGGTGTGGGACGAGCAACCACAGAGTGCTTGCTTCCCGCACGTGGAACTCGCTCCGCGGTGGGTGTCACGCCCTGGGGGGGGGCGAACCCATGCGGCACGGCCGCCTGCCGAAAGCCTGTGATCGTGGCCAGAGCACAAGGCTGGAACTGAGCACTATAAAGGAAACTCACAGAGTCTGTTAGTAGACATAACCACCAGCAACATAACACCCATAAGCAGAAAGGGTTACATACTCACCCACCCTCCTGTACTGGAGTCCCGCTTTACGGGGCGCCCCCTTTTGGTCCGGACCGTCAGTAAGGTGGTCACTATGAAAATAGGACAAATCAAAAACATAACAGGTCCAGGATAGGAGACTGTTATGTGAGAAACTTTCCACCTAACCCCGATCAGGTGGAGAGCTGGTGGCTACAGGGGAATTAGGCAGGGGAGAAATAAAACAGAAGTTAAAAACATCCAAAAGGAAGTGACGAACTCCTAGGTATCACTCCGATCCGGACGAGAACGCTGCCCCGTCTGAATCACATCCCTCAGACCCTGCTTACCTCTTCGTGACCCGCGATTCCTCTTGCCCCTGCCCTCAGGCGGGGGAGGAGTGCGAGCCGCGACACTAGCCTTCTGCGCCCGTCTTCGATCCTCAGATCAAGATGGGCCAGGACCCCTTTGTTGTTCGGGCTCTGCTGCTGCGTATGATTTACCATTTAAGCGGGATGTATCCTTGAAGGGCTTAGATGGCAAAGAGGGAGATTTTAGAGAGGATGTTCCCCCACTGAGAGATAGCAAGCCAGCATCTCTTCTACAGGGGGCATTCTCTCATAGCCGTTCTCGTGCATGCCATCGATATCAGCATAACTCGTATGCTGAAACCGATGGATGCGAGAGAAAAACGGCCTCTTCCATTCCTTTTCGACTTCTGCATGTAAGTCAGGCAAGAATGGGAGGCTCACCTGGGCTGGGGGGCTATGGTCAGAAAAATAACGCTCATCGATGCTAACTCGTGACGTTACCTTTCTGGCACGCTTCCATGGCAAGTTTATTTATTTTTATTTTATTTATTTATTTTTTATTTAATTTTTTTTATTATTTATTTATTTTTATTTTGCCACGGCGCGATCCATAACCTCTAACAGCTCCCCATACGCAGAGCAGGAGAAATGAGCGGCTCAGTCTCAGCTTCTTCACCACTCTCAAATATCTCCTGCTGGGTAGAACCCAGCAGAGCACTAACTTCAGTGTCAGAAAGGATTAATGACAACGCATCTTCCTCCCGAAGTTCGCTCTCGTTTGCCGCAGGAGAGTGTGAAAGGAAAAGTCCCTCTCTACATTCCTCAGCGAGATCCACCTGTGATCCCCACAAGCTCATTCTCCTCCGTGCCTCGGCAACGGCGGGTCCTGAGCCGTGAGATCCAGATGACAAACGAGAACAGAGCTTTTTCACAGAAAAACGCTCGCAGTGCGCGCAGACTGTCCCCTCAAGGACATCGCTCGCGTGCTCTTTGCCCAAACAAGAGACGCAAAGACTGTGTGTGTCATCAGGTGTCAAATAACGCTGACATGGATGCACACACTGTTTAAACACCTTGCTAGTGGATGTCATGATAATGATAATAGATCGCTCTTACCATTCTGGTCGTTTCTCAGATGCACGCTTCAAACAAAACAGTCAATGAAGACGAAGAAGATAAGTGACGGGTCCTACAGGCGCGTATTTATAGTCGCGCCGGTAGCTACGTCAGAGGCTGTCGCCGGCCAACACATTGGCATTTTTCAAAGTATGCTTCAGACACGGGTCACGACGAGGTGTTCCCCATAGTGTCCCTTCAGAGGACGCAGTTCGAAGTTCCCTTCACAGGGAACTAACTTAGAAGTTTTTAGAATTGCATGGTAAAACAGTATGTCCAGCTATAGACAGGCTCTAAAAACTGCCAGGGCCGAGCATATACACAAACTCATAGAAAATAACCAAAACAATCCAAGGTTTTTATTTAGCACAGTGGCTAAATTAACAATTTAACCAGACGCCACCTGATTCAAATATTCCACCAACGTTAAATAGTAATGACTTTATGAATTTATTCACTGATAAAATAGATAACATTAGAAATAGAATAGCGAATGTGGATTCTACAGTGTCTAACACTTCAGTTTCATCCATCGCACCCAAAGATAAACTGCAGTGCTTTACAACTATAGGACAGGAAGAGCTAAATAAACTTATCACTGTATCTGAAGCAACAACATGTTTATTAGATCCTATACCAGTGGTGGACAGTAACGGAGTAGCTTTACTTTGTTACTGTACTTAAGTACATTTTTAAAGTATCTGTACTTTACTGGAGTAGTTTTATTTTGAGTAACTTTTACTTTTACTTCACTACATTCGAAAGCATAAGATCGTTCTTTTAACTTCACAACATTTCATAAAACATCGTTACTCCCTATAATATATCTCGTGCTCCGACACGCAGAAACGGTGTCTGATTCATCATGAATGAACTGAGTCTTTTCAAAATAAACTTTTAAATCGGATCGCAAATCGCACCAAACTATTCATTTACGAATTAGAATGATCCGATTGCAGCTGTTCTGGAGTCGACCACTCACTGATTCAAATTAACCGTTTAGTGCTAGTCTCCAGAAGTAAGAAACGGGAGATCTTGTGAGCGCGCGTGCATCTGATGTTGCTAAAAGTAGGTTATTAATGTCGAAATTTAGGATTAATTATTGTAACTGAAAATCATATTTAGGTCAAAATTGTCAGTTGTTTGGGAACTAAATCCGCTGTAAAGAGTGATCTGTTCAAGCCCACTGAAATGCTCGAGTGCAGACGATGCAGACACATCAATCAGCGTCTCTGTTTTAGGTAAAAAAAAAAAGTAAAAAAAAAAAAACAAAAGTAAATATTGTTAGCTGATGCTAACTGTCTAGCTAACAAGCTTGCTGGTGCTAACTTGAGGTAATTTTTATAAATAATGTCCAAATATTTTTATTCAACCACCTATATATATATATATATATATATATATATATATATATATATATATACAAATTACAAATGACCTGCTTCTTGCGTCAGATCAAGGCTGCATCTCATTTCTAGTCTTACTTGATCTTAGTGCTGCGTTCGACACCATAGATCATGACATACTCATAGATCGATTACAAAACTATACAGGTAAGGGCAGGCTCTAAGATGGTTTAGATCCTACCTGTCCGATCGCTACCATTTTGTTTACTTAAATGGGGTGTCATCTCATTTATCATCAGTAAAATATGGAGTGCCACAAGGATCCGTCCTAGGTCCTCTGCTATTTTCCACATATATGTTTCCCCTAATATTATTAGAAAATATGGGATTAGTTTCCACTGTTATGCTGATGATACTCAGCTATATATCTGTACAAGACCAGATGAAACTTCTCAATTATCTAAGCTAACAGAGTGTGTTAAAAATGTAAAAGATTGGATGACCAATAATTTTCTCCAATTAATTATTGGACCAAAAAACACTACACAGAATCTTGTAGATAACAATCTGCAACTAGACTGATGTACTGTTACTTCCTCTACAGTCAGAAATCTGGGTGTTATATTAGACAGCAATTTGTCTTTTGAAAATCATATTTCCAATGTTACAAAATCTGCATTCTTCCATCTCAGAAACATTGCCAAGCTACGAAACATGTTATCTGTTTCTGATGCAGAAAAGCTAGTTCATGCATTCATGACCTCTAGACTGGACTATTGTAGTGCACTTCTAGGTGGTTGTCCTGCTTCTTCAATAAACAAGCTACAGGTAGTCCAAAATGCAGCAGCTAGAGTCCTTACCAGGTCAAGAATATATGATCATATTACCCCAATTTTACAGTCTCTGCACTGGCTACCTATTAAGTTCCGAATCAGTTACAAATTATCATTACTTACCTATAAGGCCCTAAATGGTTTATCTCCTGCGTACCTAACTAGCCTTATACCACTTTACAATCCATCACGCTCCCTAAGGTCACAAAACGCTGGACTTTTGGTAGTTCCTAGGATAGCAAAGTCTACTAAAGGAGGTAGAGCTTTTTCACATTTGGCTCCCAAACTCTGGAATAGCCTTCCTGATAATGTTCGGGGTTCAGACACACTTTCTCTGTTTAAATCTAGATTAAAAACACATCTCTTTCGCCAAGCATATGAATAATATATCTTTTAAATTGTGAGTGGAGTTGCATCTGATCAAATGTGCATTTTCATTCATTAGCTTGGATTAAACTAATTTTACTTTGTTGGATCAGCAGCTATGCTAATGATGTCTCTATTTTGTTTCTATGTTTTGCCACGGGATTTACACAAGCTCCAGTCTGGATCCAGAACACCTTAGAAGAGATGATGCTGACCCTCAGATGACCCCAGATGATGCTAACCTTCAATCAACAAACAGAACTAACAATTATTGCTACATGTGTGACTGCATCATATAATAACTATTAATTAATAATATTGATAGTTCATCGTCTAGCTGACTACGTCTGTATTATTATTATTATTTTTTTTTTCTCGAAAAATCCTGTAAAATGTGCACAAACTACTAGCTACTACTAAATATTGTAGAAACATAATTTTCTGTAAAGTTGCTTTGTAACGATTTGTATTTTAAAAAGCGCTATACAAATAAACTTGAATTCAATTGAATTGAACTGTCCTCCTGCAGTTTTGTCATCCACCTCTGAATTGTCTGTCTGTCCCGTCATGACCTCTTAGGTCATGCCCAAAATGTCTGTTTGTCCAGAACTGTCTGCCCATCCTTGACTACCTGTTTGTCCCGTCACAAACATGTAGATTGGTTAGGGTTAGGGTGTCACCCCATCACTGAGGCTATTCCCCTGTCCACCATGTTCCCAGTGTTCTGTCATGATATCCTTCTCAGTCCCCTGCTCTAGCCTCCACTTCTGTGTCAGGATCAGGAACAGGAACTAGAAATATAGGAACACGAGGAAACCAGGTGATGGAAAGTAAGGACTCCATGCAGACAAACAGAAAAGGACTGGTTAATATAGGGAGGATAATAACTAACAAGTGAAGACACCTGAGTGCAAATAACAGGAGTGCAATTACTGTGATGAAGGGACAAGCCTTAGTGGGAATTGTAGTGCCTACGGTGAGGTGCCTATGGGGAAGTGAGACCACTAGCGGACACCCAGGGAAACAGAGACCAGACAGTGTGACATCAGGTTCTTACTTTCGACCTAGCATTGTCACCCTGCACTTTCACCTGTGCATGGATGCAGTTGGCACCTCCGTGACTCCAGGGCATCCAAGTATTAAATTACATCAACGATTGGTTGATATTAGGTCAATCAGAGAGATGGCAATTCGGCATTAAAAAGTCATTCTCACTCACATGAAAGGGCAGAACGCCAAGGAGAGTGTGCTTTCTCCAGTATAGAGAACCACTATCCTTGGTGTTTTATGGGTTTCAACAACAATAGAGGCATGTTTGTCTACTATATTTATTTGATTCCCATAATTGTAACAGTGTGAAGCTAGGTCAGTCACTCACTGTAAAACAGTGTGACCACTGACTGTAAAACACTGTTCCAGAGGGGCAACCCATTTTGCATGATCAAAATCATGCAGCAATGCCTTTGTGGCTTACTCATATGAAAGAAGCCTTTTTTTCTGCCCCAAGGCCCTGTGTTGGGAGCTCTTTATCATCATGTATGATTATGACGGATGCACCCCTTATGAGCTGGGAAGAGTTTATGAGCAGATATACTGCTGAGGGAGGGACTGAGGCCCCAATGTGGTGGAGCAGGCAGTGGATCTGTGTGTATCGTGAGACTTTACACTATCCACTCTCTTTCTCCTTTTCACATCCAGCTCCTCTCGGGCTGGATACCATGGTACAGACACATTTGAGTCGATTGCTGTGCTCCCAGGAATTCTGGACAGAGTTCACCTGGACTGGTCTATTTTTAGTAGCCCAGTGGTTGGCCAGTGTCCCTCTTTAGATGCGCTTTTAAGCTTCCTGGTCTATACATCACACTGCCTTTGTCATTTCACCATTCCATTGGACCAATTTCATATATGCTTCAGGACATGGTCATGCAGAGGCATTCCCAAAGCATTTCTGATACATTTTCTTGTACCCCTCTGGGAACCATGGTTACATACCTAATCTAGAGACGTTTTGTTCATTTATGAGGAAAGAGTTGTGACTAGCTAGCTAATTCTCCACTATTTTCTGCATCTGACTATTGGTGTCAAGTAGCAATTGTCATTGACTGGGAATTGCACTCCTGGTTACGATGTTCAAACAAATAGAACAATGTTCTGATCGAAAAGCAGTAATCAACCTATGAACTGCTTACATACTGTTGTCAAATCAAGATGGAATAAAAGAAAGTACTTTACTATGCAAACAATTACAATAAGCTTCAAGTTGAGCAGTCCCAATAGAACAGTCACACCATTTTAAAAGACCAAATGGAACAGGCGAGTGCACACTCAGTATATCAGATAGAACAGTCAGCAATTCACACACTGATGTTATAACACATTTCACGTGGGTGCCAGGAGTAAACTTATGTTCCAAATAGTTGACTTTATGTAAACTTCTTATGTAAACGTGTTATATACTGTAGAAGATCTTCATTGCCAAAGCCAAAATGCTGAGTAAAATGGAGCAAAAATGCACATTTGTTTAACAAATAACTAACAAACAAGTTCTTGTTGTGGACAATGACACTCAGCACAGTGGCCTTATTATTAAGACAACAATATTTGTCTTTGTTGTATTGTGCATCAGGTTACAATGCCCATTCAGTGACATGTAAATTCTGTTATTGTCCTAGCAAGCTATTACCAGCATGAGACCGATAACTTCTACAAACATGACTTTTTGAGCACTGTATGCTAAATATTTAGAGAGTTCTTTGGACTCCTTTTTTTTTTAACGTCAACTTAAAATGTCAGCTCAATAAGGCTTTTGAGCTGTAGTTTAAGTCTTGTGCTATAAATGTCTCTTTTGTGTATTTGAATAAACCGATACAAGTTTTGAATAAACTGTTTTGTTTTTCATTGGATGAAGTGGTCTAAAGAAACTCCCCCTCCCCCTGCCAGCGGTTAAATAAATATTGTGGTTATGTATACAAGCATTTTTAAAATACAGGACATTTGGTAACAGAGTAGGCAGTGCTAAACCTCCACACAGACCGGTTGTATACACAGCAATCCAAGAGACAGATTAAACCCTTGCCTGTATTAACCTCAGATGAAATTAGTTCAAGAACATTTTGTGATCTAGGAGCAAGCCAAACTTCAGCCGGACAGTCCTATGTTGCAATTAACACTAAAAGCTCCAGTCTTATAAGATGGAAACACTGTCTGCTTGTACTAAAAGACAAGAATAAACATATCAATCAGAGACAATTTGAGCATGAGCATTTTGAAAGAAAAACACATTGCAATGTTAACAACAGGAATAGCAGTGTGTAGTGTGTGTTTAGTTGGCTGGAAAAGCACAGAAAACATTCCAGTTGCATATGGGGAAAAGCTTCCAGTACTCATCCCAACTATTCATCTAATGTTAGCTCTTGGACAGGGAGTTGGCAGACTTCCCATCTCATTATATGGTTTGTATATAACTGAACAGGAACTGTTTCAAGGGATCAGTGGCCTGATCAGCTAATGCCAATTTCATGGATTTTTTGGAAGAAGAAGAATAAAATGTGAGTGATACTTGCTAATGTAACTTCTTACCATGGTAGATGGTGGATGATTGCCAAGGTTTGACTAAGAGTTAGTAGTTTACAATTGCCAAAAATCCAAAGATCCAAAAATCCAGCGTTATCACTGTGGTTGTAAGTATTCATGTGCAAAGTGTGGTACTAGTAAATGTACATTTTGCATATTGACAGTATTTAAAACAGAAGCATTTTACATAATATTAGCAAATTATCGCTTTGAATAGCACTGCCTCTTCTCTCTTCAAAAAAGCACATGGTTTGATTATTTGTTGTATTATTAATGTCTGAAATCCAATGCTGTTGAAAAAAAGTAATAGTAATAGGGATGCTTCCCCTAGCAAATTAATCAGATCAATATTTAATATTTAATATAGTGTTTGATATGAAGGTCAGTACAACAAATTGGAACATAATTAACTGTAAAATAATTAACTGTAAAAAATGGAACGAGTTATTTACTTAAAAAATTAAGGTAACAATATCACAGCGTTTGATTGATTTCGGCTTGATTTTTTTAACACTTTTTTTTTCACTTGATTTTTTTGTTTCCCTGCACTCAAAAACATAAAATAGCATTTAAATAAAAACATTTACTCTCCATATCCAGCCATATGCAAAGCATGCTTGGAACTAACAATCACCTCTAAAATAAAATGGCAAAATTTAGTTAATTCTCTTAAAAAAAGAAAAAATAGAAAATAGGTAGCCTTCTTTCCTATTTTGCTTGCTTGTTTGTTTGTTCCTCAATGCAAGCCCCAAAACTTACTTAAGTTCCTTTAAAAAAAAAATGAGGAAAACACATCTCTTGGTTTTATTAGTAAAAAGTCCTCAATATTTTATTTACAACACTGAATCACAATGTTTTAAATGAAATCTACACATTATTTGTAATTATCACATTCATTTTTTTTAAATAATAATTACAAGACTCATGATTAATTTTTTACAGTGTTCACAAAGATTTAGTTTATAATGTGTTTTCAGTGTTTGCTCTTAAGATATTTTAAAGCATTTCTAAAAAAATATAAAGACTTTTGATAAAATGCACACAAATAAACCACAACTTTACATGACAGGCAGTTTTTATATAACACCATGCACTCAAAACACTTACTAAGGAACACTTTTATATTATTTTCCAATAAAAATAAATACTAGTCAATGTGTATGCATTTGTTAAACAACAAATTTGGCATGTAAATCTGGAATTGCACAGTGGCAGTTACACTTTTTATAATAGGCTCTTGCCTTTTGATTGACATGATGGGTGTTATTTAACAATATGACACCTGTCAGACGGCCAACATATTATGTGTGTCCATTGTAATTTCACAAACAGTTCAAGCGACATCATTTAAAGAGTTTGTTTTGGAAAGTAATTCCATGAAAAGATATGTGAGCTCAAAGATTGTCACTTAATGCCAGTTTGTTCCCACTACCAGTTTCTAATATAAACATTTGGAATTTACCTTTGAGGCAAATGGCATTTTACAAAATTATTTCTTCTCTCATACTTTCCTGGCTTGTTGTCTGTTCTCTTTATAATCTATTTAGGGAAACACCTTTTAATTTTAATGAGGTTATACAACCTGTTGCCCAAGGCTATGTTGTACCAATAAGACTAATGGAAGTGAAGAAGTTTTTTCCTTTGTTGAGTGAAACCTTTATTGTGGCTCTGAGAAAGGGCTTGTCATCATGTTTATAAAGAGATCAAAGTGGTTGTTGTGGTCAGTGGCGGCTCATGGCGCCTCATGGGTTTAATTGTATTGGTCTTGGGATCCCTGCCGATTATTATTATTATTATTATTATTATTATTATTATTATTATTATTATTATTATTATTATCATCATCATCTTTATTATTATAATTTGCTTAACCACTTAAAATGGCTTTTTGGTTACTTTTAGTCAGAACATTTAAAAAAACACATACAGCAAGTGTATTCCTACCAGTATTCCTACCGTATTCTTATCATCTAACTTACAACAAGTTCAAACCGTGGTTCACTGCAAAACTCAGACAGCTCTGTCAGGCCAAAGAAGATGCTTACATGATGGGGGACAATGTCTTGCATAAAAACGCTAAATACACACTGGAAAAGGAGATCAAAGTGGCAAAGAGGAATTATTCTGGAAAAATAAGGACTCAGTTCACTTCCAATGACTCAGCATCAGTGTGGAAAAGTCTGAAAGAGATCACTGACTGAACTGCTGTGAAGTGAGAACTGAAGATGAACGCTGCGACTACTCTGAAGATGCTTTATTACCTTTCTAACCATGGACAGTATACCATACACACATTTTCAACGGTGTAGCGCTCTGACTAAAACTAAAATATCTTAAAATGTGTTCCGAAGATGAACGGTCTTATGGGTTTGGAATGACATGAGGGTGAGTCATAAATGACATAATTTTTGGGTGAACTATCCTTTTAACGTCTGTGGTCATGAAGTCATTTGAAAAACTGGTGCTGGCCCACCTGAAGGACATCACTGGACCCTTGCTGGATCCTCTTCAGTTTGCCTACAGAGCAAACAGGCCTGTTGATGATGCAGTAAAAAACACTGGACTGCATTATTTTCTGCAACACTTAGACAGGCCAGGGACTTATATGAGGATCCTGTTTGTGGACTTCAGCTTGGCCGGTAACACTATCATTCCAAACCTCCTCCTGCCCAAACTAACTCAGCTCTCCATGCACAGCTCCATCTATCAGTGGATCAACAGCTTCCTGACAGACAGGCAGCAGCTAGTGAGGCTGGGAAAATACACATCCAGGACCCGTACAATCAGCACAGGGGCTCCCCAGGGCTGAGTTTTCTCCCCACTGCTCTTCTCCCTGTACACTAACGATTGCATGTTTAAGGACCCCTCTGTCAAGCTCCTGAAGTTTGCAGACGACATCACACTCATCAGCCTCATTCAGGACAGTGACGAGTCAGCTTACAGACAGGAGGTTAAACAGCTGGCTATCTGGTGCACTCTCAACAACCTGGAGCTTAACATGCTCAAAACAGTGTTAATGATAGTGGACTTCAGAAGAAACCCCCCTGCTCTCCCCCCACTCACCATCATGAACAGCACTGTGACTACAGTTTAGGTTCCTGGACTCCACTATTTCTCATGACCCGAAGTGGGACATACACATTGACTCCTTTGTGAAAAAGGCACAGCACAGGTTGTACTTCCTTCACCAGCTGTGGAAGTTTAACCTGCCACAGGAGCTGCTCATTGAATCCATTCTCTGCACTTCAGTAACTGTCTGGTTCAGCTCAGCTTCTAAATCTGACCTCAGAAGACTACAGAGGGTAGTCCGGACTGCTGAGCGAAACACCGGTACAACCCTCCCTTCTATTTATGAACTGTACTTATCCAGAGTGAGCAAAAGGGCTGGCAAAATCACTCTGGACCAATCACATCCAGCACACTCCCTCTTAGAACTGTTGCCATCTGGTCGACGCAACAGAGCACTGAGTACCAGAATGACCAGACACAGGAACAGTTTCTTCCTTCAGGCAATCCATCTAATGAAAACTTCATAATAACTGTGGAACACACTACACTATTTATATTAATATTAATATACACATACACTTATTTATCTAACACACATACTTAAGTGTACACTTAAATTTTGCACATAATATACCTGTACATACATTGTCAATTTGTACATTGTCATTCCTTACCTATTTATTTGTATTTTTGTATTTTGTATTATTTTATTATGTGTTTTTTGTTCTGTGGCTATCATTCTGTTGCACTGCGGAGCTTCTGTCATGAAAACAATTTCTTCGTATGTATAAACATACCTGGCAATAAAGCCCATTCTGATTCTGATTCTGATAATATAGCTTCACTTACCTGGTCTGTCACTTGATGCAAACATCCATCCCTTCTTAAAGGGGTCATGACATGGGTTTTTTTATTTTATTATTATGGTCCCCTAGGTGCAATTATAGTATTACTATAGTTAAAAAAAAAAAAAAAACTTTTAAAATGTAGTGAATTATGACATTTTCCCACCCTGTTTCTCATCCTTTGATTCAAACAGTCTGTTTTGGGTTGTTTCCCCTTTAAGAGTTCAGTGTTAACGCCCACTGTTATGATTGGCTAACGACATTTGACGGAACATTTGCGGATTGAGCGTAACTGTTTAGTAGCGAGTGATGCATTCGAAGCGATGGCTCTTGCAATGATAAAACCTTATATGTTTGAGCCGGAATCAGATGAGGAATCAGAGGAAAATGAACCATCACCACAACAACGAAGACTGGATCAGCCCGTGTCCACATGGAAAGTGAAACTATTTTGAATTAATAAAAAAATTGTAACCCGAGACACTTGAAAACGGTTTATTGTTGCATAATTATTCTATAGTTTAATATGCTAACAGTTCAACATTATTTACCTAATTTCAATGAAATGATAGTGTGTACTGCGGACAAAAATGCATGCACAGGCCATATTTGAAGATGCAGCATTGATAAGGCAACATTTTTAATCTTCTATTACATGTAGGCCTACTAGAAAGGCGACATATTTTCAAGATTCTCTTATACAAATAAACTGCATCCCTTTTTCCCTGACGTCAGGATCTTTCGGCAGCGTATTCAAAGATGTTGTTTGTCCACAGCCAGGAACAGCACATCTGCGTGGCACTGTAATTTTCCTGTACACAGACCCACTCGCTGTCCGTCGACTGAACACTTGTGAGGCGCGCAGCGCGACAACGATCCGAAATGAGCGTAGTTGTCTTGTGCTGGAGGCGGTCATATGCAAATGGTTGGAACGTCACTTCGCACCGTGACGTCACTTCTTACCATGGATCCAGAACGAGCTGTATTTAGAGATTGATTAAATAAATGGCTCGTTTATAATGGCGAGGACATCTTAAGCTATGAAACTTGCAGGACGTTTTAATGGTACAAAGACCTCTTATATTCCAAAAGATCAAGGCAAATTTGGTTTCTCATTTCATGACCCCTTTAAAAGTCTGTGTTAAAAGAGAGTTGCTGTAGCCTATATCACTCTTAGGAGTGTTCTTTCTTTCTTTTTTATTTATATACTGTTTGAATGACAGCTTGGTAAACCTGTTGGCAATCAAATATTCAATATTGCTACTCATCATAAGTACTTGGTACATTATCAGCGTAGTGCACAACATTCAAATAATTAGCACACAATTTAAGTCTCTATGATGATTGGCTTACCAACCTTCCGTCATTTCTTTTCTCGACACTCCTCAGTACTGATGCTTATTGGCAAATTAAAATTTATTTTTATTTTTTTTGTTGTGAAAAAAAAAAATACACATTGAAAACCATTTCACAATGCATTAAATTAATTGTGAATTTAATTAACATTACATTTTCATCCTCCCATTTTCACCTCAAAATTTTGGGGAAACTGTGCCCCACTTGCATCCACCGACAAGTTGCTTCTAGTTGTAGCTTAAATTGCATTCAGAGTGTTTTCATTCATAGGGTTCCATGGCCACTGGGATATGTTTCATCTGTGATCTTTTAGACCAGATGGTGGGAGACACTCACATGGTTCATCATATCATTTGGCTTTCTATCAGGAAAATCCCAATGCAATATATGCAGTCAATGCCAAAGGTTTTGGCAGTGACATCAATTTTCTGTTTAGCAAAGTTTGCTGCTAAAACTGTTGTGGTGTTCATTCACATTGTTTATAGATTATTGTGTAGAGTGACCAGATGCATTTAAAAAAATTACTAAATGCTTGAATGAAAAATTAACTTTTCACACACACACACACACACACACACACACACAAAATGACGTATCAGCAGCACATGCAAAAGTGTGAATGAGTACTAGTCATATGAAATCGCTATCATACTAATTAGATTGTAAGAGCAGACTGATTGCTATAAAAGGAGAGAAAAACTTCCAATCATTGTGTTCTTGTTAGCCATGGTTACCTCCAAAGGAACACATGGAGCCATCATCACTTTAAATCAAAATGGCCTAACATGCAAGGAAATTGCAACAAAGAATATAGCACCTGAAACAACCATTTAGTGGATCATCAAGCTTCAAAAAGAGAGGTTCGACTGCAGTGAAGAAGTCTTCAGGACGTCCCAGAGTGTCTAGGAAGTGCCAGGACCATCTCCTCCCGAGGAGTCAGCTACGGAGTTGTGTCACCACCGGCACCAGTGCAGAGGTTGCTCAGGAACAGTGTGGGATAATACTTTTAATACTTTAACTTTTAATTTAGTAACAGAATAATTTAACGCGTTATAATTTTCAAAATAGTAATTAGAGTATAGTTACAAGCCGAGGTCTCTATACATTATGGCCATGTTAAATTAGTGACAGAAAGCAGTGTTTTATAATCTAGAGATTGTAAAAAGGATGTAGCACATGCATTATTGAGTCAAGTGCCACTGGATTAGAGACCTGCTCCTGCGAGACCTTGCGCAACAGAGCGTGGCTTGGGACAAGATGAGTGAGTGCTGGTGCGGGCAGGTAGACACTTGTGTGCGGAATGGGGGAGAATAAAAATATTCATGGGACTCCCGCAAAATAGATATATCTAAACATAAAATATCGAAAGCAAATAAACTATTATTCATCTGTTGCACAAAAGCAACATGAACTAATATAAAATATAAATGTAGAAAAGGCACCAAAGTTATGTTAGTGTTGCTATTATTTAGTACAGTTGACCATATTATGCTTTATATTCGCGTTGACTCCCATTTATTCAGTGCTTGTTACAGGGTAACAAAAGCGCGTGCTGGTTTATATAGTATGTCTGATGTCACGCAGTTAGTATGTAGTACGATAGCGATAGTCGGTTGTCAAACAGTTAGTATTCAGTGTGACAGAGATCATTGATAGGTTAGATTATAATTGTGAGTGAAATTTTAGTGTGCGTGAATGAGAAATGTAAGTATATCTGCCGCATTACTCATGATATTGTATTTCTTTGTCAGCTGTTATTTCTGATATTTGATATGGATGATAGTTAGGAGTTTAGGGGTCGCTACACGACCGTTGTGTTAATTATATCCATGTTTGTATGTTACTTTCTAGCTTCGGTCAACATATTTCAGTACGTCAGGTTTAAATCTGCCACATCCCATTTAGACATGTTTTAATTTATTCAATACTTGTTGTTATGAAAGTTAAGTACTTTGTGGCTGAGTAAAATATGAAGTGGTGTTAAATATCATTATCTGGACCGCTATTGAGGCTTTAAAGTATACCATAGACAAAATTAAGTTCTAGCAACGTTATTGGTAACTTAATGCATGGTATAAAATCTGAGGAGTGTTTGAATCCTCTCTCTCTGTGACACTCGAGTATGGACGACAGGAGACAAAAGCAAGTGAACAGAGTTTATTAGACAAGATGAGATGATGGAAGTTTGGAGAATGACGCAGGAACCACGATGGCAGCACAGACTGGTGAGTAGATGAGTAGAGTGCGTTGATTATGATGACAGCGGTGGTGACTCCAAGAGTGGTGATCGTAATCCGTGTGTGAAGGTAAAGATCAGACAGAAACCAGACAGGAAGCAAGGCAGGAACACACAAATGAGACAACAGCCACGCATCTACAAACAATGATCTGACAAACAGGAGACGAAAGACAGGGCGTTAAATAGGCAGTTGGAATGAGTAGCACCTGCCGCTGATCAGACGGCAACACCCACATGAAACAATCAACATGACGTAACATGAATACAGCTGGAGACGGTGCATTCACGAACCGTGACAGTACCCCTCCTCCTAAGGACGCCTCCTGGTGTCCCCAGAATCTCTTACCTGTCGATTGTAATCATCGATAAGGGAATGATCCAGGATGTCCCTAGCAGGTACCCAACTTCTCTCCTCCGGACCGTAACCCTCCCAGTCCACCAAGTACTGAAGTCCGCGTCCCCTCCTTCTAGAGTCCAGAATGCGATTAACCAAATAGATGGTCTCCCCATCTACGAGACGCGGCAGGGGAGAAACCGGGGTAGGCGAATTAATGGGAGAATGAAATACGGGTTTAATTTTGGAAACATGAAAGGCGGGAGTTTAAGGAGGGAATACATAGGAGGGAGTTTAAGGCAGACTGCCACCAGACTAATGATCTTGGTGACAGTAAACGGGCCAATAAATTTGGGAGCCAATTTATTAGATATGGAACGGAGAGGAATATTCTTAGTAGAAAGCCACACCTTTTGACCCACGACGTATTCGGGAGGCCTAGACCGGTGGCGATCGGCTTTGGCCTTGGTGCGCGCCCCCACTTGGAGTAGAGTCTCGCGGGCTCTGGTCCAAGTGTGGTGACACCTCTGGACGAAGGCGTGAACGGAGAGGACCGCAACCTCAGATTCCATACTGGGAAAAATAGGTGGCTGGTAACCTACGCTACACTCAAAAGGAGATAGGCCCGTAGCTGATACTGGTAAGGTATTGTGGGCGTACTCCACCATAGACAATTGTTGGCTCCAGGAGGAAGGATTCTTGGAGACCAAACATCGCAACACCCTTTCCAAATCTTGGTTGGCTCTCTTGGTTTGACCATTGCTCTTGGGGTGAAACCCTGAGGACAGACTTACAGTAGCTCCCAGTAATTTACAGAATCCTCGCCAAAATTTAGACACAAATTGGGGTCCCCTGTCAGAAACCACATCTATCGGGAGGCCATGTAAACGAAAGACGTGGTCTATGATGGTCAACGCTGTCTCCTTGGCTGAGGGTAACTTAGTCAAGGGAATAAAATGGGCAGCCTTCGAGAACCGGTCCACCACGGTTAAAACAACCGTGTTGCCCTGGGAGGGCGGGAGGGCGGTAATAAAATCTAGTGCAATGTGGGACCAGGATCTCGAAGGGACCGGCAGCGGTTGGAGTAACCCATCAGGGGGCCGATTGGAAGTCTTACCAGGGGCACAAACCGAGCAAGCCAAAACAAAATTGTGAAGATCGCGAGCCATAAGTGGCCACCAGAATCATTGCTTGACTAAAAATCTAGTCCGGTTAACTCCTGGATGGCAAGCTACATTAGAGCAATGTCCCCACTGGATCACGTTAGACCTTAATCCCTCTGGCACAAATAAACGGTTCGGTGGGCACCCGGGCAGAGGCGTTACCCCTTCTAAGGCCGTTCTGACCTTCGATTCGATCTCCCATGTGAGAGTGGAGACCACTAATGTCTCAGGAAAAATACACTCGGGAGTAGACGGGCGTTCAGAATGGTCAAATATACGCGACAAAGAATCGGGTTTAATATTTTTGGAACCCGGGCGGTACGAAATAGTAAAGTCAAAACGTCCGAAAAAAGTGCCCATCGAGCCTGCCTGGTGTTCAACCTTTTGGCGGTGCTAATGTACTCTAAATTCTTGTGGTCAGTCCATACTATAAAAGGAACCCCCAATCCTTCTAACTAGTGACCCATTCCTCCAATGCCATCTTAACCCCTTACTAGTAACCCCCCTTTTTTGGCATGGAGACCGAAATTACATACCCAAAATAAAAAGGTTTCTGCTCATGATTCTTTCTGACTAGATACATAATCAACCTTTGTTCACAAAGCTGACACTTTAAAGTTTACTGTTCAGGAATCAGAATCACTCAGACTGTTATGATAATACAGATATATAAGCTCAAACATAAAAACAAAAATAAAAATATTAAAAACATATGTTTTAAATGTATTTAAAAAAATGTTGATGTAGGAAATGAGTTTGAAAACACAGTGTAGCTAAGGCCACAAGTCTTCCAAGACTTCATAAAAAATTTCATAATCGAATCTGTAAAACTGTGAATTTTATGAAATATTTTCTAAGGCCATGTCATGTGTGTTTTTAGAGAAGTCAAATCAGATTGATTTATGGCCCTTGTCATCTCTGTAAGATCTCACATGTAAACTCTCCTGTGCTCTTTGTGTATGTTTCACTGTTGAAAACTGCCCGAATCATGATTGTATTGTTCTCACCAAACGGTTCTTTCACACCTCCGCCAAGTATGACACATTATCCGCATTATTCTTTTATCATTATTCTTTTGTTTTTATTCCACCTTTATTAGCCTTGATTGTGGTTTTTCAGGCTTTACAAAGCAACAAAGCAGCGATCTCACTTCAGTCTCTCTTTGCATTTAGCCCTTATTTATCAAAAGTCTTACTATAAATATTCAACAAAACATTTTCTTACGACCTTACGTGAATTATTGAGACAAAAATGCATTTTGAAGAAGAAAAGCACCTGCTATTAGTAGCATTGGTGCTAACGTTAGCATCAAGCTACATCTGACAATTTATGAAATTATTAGTACACTTTTACTCAAAACTCACTTTAAACCCCGATCGAGTGTTTATAATAACTTCCTTTAGCGATCAGGGGTGGAATTTGGTCGTTTACTGTTGTAAAAATATGTTATTTGTAGCCTTTTTCATCGCTGCACAAGTTAGCATTTCCGATGTACATTTTCGATTTTTTTTATAAAAACGCCCCAGATCTCAAGAAATTCTCATACCAAGCTTTACTATCGTAATCGCGGGTTTATTATTCGGATATTTCGTGTGTACAGAGGTGTTTCAGTGTTGTTTTGGCCATATAACTACCAGGAAGTGTGCAGGAAGCATGTGACACGATGGGGCGGTGTCCAGATATGAAACTCTAAGATTGACGTTTGAAAGACCCAATCAGAGTCTGAGTCACACACCGCACGAGCTGTGACTACTGCACGCACACACAGACCGCTGGGAGAGGCTGTTTATCATCTGATCGCGTAAATCCGTGGAAAATGAATAGAAATGACGATTCTGTCTGAAGAAATATTAAGTAAACATCAGTAAATATATCCATACATCTCCGCAGATATGCATCTTTGGTCTGTAAATCCTTATTGACGCTGTTCAGTGAGTCTATGTGAACACAAATAAACCGCTCTTGACGTGAATGAATATGAGTGATTTGTGAATTTCTATTCAAAATGTGGCATAATACGGATTTATTATTTTGCACTCCTGACATAAATCACTAAATATCTGTCACTGCAACAATGTTTTATCAAAATATTGGTCAAATATCGAAGCTTGAGTCTTTAAACTTTCCATTGATGCACAGTTTGTCCAGATGAAGTAAGACAGTGATGTTTAATGTGCTGTGAAAGTGAAACAATAATAAACTGGGGCCGTCAGCGATGTTTGCACGCAAAGGGGTTAACTGCCAACAATTCTCGGTTACCAATATCGTAATTTCGTTCAGCAGGAGATAAACGATATGAAAAATAGACGTCGTCTAAGGGAGAACATTGGGATAACACCGCTCCTACCCCCACTTCTGACGCATCGACCACCACGAACTGACGTGTAGGGTCAGGGGTAATCAGAATAGGGGCTGAAATGAAACGGCTCTTCAGTTTGGCAAACACAGCCTCAGCTGTGTCTGACCACCTGAACGCAGTCTTGGCGGAGGTCAATGCGGTCAGAGGTGCGGCTAGTTAGCTGAAGTTGAGAATGAAACGCCGGTAGAAGTTAGCGAACCCCAGAAACCTCTGTAGGGCCTTACGGGAATCAGGACTTGGCCATTCTACCACAGCCTTAACTTTGCGGGATCCATGCGTATTCCCTCAGTCGACACGATATACCCCAAAAATGGAATTGACTGTGCATGAAACTCGCATTTCTCCACCTTGACAAAAAGCCCATTCTCTAGCAACCTCTGAAGCACACTTCGGACGTGCTGCACATGTTCCTGGAGAGAGGAAGAAAAAATCAATATGTCGTCCAGGTAGACATAAATGAACTGATCAATCATATCTCGCAGCACGTCGTTGACGAGTGCCTGGAAGACCGCTGGGGAGTTGGAGAGCCCGAAGGGCATAACCAAATATTCAAAGAGTGCCCTCTGGGGGTATTAAAAGCGGTCTTCCATTCATCCCCCTCCCTGATCCGAACCAAATGATACGCATTGCGTAAGTCCAGTTTTGTGAAAATTGACGCTCCCTGCAACCTCTCGAAGGCTGAAGACATCAACGGCAAAGGATAAGTATTCTTAACCGTGATGTTGTTCGGTCCCTGGTAATCAATGCAAGGTCGCAGTGATCTGTCCTTCTTTCCCACAAAAAAGAACCCCGCCCCCGCAGGAGAAGAGGAAGGGCGGATGAATTTGGAAGCTAGAGAATCAGAAATATATATATATATATATATATATATATATATATATATATAGAATATATAGAAATAACCTCTCTGGAACAGAAAGTGATGCCCTTAGGCGGAGACTTACCTGACAGTAAATCTATGGCACAGTCGTAGGGACGATGCGGAGGAAGAGAAGCAGCACGAGACTTACTGAACACTTCCTTCAGGTGGAGGTACTCAGCGGGCACGTTAGATAAATCCACCATCTCCTCCTGTAACACAGACACAGACGGACAGGCAGACCCTAAACAAGACTCATGACACTTTTTACACCAGGACAAAATGGAATTAGAGGACCAGCCTCTCTGGAACAGAAAGTGATGCCCTTAGGCGGAGACTTACCTGACAGTAAATCTATGGCACAGTCGTAGGGACGATGCGGAGGAAGAGAAGCAGCACGAGACTTACTGAACACTTCCTTCAGGTGGAGGTACTCAGCGGGCACGTTAGATAAATCCACCATCTCCTCCTGTAACACAGACACAGACAGACAGGCAGACCCTAAACAAGACTCATGACACTTTTTACACCAGGACAAAATGGAATTAGAGGACCAGTCTATTTTGGGGTTATGAAGGAGGAGCCAAGGGTGCCCGAGGACAATGGGTGCCAGGGGAGAGTCAAGGATGTGAAAGGAGATGGTCTCGGAGTGATTGCCAGAAGTGATGAGTGTAATGTCCTCAGTAATGTATGAGATGGTAGGGAGTTGCTGTCCAGAGAGTGCGTGAACCGTGATGTGGTGCAGAAGGAGTCTGAGGGGAATGTGGAGTTTGTGTGCTAATGTACTGTCCATGAAGTTACCTTCTGCCCCAGAGTCCAGTAGTGCTTGACAGTGGTGTGTCTGTGCTGACCACTGCAGCCTTACCGGGAGGAGCGTAGATGATGATGCTGATGGTGATGAGGTCTTCTCGGCAGAGATCCCACACGATAGTAGCCTCATGCGTACTACCGGGCTTGGCCTTTTACCGGACAGGTATGGGCTTGATGTCCGGCTCCCCCGCAGTAAAGGCATAGGCCCCGGGACCTCCGCCTCTCCTTCTCCTCCCAGGAAAGCCGAACTCGCCCTACCTGCATGGGCTCGTGATCGTAGACGCGGCTGGCCACTCCCCCGCCGCTGACTCGCACGTCTGCCGGTCCCCTGGATGGGATGCTGAGTGGACCCCTCCTCTCCATCTGTGTCAGACGTGCATCGACCCGTAACGCCAGCTCAATAAGTCCATCGAGGGATGGGGGAAGATCCAGGGCGTAGATTTCCCTCTGGACACGGTCAGCCAGCCAATGAAGGAACATGTCCCACTGTGCCTCCTCGTTCCAATGGCACTCCGCCGGAACTCGATAGAGAAGTCAGAGACGGATCTTTCGTGCTGGCGTAACTCCGCCAGCATCCTGGCCGCCTCCCGTCCTGCGACGGCCCGATCAAAGACCCGCCTCATCTCGGCGGAGAGCGCCTGAAACGAGGCGCAGCATGGGTCCTGGTTCTCCCACACCTCTGTCCCCCATAGTGCCGCCCTCCCAGAGAGCAGCGTCAGTACGAAGGCCACCTTGGTTCTTTCGTTGGAAAATGTTCTGGGCTGAAGGGAAAAACGCATATCACAATGGTTTAGAAATGCTCTACAGAAGTTAGGCTCACCCGAATATGTCTCCGGGATAGGAAGGCGTGGTTCTGGCTGGGAGGCGGTCACTGGTGGTATCGAGAGAACAGGCGGTGTGGGTGGCGCAGTGGGAGCTCAAAGAAGATGGAATTGTTGGGTGAGCTCGGACACCTGCGTCACCAGTGCTTGAACCGCGGGACCAGTGTCGTTAAGACTCCTCTCCTGGGAGTCCATCTTCCGAACACTGGCGCTTAGAAATTCCTCCAGAACAGACAGTTGAGTACTCGCTGCCTCCATGTTGGTCAGATCGTTCTGTGACACTCGAGTATGGACGACAGGAGACAAAAGCAAGTGAACAGAGTTTATTAGACAAGATGAGATGATGGAAGGTTGGAGAATGACGCAGGAACCACGATGGCAGCACAGACTGGTGAGTAGATAAGTAGAGCGCGTTGATTATGATGATGGCGATGGTCACTCCAAGAGTGGTGATCGTAATCCGTGTGTGAAGGTAAAGATCCAACAGACAGACAGGAAGCAAGGCAGGAACACACAAATGAGACAACAGCCACGCATCTACAAACAACGATCTGACAAACAAGAAATGAAAGACAGGGCGTTAAATAGGCAGTTGGAATGAGTAGCACCTGCCGCTGATCAGACGATCAGCGGCAACACCCACATGAAACAATCAACATGACGTAACATGAATACAGCTGGAGACGGTGCATTCACGAACCGTGACACTCTCTGCTTACATTTAGAATTTAAGAGAAATATAATCATATGCTGACTACTGTTTATTTTATGTTTGTAATGGGTATTAGTGCTTAAGGAGGAATGAGTATATGTTCCTTTATTCATTTGTATTTGTTTGTATTTGTTTCCCTCTTTATAGAAACCACACTCAAATTACACTCACCTTTAAAATCACTCATACAAGAAAGAGGAAGGAATAAACAGAATAATAAGAATTATTTCTCCGGTCTTCATTTCATACTCTGCAATATTTGGCCTTAAGTGGTGTTCTGGCCGACACACCTGAGTGAACCTGGTGATTAACACAGAATTAGCACCTAGACTGAGCATCTACCCATTATCTTTACTTCATTGATGGTCCTTCGAGCAGGATTACTGGGTTTACTTCAGAGATGGTATTACATCCAGAGTATGATGCTTGCAGTGCACGACCCAAACGGCACATTCACCCACCTGTGCTCTGTGCAGATTAAGAGGTCGATTATAAGGGCTACATCGGTGAGAAGTATGGAGAGGAATTAGAGAGTACTCACCAGGAGAGTAATGCCAGGATGACACCCCTCACCCCCCCTTCAGACTCTTCCCTTCGCCCGCAGAGGCGGGATGCTATTCTTCAGGAAATGGACCTGGGCTATAGGGCGGAGAACCAACAGAACAGCCAGAAGAATCAGCTAGCCCCCCAGCGGTTTCCAGAGAGAGAGTTTAGGGAACAGCTACGAGATTACTCTATTCCCCTGCCTTCAGCGCTGCACCCCATACATTCAAAGGAGGAGAGCAGATTTGAGTTAGATGACATTTGTCATGAAAGACACCTTCTGCAGCAGACAAAGCAGCGCATTGCATCAGACTTAGTCGAGCTTAGAGTATTGTGAACAGATATGAAACAGTTAGTAGATGCTGTTCGCAACATGCAGAGTCCAACCTCTATACATACTAGAAAGACAGAGTTAATTCTGATGTCGCCACAGCCACCTGTTGTAAGCGAACCTAAAGCTGAGGAAGAGGATGATTGGCCTGCACCACGACCATGGTCAGACCCAGAAATGGACAAGCTTCTCCCTAGTGACCCACCTATTGCACAATCGCTTATTAGTAGAATAGATGAGGCTCCAATAATTAAGGAAGAAGTACTGCTGGCCCCAGCTCCTGCCATGTTTGTGGGCCAGCAACTAGTTAATCACTCAGCATGTGGGGCCCTTCCCACCACCAGGCCATGACACTCCTTCCACCAGTCATCCACCGCCCTGGTTCAAGCCTGTACAGTTTCTGCGGGAGCCACATGGATTACCTCCAGCTGAGCCCAGGTACCCTACGGCTTATGGTGGTCCACGGAGTGAGCTTGGGTGCCACCTGACGCCTCAACAGTGACATCAAGGCATTGCAGGGACACAGCCCCCGCCCTTTAGCTCATCTCAGGGTCATAACTACAGTGTTCCAGAGCCAAGTTACCATGGGCCATGCCCAGCATTCCGCAACTTCTGAAGTCGGGACCCAAGTGAGTTTGCGTGGCTCAAGATCTCATTGGAGAACCTCTTACCACATGATGCATCTGAGCTGTTTAAATATCAAGTGTTGGTCGATCACCTGCAACTAGAAGAAGCCAAGTTAATAGCAGATGCTTACCTTAACTCCGCAACACCCTTCTCAGACACAATGGTTGCCCTAAATGACAAGTTCAGCCGGCCACATCAGATAGCGCTGAGGCGTATTGCCGCTGTGATGGACTCAGTAGACATAAGGCAGGGAGACTTTGCTGCATTTGAGAAGTTTGCACTCCAGAAACAATCACTGGTGGGGATGCTGAAGACACTGCATGCTGCATGTCCCATCAGGGCACACAAACCCCCACCTTAACTAATTTTTCAGATTGGTTGAAATACGAGTCTTGGTGCCAGGACTCTGAAGGAAAGTTAGCTGTGAGAGGAGCTCGTGAGAAGCCAGTGTCCAGATATGAGGTTAGACGGCCCAGTGCAACTTAAAAAAGACATGCAGCCTCTGCCAAGGGAAACATCTCCAGGTTCTGCATGAGGTGAATATGAGGTCATCCAAGGAGGCAGCGTCAACACCGGCAGCGGAAAGCCAAGGCACAAGGGGCACAACAGAGGTTCTGTATCTAGACAGACCCACCGAAGGCAGTCGGGTTCTTCTGAAAGTTGTCAAAGTCCGCATTCATCATGGTGATCAATCAATCAACACCTATGCCATACTTGATGACGGTTCAGAGAGAACTATGCTGTTGTCAGATGCTGCAGAGAAGCTAGGTGTGTGCAGGGGATTCAAGAGGACCTACCACTATGCACAATTAGAGAGGAAGTGCAGACCCTCCGTGGTACATCAGTTAGAATGGCAGCAAAGAAGCCATTTCTCTCCAAGAAAAATGTCAAGCACAGACTGAAATTTTACAGGAAATACAAGGATTGGACAGCAGAAGACTGGTGCAAAGTTATTTTCTCTGATGAAGCTCCATTCCGACTGTTTGGGACATCTGGAAAATTGATTGTTTGGAGAAGAAAAGGTGAACGCTACCATGGGTCCTGTGACATGCTAACAGTGAAGCATCCTGAGACCATCCATAAGTGGGGTTGCTTTCCAACCAAGGGAGTGGGGTCTCTCGTAATTCTCGTAATTTTTACGGTTGATCACTAGGTGGGACCATTAACCTTTTAGATGTGCAAAAAAATGCTTAGTTTCTGGCTTGTATATGGAGCTATATGAAGTATAACAGCTAATTATATTGTGTGTGTGTGTGTAAGTGAGAGAGAGAGAGAGAGAGAGTGAGTGAGAAAGACCTTTGCACACTGTCGCGGACATTCTAATTCAATAACAATTGGTAGAGACTGAGAATGAAAAACCAAACAGAGTTTTGTCTCTGTATTCCTTTAATTCTCTGCAGAGAATGATCTGGTTTACACACAGCTTGAGTCTATGTTCAAAGAGATAACATGCAGACTCACAGCCCACTTTTTTATAAGTATGTAAAAAGATACATTGAAGGACAGATTAGGACCTTTGAGCCAATCATGTTGCTCAGTGCACATCACCCCATAACACGTGCACATCTCATGTACATTACATGGAAGATGTCTGGTTACTCTCAAAACTGCCTGTCCCTGGTACACAGTTTCCCCTTAAATGTTGTTTTTCAACCTAAAGCAGTTGCGTGCACAAGTTACATAAAATAACTTCCTAGCACTTACCTTGATGTATTTGAGAAAATCTAAATGTACACCTCAGCTCTCAGAATTACATGGAATAAACAAAAACAAAGTAAGTGTATTTATGAACCTGCTGCCTTTTAATGGTGGTGACAAGTACAGACTAAACAAAAACAAGGTACGTGGATTTAAACACTTGCATGCCATCCTGCTGGTCATTTGATGGTGAAAAGAGTAGCAAGCAACACAAGAAAGGGCATTTAGTGAGAGCTGGAGAGGATGATGAGGGTGCCACAATAAAATCAGGATCTGACTTTCCTGAGTCTGTGGTGTCAGAGGGAGAAGACAATACATCCTGCAGCACGCTGGAAGTGTCAAGCTGCATAATCATTTCTAAAACTCTGATACAAGTCAAGCCCTTTCTTATGTTGCTAGCTGATCTTCTCACCAGCAAATTACCAGCAGGATGTCATGGAAGTGTTTGAATCCATTTATTTTTGTTTGGTCTGTACTTCTCACCATCAAAAGACAGCAGGTGCATAAATACACTTACTTTGTTTTTGTTTACTCCGTGTAGTTCTGAGAGCTGAGGTGCATATTTAGATTATTTTCAGATACATCAAGGTAAGTGTGCAGAGGTCTCTCTCTCTCTCTCTCTCTCTCTCTCTCACACACACACACACACACACACACACACACACATACACACACACTATAATTTGCTGTTATACTCCATAGAAATCCATATACAAGCCAGAAACTAAGCTTTTTTTTTTGCACAGGCCTATCTAAAGGGTTAATGGTTCCACATAGTGATCAATGGTTAAAAAAAAAAAAAAATGTACCTCTTCTCTACAGGGAAAACCATTAACAATCAAGAATCTCACACACACACACTATAATTTGCTGTTATACTCCATATAACTCCATATACAAGCCAGAAAATAAGCTTCTTTTTTTTTGTTGCACAGGCCTATCTAAAGGGTTAATGGTCCCACCTAGTGATCAGCTGTAAAAAATTATAAATTTTACTTCTTCCCAACAGGGAAAACCACCAACCATCAAGAATGCATGATTATATGGTGTCATGGCTTTGCAATCAAAAAATGCCATTATAATGGAAGTCTATGGGGCAAAAACAGCCATAAACAATAAATGAGGAAGAAAAAAAATTAATCTAACGCTGCACAAAAACTAACAATGCATCAGAGCCAATGTTGTTGCTAATCTTTGACATGCCCAAGACTGTGATAAAAGGTAAAAAAAATATCCAATCCAGAATTACTTTTTATATTGAAAATAAGTCATTTTGTGTATTTTTTCCCCTAAATCAGTGACATAAATTATGAACCTAATTGGTAAATAACTTTTAATTAAAGAGTTTTTTTTAAACATTTGGTAGTTTTGATCAGGACTGAGGTTGGTTAATAGATTTATACAAAACAATTTTAGAAAAAAAACATTTATCTGATAAATTTTTACAGCAGTTTTATTTAGTTGATGTTTTCATTCACGAACATAATGAAAGGGGAATGAATTTGCCCACAGTGTATTTTTTTTTTTTTTTTTTAATTTTCAAAGCATTTTCCCAAAATATGTGTCAAAATAAGATTTGTCACCACAAATCATTCCATTTGCTGAAACACAAAGAAAGTTGTGGCCAAAATAAGACTCAACTTTACCCTCTAGTGGACGAAAATGTTCCCAACAACACATAAGGGTTAAAACATAAGCTTATCGTTGTTTTTAAGTATACCATAAAAATATGTAGAACAATACACTCACTGGCCACTTTATTAGGTACACCTGTTCAATTGCTTGGTAGCACAAATTGCTAATCACATGACAGAAACTCAATGCATTTAGGCATCTAGATGTGGTGAAGATGACTTGCTGAAGTTCAAACAAAGCATCAGAATGGCTAAGAAAGGGGATTCAAGTGACTTTGAACATGGAATGGTTGTTGGTACCAGACGGGCTGGTTTGAGTATTTCAGAAACTGTTGATCTATTGGGTTTTCACGCTCAACAGTCTCTAAGGTTTACAGAGAATGGTCTGAAAAAAAAAAAAAAAAAGGAAAATATCCAGTGAGCAGCAGCTGTCTGGACAAACATGATGTCAGAGCTCAGAAGAGAATAGACAGACTGGTTAGAGATGATAGAAAGGCAATAGCTACTCAAATAATCACTCATTACAACCAAGGTATGTAGAATACCATCTCTGAATGCACAACACATCAAACCCTGAAGCAGATGGGCTACAGCAGCAGAAGACCACACAGGGTGCTACTCCTGTCAGAAACGGAGGCTTTAATTTGCACAGGCTCACCAAAATTGGACAATAGAAGATTGGAAAATTGTTGCCTGGTCTGATGAGTCTTGATATCTGCTGCAACATTCAGATGGTAGGGTCAGAATTTGGCGTAAATAACATGAGAGCATGAATCCATCCTGCCTTGTCTCAACGGTTCAGGCTGCTGGTGGTGATGTTATGGTGTGGGGTATATTTTCTTGCCACACTTTGGGCCCCTTACAACAATTGAGCATCATTTAAATACCACAGCCTACCTGAGTATTGGTGATGACCATGTCCATCCCTTTATGGCTACAGTGTACCCATCTTCTGAAGGCTCATCTCAGACTGGTTTCTTAAACATGACAATAAGTTAACTTTACTCAAATGGCCTCCACAGTCACCAGATCTTAATCCAATAGTGCAGCTTTGGGATGTGGTGGAACAGGAGATTTACCTCACGGATGTGCAGTCAACACCTCTGCAACAACTGCGTGATGCTATCATGTCAATATGGACCAAAATCTCTGAGGAATGTTTCCAACACCTTGTTGAATCTATGCCACAAAGAGTTAAGGGAGTTCTGAAGGCAAAAGGGGGTCCAACCCGATACTAGCAAGGTGTACCTAATATAGTGGCCAGTGAGTGTAATCAAATGCAAGTGTAAGTACATTTAATGAATAGATAAACAAATGATCAGAGGACAACCTGCAGGACAACAGGATGGAGAGAGATAAAGTCAAGCAAGGGTGGCCAGGAAGTTGAGGTGGAATTGGACAGCGTGACGCAGGAACTAAGATGAGTGATCCAATGGAGAGGTGAGTGGATGGGGTTCTAGAAGTGCTGCGATCCAGCGAAGCAAAGAACAGGCAGAAACAAGGACGAGAAACCAGGCATGTATACAGAGAGCTTCAAACAACGATCTGACAAACACAAGACGAAAGACAGGGCAATAAATAGGGAGCAGGTAATGAGTGGCAGCTGTAGCTGATTAACAATAGAGTCTGGGAACATGACGTCAGCAACGCAATGCATTCTGGGACTGTGGGACACGGACGCTGCTGTATGTATTGTATTGGATTGATAATAGACTGTCTTGTTTGCTCTCTACAGCTAAAAAATCAGTTACAATGGTAAAAGCTTGTTGTGTAATTAACTGCCATACTCGTACTCATAACCAGCCTGGAAAAATAATTTTGAATGGAGTGCGATTTTTCAGCTTTCCCGCCTGGAAAACCGCACCTTGATCTCAGGTCTCCGAGTTAACAAAGCGGCGTCACATGGCTTGGTTAGCAGCAGTAAGAAGGAAAAGAAGGATTGTCCCTTTGGTCTGGTTTATTCTTTGTTATGTGTGTTGGCAGATCGTGGATTTAACATCAGAGACAGTGTTGGGCTTGTTTGTGAAGTGAAAGAGGACACAAGAGGAAACACGCCAGTTAGCTCACCTCAGGGTTAATGTGGAGAGGTTGATTGGATGTGTACGCACAAAGTACACCATACTAAATGGAATTGTACCAGTCAGCATGGTACTCCCATGTCAAGGTGAAGACATGACGTTCCTGGACAAGATATAGTGACTGTATGCTGTGCACTGACTAATACAGTATGTGCCCCAGCGTTGTCATGAAACCATAAACTATGGTTAAATTATTTGATCACAATGAATCACATCAAAAATCTAAGTTTGTGTTTATCAATGTTTGTGTTCTGTGTATATTTAAGTGTGTGTGTGTGTGTGTGTGTGTGTGTGTGTGTGTGTGTGTGTGTGTGTGTGTATATGCATACATGTCTGTGTATACATAAGAGGTATTAACCTGTATACACACATGTAAATATTTCTGATAAATACACACGTATGTATGTGCATATATATATATATATATATATATATATATATATATATATATATATATATATATATATATATATATATATACATACATACAGAAATGTACGTTATATAAACAACTTTTTTTGGATGTGATTAATCAATTTGACAGACTTACATTAAATGTTACCTATGCATTAACCACATCTCCTGCATTATCAGTGTTATGCATATTGCATACCACCTGTTACAGTAATAAACGGCAAAATTTATCAATTCTGTATTTCTTTATTTGTGCATCATAACACACTGAGGTTAATTTGTACGGTTTACAATAACGCATATTAAAAAGTAAAGGGACAGTGTAACACATAAAAGGTAATTAGGTAAACAAGTATCAAGACCACAGGTAGGGCAGTAAAAATTGAAAAAAAGGAAGATTATTTAATTTATACGTTCAGTGCACTTCAAGTATCAAGAACATAGATAATGTAATAAGTGAAAAAGGTACATAGAAAGACAATTGTTAAAATTTATTAATTCAAGACCTTTGTGCAGACAACAGTTTTCCGCTCGTTGACGCGGAAAATCTGAAGGTCCTGCACCCATCCATTTGTAAATTACAGGTGAGACTCGAGAGATTTATCATTTTTAAACTGATCAGAGGTGTACGCTCTGACACTACAAACAGGGTAGGAAAACACATTGGAGAAGGTTACGAGCGGCAGCTCTTTAAGATTATCCGACCACTCTTTGTGTTCGTCCAGATTGAGTTCGTTGATTGTCTTTGCTTCCAAGTTGAGTTTTTCTTTATATGTAATCTTACACTTGATCTGTATGTCATGTCACTTTCACTTTCACTTTTACTGATGAGCGTGTCCCCAAACATGGCCGCGACTACCCAAAATGCAATGCGCAGTGACGTAGTTTCCCATGCTCTATTAACAGAGACGCCCAAATGAAACGATCAGTGCAGACGAGAGACACACATAACTTCACCCACATAGTGGTCAATAGATACGACGGTTCTACCAACCGTGACACTTGAGAAGTATTAGCACATTGCTTAAATTGCACACGAAAGATGCTTTTTGAAATAATGTTGATCACCGCAGATTCTAAAAACAAATCTCAAATGCAATGACAATCACATGATGAGTGACCTGTTATCAGAGCACTGGAATGGTGCCATGCACCTAAATAAATAAAACTGGTTATGGTAGTGTCAGAGAAGTCTTTTGACCTACTGGGATTAAGATGAGTTACCACAATGCAGACAAAAGCTCTTCATTATTTTCCTCTTCTTAGACATGACCCAAAACCATTTAACATATATTTCAGGGTGTAAAACTACACTTCAGACTTCTGACCATGATCAGGTGGTATTTTTCTATGAATTGCATGAACACATGTGTGAACTGCAGTCTGTCTGGTAGTAGTTAACACTCAGGACTGATCATCAGAAGGGCAATGGTTAATAGTTTGACTGTCACAAGGAGTGAGGTATAAAACACCATCCATTGGTTGCTCCAGAAGGACTGTCCCTTTATCTAAATTTTTATATCTGCCTATGGACAATTGTCAATACAGTTGCTTAGGTGTTCAGTGCAGTGTTGTATTTGTAACAAAAACTAAAATGAAAGCTAAATAGAAACATTTTGTTATCAGAAATAAAAACTGTTAAAAACTGAAACTAAATTAATATTTTCATGATTCCAAAACAAAATCAATAGCCAAATATAAAACATGGCCACAAATACATTTTTAAGTTTAAATTTTCTTGCTGCAATGCATATTATAAAACACCACATTTACACCTTTCTGGATTGATACAAAGTTGATACATCTTTTTTCCATATTTTAATTAAATGCATCAAAGTCTAACATTATCTGGAGGGAAAAAAATCTGTAGACTTGATTCTATGCGTTGATTGATGTTTGGGTTTTGATATGTGGTCTTTGCACTCAAAAGTGTAGGTGTCACACCTGGACTCATTTAGTGTGTTTTTGCCCGTGACCCAGTTTCTGTCTTTCCATGTTTGGTTTGATTAGTTCCCAGGTGTGTCTATTCTATTCCTCATGTGTTCCATGTCCCTGTTAATTTAGTCATTCCATCCACCTGTGTTTCCCCAATTATCCTTTTGTACATAAGCCTTGTCCTTTCAGTTCTGTTTTGTCGGGTCTCCTCACTTGTGACTAAATCACTCACTTACGTGTGTCTATCGCTGTGCTCCATGAATGGTATATATTAAAAGCCTTATTCCGTTTATCCTTGACTCCGTATTCCTTCAGGCAGCGTAAACCGTGACAGAAGACCCGACCTCAAAAAAGAAAGTTTAAAACCGCGTGTCTTTCCCTCCGTTTTGCTTTCGTTTTTTCACAGTCTTTTCTTTTCTTAGTCTCTATGGATCCCCTCTATCGCCCCGAATTCCTCATCCTCCTGCTGAAGCAGGAAGGACGTTCTCTCGAGGACCATACCAGACAGTTTCTTCTATTAGCTAATGCCACCAGCTACCCGGACGATGCGCTCTGCACCTTCTACAACACCAGCCTGAACTCCAAGTGCAGAGCGTTGTCGCCCGAAGATGGTCCTCGGGAGGATTTCGCCGCATTCGTGGAGTGGACTCTGGCGAGAAATGGCTCACCTTTCACCGTCTGCCCCATTGAGGATCTCGCCAGTCCCACTCCCGACCCAGAGACCAGCCAGCCACCATCTCGCTACACGGAGCCAGAGCCCACCGCAGCCTCAGAGCCCGAGCCATTCACCGACAGGGAGCCGGAACTCGAGAGCGCGACTGACCAGGTGTGTGAGCCGGCAACACCGTGCATCGTGGGAGTCCTCGTGGAGATCGAGGAAAGCCCTGCCCACACTCCTGCGACTGAGGGTGAGCTGTATACAGTCTCTGAAGGTCATATGGAGCAAGTTCTGGATCTGATGGACTGGTCTATGGAGGTAATCCCTAATTTTCCTGTTTCCCCGCTGGTTCCGTCCAGCCCTGATTCCCCTGTATACCCTCTCAGTCTCCCACTCCTACCTCCTCCAGTCATTTCCTCTGCTCCATTTCCGCTGGTTCCATCCAGCCATGAATTTTCTGTTTCTCCGCTGGTTCCGCCCAGCCCTGAGTTTTCTGTTTCTCCGCTGGTTCCGCCCAGCCCTGAGTTTTCTGTTTCTCCGCTGGTTCCGCCCAGCCCTGAGTTTCCTGTGTCTCCGCTGGTTCCGCCCAGCCCTGAGTTTCCTGTTTCTCCGCTGGTTCCGCCCAGCCCTGACTTTTCTGTGTCTCCGCTGGTTCCGCCCAGCCCTGAATCTTCTGTCTCTCCGCTGGTTCCGCCCAGCTCTGAATCTTCTGTGTCTCCGCTGGTTCCGCCCAGCTCTGAATCTTCTGTGTCTCCGCTGGTTCCGCCCAGCCCTGAATCTTCTGTCTCTCCGCTGGTTCCGCCCAGCCCTGAATCTTCTGTCTCTCCGCTGGTTCCTCCCAGCTCTGAATCTTCTGTGTCTCCGCTGGTTCTGCCCAGCCCTGAATCTTCTGTGTCTCCGCTGGTTCCGCCCAGCCCTGAATCTTCTGTGTGTCCGCTGGTTCCGCCCAGCTCTGAATCTTCTGTATCTCCTGTGTTCCCTCCCGGCCTCCCTCTCCCACCTCCTCCAGGACCTGCTGGTCCCTCTGCTCCACTTTCACTGGTTCCGTCCAGTCCTGATCCTCCTGTCCTTCCTCCCATCCTTCTCCTCTCTCCTCCTCCTAGACCAGCCAGTTCCTCGTCATCCCTGCTGGTGCCAGTCAGTCCCGCAGCTCACCCTCAGTCCGCGCCATCGGGGCGCGGTGGTTCGCCGCTGGACTGCCAGTCTCCAGCTCCGCCTTGGCGTGTTAAGGCCCTGTCTCCGCCTCCAGCCTCCGAGCCCTGGACTCCTCCTCGGTCCTTCGACCCAGCGGCTCCGCCTTGGCTCTTAGCTCCCTCGTCTCCACCGTGGCCTGTCATCCCACCTGCTCCACCGGGCTCCCTCGTCCCTCCGGCTCCACCTTGGTCAGTCGTCGACCATCCGCCGCCTCGGGACTCCACTCCTCCGGTTCCACCTCGTCACTCCATCCCTCCGGCTTTGTCAGGCTCCTCCTTCCCTCCGGTTCCACCTACATCCTCGGTCGCTCCGGCTCCACAGCGGTCTGCCAGGACCCCGCCTCCGCCTTGGTCGCCCGAGCCTTCTGCTCCACCTAGGCCCTCCGGAACCTCGACGTCCCCCTGGCTCTGCGGCTGTGCTGCTCCATCTTGGGCTCCTCACCCACCGGTGCAGTCTCCGCCTGTCGGCCCCCTGGTGTCGTCGACCCCTCCTTCACCATGGCTCCTCCCGCCGTCGACTCCACCTTGGATCTCCGTCCTGGCTGGTCTCTGGTGGACCATCTGGCTCCTCCTGCTCCTGTCTCCTCCCTGGCTCCTTCCTCCGTCGTCTCCTCCCTGGCTCCTCCTTCTGTGGTCCCTGTCTGCTGGCCCCCTCCTGGGAGTCCGTCCTCCACCGGAACCTCCTCCCAAGTTCCCACCCACGCCTCCCTCGGTTGTTTCTACGGTGCGAGGACGCACCTACCGGGAGGGGGGAGTACTGTCACACCTGGACTCATTTAGTGTGTTTTTGCCCGTGACCCAGTTTCTGTCTTTCCATGTTTGGTTTGATTAGTTCCCAGGTGTGTCTATTCTATTCCTCATGTGTTCCATGTCCCTGTTAATTTAGTCATTCCATCCACCTGTGTTTCCCCAATTATCCTTTTGTACATAAGCCTTGTCCTTTCAGTTCTGTTTTGTCGGGTCTCCTCACTTGTGACTAAATCACTCACTTACGTGTGTCTATCGCTGTGCTCCATGAATGGTATATATTAAAAGCCTTATTCCGTTTATCCTTGACTCCGTATTCCTTCAGGCAGCGTAAACCGTGACAGTAGGTAGACAAACATCATCTTTAAGGGGTGGTTTTAAGCCAAATAAATATAGGCCTGAAAGTAGAAAGTACATAGAGTGAATTCTTTTGGGTAATACTTTAAAACAGGTAACACATATTAGTTGCTTATTAGCATGCATATTACTAGAATATTGGCCATGTATTCGTGCTAATTAAGAACATATCGATGCCTTATTCTACTTGACCTTATTCTACATCCCTAATCTTACCCAATACCTAAACCTATCCTAAAACTGGTTTTCTGTGGTTGTTAGATGTTTACAATACTAACTCACCTTTTTTTTTTTTTTTTTTGGTCTCTAAATGGAAAAATAAAATAAAAAAATTTTATCCTAAGTGTGATCAAGAGCAATAGTGACGCTACTCTAAATACGGTGCCGTTTTAAAGCTTATAAATTACTTATTTTGACATAAGCTTAACAGCTTCTTAGGCAAGGCCTGGTGCAGTTGTGCACATAGTCTTCAAGGTATCATGGTAAGGGCCAAATATAACAATAATAATGGCCGTTTATATAAGCCTTGGAAGCCTTGAATTGACCTGCCAATGACCAGCTCTGTCCTGGGAAGCTGAGGAAATTTAATGAAGCTGTGGTGTGTGTGTTTGGCATGAACAATGTGGGCATAGCTCTACAAACCCAAAACCAACCCAAACTTTTTATTTCAAAATACTGCTTGACTCCTACACTAATAATAAGCAGAGTTCACAGAGTCATTTGGAAACAAATTTTGTTTCTATTTTCTTGAGATTTAATAATAGTTGCTGTGTGCTAATGCCAGCCTAGTTGCTGTGTGCTAATGCCATCCCTCATTTTATCATTACACACTTAATTTTGTAATGATATGAGTGACCAGCTCTGCATTATCATGTCCAGTAAAGGACTTTGAGTTTATTATTCAGAGCTTGTAAAGATAAAATGGTGCTTAAGCTTATATATTTATTTAATTATTATGCTGGAATAAGTATAGAGGTAAAATAAAGTGAAAGAAGAATCTGGAAAGGAAGAAGGAGGAGAAATACCCTCTTAGACACTAGGCCAAGACCTTTAGCCCAGAGGAGCACCAAGCGAGTGATGAATGATGAGGTGAAGCCAGAGGAGTGGAGTCCCTAGGCAGCAGATGTTTGACAACTGACCAAGTTGGAGCCAGAAAGATGAGGTAGCCCGGTGGAGCTGGTGGGATGACGATCCATGGTAAAGATGAGGGAGCCAGGAGCCAAGGTGGAGCTGATGGGTTGTAGGGCTGAGGTGGAGTCCGGATCTCGAAGGCTGGAGGCGGAGACAGGGGATCCTCTAACCCCGAGGTAACTGGTGACAGGAAGTACTGAAACACAACTGACCCACCAGATATGGCATGCTGAGAGTGAGCTGAGGGGCATTTTTGAAGAAGCAGAGACTGGCCTGATGGACTGACTGGCTGGTACAGAGGAGGAGGGAGTAGGAGGCTGGGTCTTGACACAGGAGGACATGAACACAGCAGAACCAGTGGAAACGCAGTTTCAGGGCTGGGTGGAACCAGCGGGGAGGCAGGAGATTTAGGGCTGGCTGGAGATGCAGGAGATCCAGGGACACAGGGTAATAGTTCTCCAAACTCTTTATTAAGTAAAAAATATACTGAAGAGAAAGAAGTCATTTAAATAAGGCAGCTGATGAGTGGAAAACAGGTGGATGGAGTTAACTTATAATGATTAATGAGCAAATTAATCAAAAACTATAGAAACAAACAAGGCAGGAGAAATGGAATCACAGAAAACCAAACCAGAACAGATCATAACCATAACATTCCAAAGACGAAATTACAACGTGAAAGATTTAGAATTTAAATTTTGGGGTTCCTTATCTGGTGTCTACATAGCCTTTCAAAGAATGTATGGCATGCAGTATATAATATAATTTGCATCAACATTTACTGCTCATGAAATGAAATTCAGCTGGCCGCTGTTGGAATGCATTTGCATAGATGTATTTATTCATTTTTCCGCTTTAAGATTATCAATCTAATGGGGGAGAAATCATTTTGTTATTGTTTGAGTGGTTACATCACATTATGGTCCATTGCTTTGTTCTAGCAGCCATAATTAGGATTCTTAGTACATAAGCTGTATTGTATATTCTTGTATACAATGCATATTCATTGGTGACCACACTGATCCTGTGCATGTCAGCGAGGAGAGGTGATGTGCTAACAAACACAGACGGGAACTGATCAGATGCTAATGCACTTACTCTGGTAAGTAGTATTAAGTGTGTAATGTATTATAGTAATAAACTGTATTAGTTGATCTGCGGAAGAAAGTGAACAACTAGGGTTGGTTTAGGACACATGGGACACCACTGTGCATTTTATCAGCCTCTGTCTGAGCCATTAGTGAAAGAGGCTTTGATACCCTCAACACTATTAAGCCATCGTCAGATGTAGGACTGAGAGGTGGAGGGTATAGGTGATTTGTTGGCCCACTGAGGTCAAAAAAGCTTATCCTCCCAGGATTATTACACAGCTGTAGTATATTGTTAATGAAAAGGAAAGTCAGTTTTAATGGGACACTCATCATTTCTTCTTCTTCTTCTTTTTCTTCTTCTTCTTCTTCTTCTTCTTCTTCTTCTTCTTCTTTTCACTAAGACATATTTGTATGACACCAACTAAAACTGAAAGGTCATTATTGAGATTTTTTTCATGTCTAAAAGTTCTTAACAGTGTACAGATGTCACATATATTTTCATTAAATCTGTTCAACTGATATATATTGCCTTGTGTAAAATAGTAAGTCTTAGCATTAATGATTCATTAACATTAGCCATTATATATATAACAAAAAAAACTCCAGATGCAGTTTAGCAAAAAGCGACAAACTACAGTGGCTATTATTTTTTTCACAGTTTTTTTTCACAGCGGGTATAATATATTACATATTAAAGCAATACACCTCCAGAAGCCATGGTTTGTAGAACAGCTAAGGGCCATTGTTAGGCACGACACAGAGCGGACAGTGGCTTCGAGCGTGACTCAACCAATCTTAATCATGGTTTATCCATTTCATTACATATGTTAAAGGAGTCATATGATGCTGCTAAAAAGAACATTATTTTGTGTATTTGGTGTAATGAAATATGTTTATGCGGTTTAAGGTTAAAAAAAAACACATTATTTTACACATACTGTACATTATTATTTCTCCTCTATGTCCCGCCTTCTGAAACGTGTTGATTTTGACAAGGCTCATCAGTCTGAAAAGCGAGGTGTGTGATTGGCCAGCTATCCAGTGCATTGTGATTGGCCGAATGCCTCAAGTGTAAGATGGAAATGTTACGCCTCTTAACATATTGTGAAGCCTTGTCCAGCCAGAGTGATGACACCAAAACATTAAACCCATTATAAACATGATATAAACATGATTTCTAGTCATGTTTTCTTTTGGAAGGCCAAACAAAATAATTTTGCTTTCACAGTGAAACACACAGCATCTATACGACATGACCACGGCAACAAAAATACAACAATGAGAATGAAAGGTACGCCTTCTTTCTTTGAGTGAACATCTGTGCGGCTTTATGCAAATCTTCCCACATACTGACGTAGATTTGTGGGGGCGTGATAGAATGAAACAATTCAGGGGGGCGTGGACGAGTGTTTACTTTTTTAAAGAACATCTCTTTGGATTTGAGACTTTAGTCTTTGCAGCTCCACAGATCTTCTTTATTCACCAAGAGCTTGTAACACTCCAAAGAGAAAGGACATTTTGAAATCGCATCATATGACCCCTTTAATATTATAATATATTTAATATAATAGTAATATATTGTTATATATTTTATATCATATCCATCTTGGAAATAATGATGGAACATTTCAGGAAAATTTGGATCACTTCTTCTTCTTTATTTTTGCTTTATGGTTTATTTTTGTTTCTCTGGAAAAATCAGAATGTGATTGGGTTCAGTTTAGGAGCATGGTGGTTGTGTCCACAGCATATATTTTTGAAACTGAATATAGAATCGTATGTTTTTATTAAATGGTATTGTATCAGCTTTAGAGGTCTGTATCAAATAACATGATATTTAGCTGGTGGTCAAGCTGGTCCTAACCGTACTGCTCTTACTAAACATTCTGTTTCTGGGGCAACATATGTAACTACATTCACATTGCACTCTAAACCACAGATCAACACATTTTGGTTCAAGAAACGCTGGTAAGATTAAAACAAAATAAAAATTTCACCAAATAGAATCCATAGCTTCTTGTACTTGCAATTAACTTGTGTCTAAAATATATTTGGAACTGAATATTTTAATTTTAGTAATACATATAACCCTAACTCATGTCAACTAATTCATGTTTATATATAAAACAGCACATGATTTTCATTTCAACAGTATTTTTATTCCAGGCTATCTATTATGTTCAAGTCACGACTCATGCAAACAATAGTTATTTATGATTTCAGAAATAGAAAGGAGATTAAATATATTTCAGCTAAGAAATTCTCTTGCTTGTCCAGACATATGACTCCCGCACATAAACATTTTTCATCAGATATTGTGACAGAGGACAACAGGTGTTATTACTACATTTAAGCTTAACAGCAAGGGATTACAGCTGTCACCTGCTATACTCAATCTACTATGTTTAAACATTCTGGAAGCAGTAACCATGTCCTTTTCCCAGAGTTGGCACACAGAGTGGAGACCCGGCTATTGTATCTGTAACTTAACATCATGTATATTTTTTTCTAGTTTGGACATGTCAGGCTAAGCATCCCGTTAAGCATGTGCCCATGTAATCTCCTGGTGTGTGTATATTTAAAATAGTCTGGACCTCAGATGTGTGCCTTGATAAGAAAAGAGCTTTAAAAAAATTTAAATAGTCTGGACCTTTTGGAAGCTCTTCAGTTTTGGAGAGAGGGACTGAGCTGACAGAAGCTACAGGGTGCAGATGTTCTGTAATTATGGGCTTGTGCTCTAATCAGCTTGAGGGGAAAATGTGCTTTCCTTCTCTTCAACCTGTCACTCTCATTATATCTTTCTATCTTCCAGTAGCAAACTTCTATTTCCAATAAGTAGTGTGACTAAACACTACATCATTTTTGCATAATTTTTAAGCACACAGCTTTACAGCAAACTGAGGAAATAATAAAATGCAACCTCCTAAGATGTCCACTTTATGTAGCATCAGTAAGTCTGATTCATTTTAGTTAGTTTGAATATCTTTTTTATGCAACATACACACTACACTGACTAAAATAAAAAGAGTGAAAAAGCATAATAGAACCATTAAAGTACTTAAAGGTGTATTTGATGTCCCCAGAGTTTGTATGTGAAGTTTTATCTCAAAATACCCCACAGATAATTTTTATGGTTGTTAAAATTGCCACTTGTAGGGTTTGAGCCAGAACACACTGTAGCAGCATTAGTGAAAACAGGCAGAGACAATGATAACTTTAGCAACAATAGCCTTACAGAGAGCCAAGAAGCTCTTTTGGAAAACAATTTATGAGCGTGATTCATATTTTGTCTGGACTCTGGACGTTTGCCCACGAAGCGTTGGTATTGATCCCGCAATCTTTGCACAACTCCACTGCTGAACTGACCATCAATTGTGAGGCAGTCCAGTGTAAAATGTTAGTACAGACATAGGCTATAGGACTTTTCTGGGACATTTCCTTTGAAAATGAAATCTAACCACCATGTCCTCAGCAGTCTATGTTTGTCAGGGTTTGGGGCTAATCACCTGCTTTTTGGGGTTGTGAATGTGTGTTTGGATGGTTTGACAGCTCACTGCATCTGCCTGTTTGATTTGAGTTTTCCCCACCCTCCTTGTTTCTCCCTTGTTAACCTTAATTGTTCGCCACCTGTTCTCAATGCTCTTCAAATTTTTTCCCTGTGTTTCTCTGTTCGTTGCCAGACGGTTGTAACTCTTACCAATAGCTCGAGCTGGTCTGTGTGCTCACCTTGTCTTGTCTTAAGGCTCCAGTGTCTTTTGCTGTTTTGCTCTGCCTCTTGTTCTCGCGAATGCAGTACTCCAAGAAGATTCCAGCTCTCATGTCTCTGGTATTCGGCTGTCGAACGAGCTAAACTGTGGAACGATACTCATCTGCCTTCTTATCTGCTTAAGCAGTCTTATCTGCTTTCAATAAAGCTCAGTGCAAACCCGCAACTGAATCCAGCCCGTTTCTCCTGATAATGTTCACTGGGGCATCGACTCGTTTTTTTACAATACTGGTGGCAAACCAATACTTTTAAAATGGTACCGGTACCTAAACCAGAAAAAAAAAAAAAAAAAAAAAAACATTAGAGAACATTAAAAATATTAAACATTAATATACATAGCTTTCACATGCTCCTTGTCGCCATGCTGAGGGGAGTGTAGGCCAGAATCATGGCGAGCACTAAGTACCAACTGTACCATTTCCATGGAGTTATCCTTTATGGCCAAAGGCCTAGGCTACATATCCAACTTACCTGTAAGGGCCTCGGCCCGGGGTAGAGCTCAAGGCTTGGAATCAAGAAAGATTCCTTTAAAGGGATACAGCAAAGAGCATAGCATTTTATACTAAGTCTTGCCTGTCACACAGGGGCTACCGCTTGCTCATGCATAAGCTTACTGAAGGAACTGTCTAGATTGAACCCTGTTTAGATAGGTATTAAAGGATACATAGGTGGAGTGGCACCCAAGATGAATGGGGATTTTACCAACTCAAGGGCACGAAGCAACCTTGCAAAGCCCTCACAATATAGGATTTTTGGAAAGAACGCAGAGTACTAGCCTGCAAACTTACCACACTGTGGATTTCAGAAAGTGCGAAAAAGACTTCATATGCAAACTTACCAATGGTGCATCCCAAAACAATATGTTTGGGAGTCATCAACTCGATCTATGGTAATAATGCTGGCGATCTATGGTAATAATCCTCTCACGTGAGAGGAGAAATCTGAATTCAGGAAGAGAGTAGCACAATCATAGGCGACCCTTTTTGGTAAAGGTAAAGATAAAGTAGCTGCTAAACTACTATGAGAACCACCCAAATAGCCCTTAATGTTGAGGGAAGCGATGCTTGAAGTGTATAAATAAAGACACACTGGCTGATTGGAGCCCAATGCCTGATGATCAAGAAGGCCCCCGCAGAAACCTATGACCTTGCCGCCTGATACAGGAAGCATAAATCCGGAATCAGGGCTATCATACCAGCTGGACATAATGCCAATGAGTGTTTAGTAAACACTGTGATTGAACACAGCAAAGAAAACTCACACACATAACCACAAGCAATTTAATACGTATATAAGTATATATAGAATGGATCATACTCACCCATCATGGTTCCTGCGCTAGAGCCCCGCTCAAGAGGAGACTGTAATGCAGGAAGTTCCCACCTAACCTTGGTCAGGTGAAGAGCTGGTGGTTATAGGGGAATTAGGAAGGGGAAGATAAGGGCAGATATAAAACCCCCAAAGGGAGCTAGTAGATACTCAAGTATAACTCTGATCCAGACGAATGTGATGACGCCTTGTCTGGATCACGTCCTTTTGGATATCTTCCTTTGACCCGCGATTCCTCCTACAGCTACCCGCAGGTGGAGGAGAAGCGTGAGCCGCGACACTAACCTTCTGTGCCAGTCTCTGATCGCCAGACCAAGACAGACCAGGACCCCTATGTTGTTCGAGCTCAGACCTGGTTGTTCATGGAGGATTGAAGGCCGCTGAGTGCACTTTCACCTCCCTGAACATCTCGACCACCGTCTCAATGGAGGTACCAAAAAATACAAAAGGCAAGACTGGAGCATCAAAAAGAAAGTCTTACTTTCTTCCCGATATCTGCCAAGGCGGCGCAACTCAGCTACCTCATTCTGAAACCGTTTTTGCACATCCCCTCAATATTGAATACTTATATGCTGGAATTGTTGGATGTGTAAGAAAAACGGCCTCTTCCATTTCTACTTGATCTCTGTATGGAGATCAGAAATAAATGGAAGGCTCATCTGAACTGGAGGGCTATGGCCAGAAAGATAATGCTCATCGAGACGACCTCGTGACATCTCCTTCTTAGCAGGCCTCCACAGCAAGTCCAACCTTATTGCGGCGTGATCCATAACCTCCAACAGCTTGTGGGAAGAAGATGTCTGCCCCTCTTTCCTCGAAAAGAGAGACAATCGAAGGCGGAGTTTTTTTTTTTTTTTTTTTTTTACACTCACAAATGCATGCAAATTGCACACTCAAGGAAATTGCGTTCGTGCTCTTTGCCCAAAGAATCAACGTCAAGATTGTGTGTGTCATTGGGTATCAAATAAAGATGACATGGATGCACACATCCTCTAAACATTTTGCTAGTGCTTGCTTTGTAAGCAGGAAGTCATGATTGACTTACATCTTAAGAGAACATGCTTCCCCAATGGAGAGATAGCATGGCAGCTTCTCCTTAACAGGTGGCATCTTCTCATAACCATTCTCACGCATCACCTGGATTTTGGCATAGCTAGTATGCTGGAATCTGTGAATGCAGATGATAATGATTTTTTGTTTTCTTTTAAACTTCTTTTTTTTTTTTGGTGCTTTAGTGCAGCATGAACAAAAGTAAATTACTGATAGGGAGAAATTTCCCATCAGATCCTTTCTATGTTCTCACCGTGACACAACATGCAGCATGCATTCAGCTCCCGTGGGAGTTAAATGCGCTCCACCCACTCACTATATTACCACAGAAATCAAGCACGAGCAAAAACTGCTGTCACGTATGCATCAATATTCCCGCGAGAGGAGAATGCACTCATGCAAATATTGCTACAAACTCTGGTAAATTGTGAACAACACACATCCCCTCAGTGTCTTGCTAATGCATCACAATGAGCGCAGCAGAGCGCATCCAACTCCCTCAAGAGCTGAATGCTTGTGCTTGCTCTTCACTGCACACACACAGACACACCACAGTATGTGAGCCGTGTAAACTGCAGGTATCAGAGCAAAGCCTCTGGTGAGAAACATGCACTCCTAGACACTGTATGCTTCAAACAAAACAGTCAATGAAGATGAAGAAGAGGATGACGTGTTCTCCCGGTGCCTATTTATCTATAGTCGCACCACTAGTGACGTAGCGTATAGTCCACATAGCGGTCCCTAAAGGACGCAGTTCGAATTTCCCTTGAAAAGGAACTGCACAGATACAGTTCAGACAGGAACCACTTTGGCAAGTTTACTTGAGTTTACTGAACACAATTTATCTTTGGCGGTATGGTTCCTTATGGGGGTTTTTGCTCCCCGAATAATTGAACGTACAAGAGCTTTAACATTAACCCCCCGGAACCATGAGTTTAGAAATACATAACAATTATAACTTTTAAAGTCTTTAAAGCAAACAGTGATAATCATGTAGATGTGGCAGTGGTACGTCTATCCTGTAGCCTGGTTATCAAGATGGGTGTCTCTCCGCAATGAGGTCCATACCAGCTAAGATTTTGGAAGCCTTAGTGATCTGAAACAAAGAAGACTAAAGCCAGAAGGTGTGCAGTAATGTGCTCATGCTTATAATGGGGAGGGAGGGAGGGTTGCGAGCCGTTGAACATACTTACTGAGCAGTAGTGCCACGTATATATATGTCCCATGTCTAATAGTAGAGTGGTAGTGATTGGAGCGATTTGATAGCTGACCGCATCAGCTGTTCACAGCCTTGCCTCCTTGGCCTGACTGAACTAATGCTGCGCTCTTTTTATTAAAACAATCTATCAATCACACCTTGTGTCCTTTGTTTCTGTTTGAGTCCACTTGTGCTGCGCCGCTGAGGACCGCTGCGATTGAAGGGTGCGCTTGAAAGATGGAGGAGGTGAAGTCTGCCACCGTTTCCATATGAAATTTAAAGAGAACTGATTCTGAGGCAATCACAAATTTGTGTACGGTTTAAGGAACTAATCCACCTTTTTTTGTTGTAAAAATTGGCATGCAAATTTGTAAATTCTATGGGTCTGACTCCCGGTTGCATCTCTGTCCACTTCCTCCAGCTCCGTTTAGCTGAACAAAACAATTTGTTTTGCTGCTTGATATTGACAGTTGGTTTGTCTTATCATAATATTATAATAATTATTTTCTTTAGTAAGAAAATGCTGGTTTATAGTGCAAACAGTTTTAAAGTTTACTGCACTTTATTATTCTCCTCATTATTCACCTATAGTGGCTAATGAACCGGAAGTCTCACACATAGGCTTACTTCACCACAGAAAAAGGTGGATAGACATGCTAAAAATGGCCTAGTGACGCCCATGCTTCTCTCGTCTATTTTGGAGAACCAGGACAAATATTTCTATCAATCAATCAGGCATTAAGTGGCACCGAAATTAAGCACCAAAATCTGCATTCTGATTCAGTTCTAGTACAAACCGGTTACATAGGTATCGGTGCCATATTTGGAACTGCTAGTGTGGAGAGGCTGATTATGATTTATTAGAATTATAAAACAATGAGTGGATTTTTACCATTATAGGCTGGATGTTTTCACACACTGAGTTGAATAGTGAAGGAAAGTAACATGCAGCTTACATGAAAATCTATACAGTACAACAGTTTAATGCATCCCAGAATGCACTTGAATGAAGCTGTTCAAGAGAATGCCCAGAGTGTCCAGAACTGCATTGGAGAAACTCAAATAATACATTTTTTTTAATGTTTTTGTACTGATTACTGTACTGCTGTATTGGTCTATTCCCTGATTATTATGGCTTTAACACTGAGAATGATAATGAAGAATTAGACCTGTTCAAATTCTGACAGTAATCTGATTGTATATATTTTTTTTATTATAATAATATAATTTTAAGACATAGTGACAACTGCAACTGCATTTGTATTCTGTTGTAAACTTTCACTTTCAACATGTAAATTTATGCCTTTTAAACTCCTTTCTCAAAATGAATCAGGTTTATGAGCTAAACTTTAAACAAACTCTGAAAATAACAGCTCTTTGGAGTTGCATCCATTTGCCCTAACTGAGATACAGATCAAGGGAGAACATTCACACAGGAAACCATGAATCACATTAATCTGAGCAGTTCAAGTAAAATCATTGCTTAAATGGTCTTCCAGTTACTCTTATCTTCAACAAATGTTTTATCTTAAGTAGTTAACTTTTGAAGTTTCTCACTACATTTTTATTTTGACCCCTTTTTGGTCTTGTTCTCGTGGTCCCATGAAAACAAGCATAAAAATGTTTGAACATGAAATACATACATAATTACGCGCATGGAAATAACCATCCAAACTTCTTTTTGTTCCAAAACTGTATTATATTATTAATGCATGACTTGCCTATTTGATACAGCATTCAACGTCAATCATGTAAATTGCAATATCTAAATATAAAACTAATCCAATCTTCCAGTTACACCATGAGGGCTGCTAATAAATACATCTACACAGCATCAAATTGCAATGCATGCCAATTCTTTCCACTAGGATTTTCCCAGGTCTTACACCCTTATGAGAAACAGTGCGAACCATGACCCCGAGGCCAACACTTCAGCCCAGTTACGCAGCTGGAAGAGGCCTGTGTGCCCCCCGACCACTCAGGTTTCTCTGAGTTGCCAAGAGATATGAACCCTCAGATGAACTGATCCATTCTAAATTGGACATGCTTTGGGGAATTTAGCATGCCTGTTCCTGAATAACGGGTTAATTTCCATTGTCATTCCTCTCTGGCTACAGCTCACATAACATGAGCCTGCACCCATGGCATGAGGTGCCCTGAGAGTCCACAAACATTTTCTTGACAAAAATAGGGCAATTACATATCAGCCTGCAAATTAACCAGCTTGATAAATTATAGTATGAATTTGGAGTCATGTGAATTTGTCCTTAGATGCTGTTTCGTATCTGGAGACAAAAATATCATAGAGACTGTAATTTAGACACTTTATTATAATATATCATATTATAAAGTGTTACTGAAATTTGCTGTGGTGTCCTTGCATTGATGGGTTGGTACTATATATCCATAAAGTCTACAGTTTTGCAATGTACTCCATTATTTGAACAATAATTATAAATAGAATCTATTTGCAATTTTTGAAAATAACATCTACTATTTTAACTTTTTGTGCAAAGAAAATACCACTATTTTACTAAGCGTAAATAACATCTGCTGCTATGTATCAAAAATAGCTACTGCCTATTTTAAATCTGTTTGGTTCTATTGTTAGTGCAGAAATTAAACACTTTTAAGAGAAGCTTGAAACTTCATTTCAGTTCGGATGCTTACTCAATCAAGGTGCCATTTTAAAATTGATGGATTTTTACTTTATTTTTTTTTTCAAAACCAAACCATTTGGAAATGGAATAAAAAAAAAAGAAGAAAAAAAAGGCATTCTCCAAAATGGGTGAGAACAGACAGGCATCACTCAGTGTAGTGTTCAGACAAAGGTGGAGGCAGGCTGATGGCGTATTGTGTGAAAATCAGCAGATGGTCTTTTAATGATACATTTGCTGGATGTTCCCTTGCCCAAGCTGGTGGCTATCATAGCACAATGGGTTCACCCAGGGTTCAGTAGCCCCCCTCCTGCTTCCAACCTACCCAACCAGCTGAAATAAAATAGTGGGTTGATCATTAACCCTTTCAAAGCTCATAGGTGACAGGGCACAAGTAATCCTGTAAAGTCCAGCCAAACTCTTAACGTTCTTTCCATTGAATGATTGAATGCAAATCCTGTCTGGGGGCAAAGACAGAGGCTTAAGTGAGCATTGCAGGTTATTTGTTCATTATGTCACAAACTATGTCACTGCTCCTGAGTCTTGCACTTTAAAACACAGGGAAATGTACTCATAAATAATACACTAACAGTCAATTGTTTTTACTTCATCCATGTTCCTTAAGGACTTTTAATCTAAAAGTTTATGCTCAAATGCTTGAGCAAATATTAATCAAATATTCAGATAGTGACAGACAATCCAACAAGTGTCCAACATACATAGGAACTTCAAAAGATCCCATAAAAGCATCCAAAAACATATCTCAGGAAGGTTGAGAGAAATTATGTTTGTATTATTTCATAGTTTTGATAACTGGAGTCAATATGAGATGTGTCCAAAAGTATGAACGCTAGTGTATGTAGTGAATTAAATTATGTCTAATGATGACATAAAATTATACTTTTTTCTTGCCATGGGCTGTTCCTCTCACACCAACATTCTTCAACCGACGCTTGATGTCAGAAACTTCAAGGCTGAGTTACCATAAACATTTCAATTCTCCTTTATATTCTGTGCCAAAGCATTCATCTGATGTTTACATCTTCCACCTCCAGCTCAGGGTTTGCGTGTGGTCTGTAGCATCAGCCGACCATCTGTGTACACGTCTGTGGAGAGTGGGGTCAATGAGTGGAATCAGGTTTACAGGTGAGGAGATGAGCTGTGTTAATTCTTATCCAACCTCTCCTTTACCTTATCCTCTGATTTATCCATGTAAAGACACCATATGTGTGAAATCCACTAATTTCATTCATGCTAAGTACTTCTGACCTGCTAAGTCAAGATTTGCTGGAAGTCACAAAGTGATAACGGTTAAAAAGGTTTGTGTAGCTTATTTTTTTTTATCAATTTCGCAAAACTTAGTTTTAGTTGTTAGCCCAAATAAGTTGTATTCTACAAAAAAAACAAAAACAAACAAAAAAAACATTCTAATAAAGGTTTACACAAGTCAAGTCAATTCAATTCACCTTAATTTATATAGTGCTTTAAACAAAATACATTGCGTCAAAGCAACTTAACAACATTCATTAGGAAAACAGTGTGTCAATAATGCAAAATGACAGTTTATCATTGAATTCAATCATGTTATCTCAGTTCAGTTTAAATAATGTCTGTGCAATCATTTGCAATCAAGTCAACGATATCGCTGTAAATGAAGTGACCCCAACTAAGCAAGCCAGAGGTGTCAGCAGCAAGGAACCAAAACTCCATCAGTGACAGAATGGAGAAAAAAACCTTGGAAGAAACCAGGCTCAGTTGGGTCTCCTCTGACCAGATGAAACCAGCAGTTCAATTCTAGGCTGCAGTCTAGGCAAGTCAGATTGTGAAGAAGAATAATATGTTTTTTGTGGTCTTGTCCTGGTGGTTGTCTGAGACAAGGTCTTTACAGGGGATCTGTATCTGGGGCTCTAGTTGTCCTGGTCTCCGCTGTCTTTCAGGGCTGTAGAGGTCCTTTCTAAGTGCTGATCCATTATCTGCTCTGAATACGTACTGGTTCCGGGTGACTGCAGTGACCCTCTGATCTGGATACAGACTGGATCTGGTGGCTACGGTGACCTCGGAATAAGAGAGAAACAGACTAATATTAGTGTAGATGCCATTCTTTTAACGATGTAGCAGGTACATCCGGTGCTATTGGAAGTGTTCCCGGTTCTGGTTTACCTAATTAATGCAGCTTAAAAGTCATTTAACGGATTTGGATATTAGAAGCATATTAGTGTGTTATGTGTAAGCCAGGGATGGGTCTTTAATCTAGATTTAAACTGCAAGAGTGTGTCTGCCTCCCGAACAATGTTAGGTAGGTTATTCCATAGTTTAGGCTCCAAATAAGAAAAGGATCTGCCGAACGCAGTTGATTTTGATATTCTAAAATCAGACCCTGCAAGAGCGGGAAAATTCAGACCACATGCTTGATAAGATAACATACGATTTATGATACTCCAAGCAAAGACGATATCTAATTGGTCAAGACTACATTTGAGGTGTGGCCAACAGGCCGGTTTAAATACTTAGGACAACATCAAATCTTGTTTTTAGCCTGCTTTAAGTGTTTGCTTTTTAGTCATGCTTTTAGTCATCACGGTTAGCGTTCTTTGAGCACGGTTCCAGCATGCTTCAGCCTGCACGCCTGCTGCTACTTAGGCACGATGAGAAGAAACACCACCTAGTCTCATCAAACTTACTTCTGTTCTTTTACTTTAGTTTCTTTTCTTTTCCGTTTGAGAGTTACGTGTTCTGAGTTAAGTTTTGTAACGCCGTTTCTCTGAGTCTGACCTCGAATTCCCGTTCAACTTCAACCAGCCCACAACTCCGCATCGTCAGCCAACGCCCAACCACGTGCTTCACAGGATGTCACTTCAGTGACTACTGGACTTCCAGCTAATTAGTGACATCGGGGAACCCCCTTTCAACGACAACAAGGGAACCCCGTTACACAGGAGACACAAGTAACTCCTCCAGACATTTGTACTGGTTTATCTCATATCATTTTAATGGGTTAATTAAGTGATTGATGGCTGTTCATGTCTATGCAATTTCACGTATTGCTGTAAACTTATGATTCCACATTTTCATTCTCTTAAACTAATTCTTCCCTAACTTTCTATCTTCCTGCAACTTGTATGAATGTGTGAGTGTGTGTGCTTATGTGTTAGATTAGCTTATATGTCTTAGATTTATCCAATAAAGCCTAATTCATATTGAAAAGAGAAGTATCTTGTGTTTCGTGCTTACAAGTTAATGTCTTTAAACTGCCTTGTTACTGATTAATAGTGTTTTCACTATACTTTGGATATAAATATCCATTGCAAAGTTGATGTTATATGGCTCGTTCAATGAATTACTGGCCAAATCAGTGATCAACCATAAAACAGTGATTCTGTCAAAATTCCCTTTAAAATCTTAAATAATTCCCTCTGAGCTAAATTGACCTGTTTCCCTTACAGTGATGAGGTTACTGACCATTTCCAGAGCAACTGCTCTGTGTACCTATTAACACATAGTACAAATTTAGAAAAACTTGGAAGGTTATAGAATCGCACAGAAAAACAGTATGTTTAAAAGCTGCCAGGGCTGAGCATATCCACAAACTCATAGAAAATAAACAATCCAATTTTTTTTTTTTTTTAGCACAGATTAACAAATAACCAGACACCTCCAGATTTAAACATTCCCTTACAGTTTAATAGTATTGACTTTATACGTTTTTTTCGCTGATAAGATAGATCATCAGAAATACAATAACAATTTAAGATTCTACAGTGTTTAGTTGTTCAGCTTCATTCATCGCACCCAGAGAAAAACTGCAGTACTTTGCCAATATAGGACACGATGAGCTAAATAAACTCATTACTGCATTTAAACCATAAGATCCTTGTTGTGTTCTTTTGTGCATATTGGCCAGTAGGTGGAAATAGAGGTTCATGATATACGTTCAGTTGAATAAAGAAGAAGGAGAGAGTCCGAAGCATCTCCACCTGCTACTGCGTGTGCTGTACCACTCTGCTATTTAATTTGGTTAAATAAAGGATCTTGATGTTCGAATGCCTCCTCATTGCTTCTTACAAAGGATATAACGATTGGCGACGAGGTATTTTTTTTACTTGAGGATGGCAGCTGTTTCTACTTTTCCCACGCCATTTTTACCATGTCCCGGAGAACCAACTATTCCGTTTGACACGTGGCTGCGGATGTTCCAGAACTATTTGCTTGTTGTTGGTGCTTCTGGAGATGCATGGCCGGTCGAACGAAAACGCGCACTGCTTCTACATTGTCTCGGGACTGAAGGCCAGAGGTTGTTCTATACTTTGCCGAATCAAGGTGATTCGATGGAGGATGCAATCGCGACCTTGAAAGCGCACTTTGCTCCTCGACGGAACATAGTGGCTGAGCGTCATGCTTTCAGGAAACGTATTCAGGTACCTGGAGAAACCATACTTCAGTACGTAGCTGCTCTAAGGGACTTAGTGGCTACTTGTGACTTTGCAGCTACTCTGGATGACATGTTGCGTGATCAGCTGGTGGAGAATGTGTCCAATCATCGCATTCGTGAGAGATTGCTTTTGGAATCTGAATTGACTCTTGAAAAGGCCATTACAATTGCAACTCAAACAGAAGCTGCGGGTGAACAAGCCAAATTATTATCGAGTAATCGCTCAGTTCCTGTGCAAGTGATAAATGCAAAGTCTCCACCTGCAGCTGCACCTCACCGTCGGAGACCACCTTCAAAGCCAGCGTCTACAGTGCGTTCTTCAAAGCCATCATTTACGGCACCTGTTTCGTCGTCCCGTGAATGTTATCGGTGTGGCTCTAGGAAACACCTCGCGAATGACCGTAGTTGCCCTGCTGCATCGGCACAGTGTAATAACTGTCAAAAAATGGGACATTATTCACGAGTCTGTCGCTCGGGACAAGCTCGCTCAGTGCGTGAAATTGACTTACCTGAGATTCAGATCCTTTATATGCATGACTCGTTAACTGATAAAATTCAGTGGACGGCTGTCATAGCGACCAAAACTACATCTGTGCCTATCGAGCTGACCGTGGATTCTGGATCATCTGTTTCGATTTTGCCGAAAATTGTGTATGATACACACTTCAGGAAAGACGCTTTGCAGCCTTCTTCTGTCAGACTGGTGACATATTCTCGTGCTCCGATTCCTGTACTGGGATGCTTACCTGTGACTGTCTCTAAGGATGACATTACCTGCTCCACATCATTCTTCGTGGTTGAATCTGGCACAGCTCTGCTTGGAATGGATCTGATCAATGGGCTACATCTTCGTTTCGAAGGCAATTCAATTTTGCCAGAGCGCACGTCAGCTCCGGTCTTGCGATTGTCTGCTTCGATATCTTCACCTGTTTTGGGTTGCGCAAAAGGTTTTGTGCACAAGGTAAAAATTTTGTCTGCTGTGACTCCTGTGCGCCAGAAACTCCGCCGCTTACCTTTGTCTGTTAGAGATACAGTCAGTGAAGAAATTCATCGCCTTCTTAGGTTGGGCGTAATTGAGAGAGTGGATGCTTCGCCATGGGTCTCCCCGATAGTAGTAATACAGAAAAAGTCGGGTGCTATTCGTATGTGCGTGGACCTGCGAGAACCCAACAAGGCTGTAGTTACGGATAGCTACCCTCTACCACACATCGAAGAAATGTTGTCTGTGTTAAGAGGTGCGACTGTATTTTCCACTATCGATTTGGAGAGTGCTTACTTTCAGTTACCGTTACATGAGGAGAGCCGCGATCTGACCGCCTTCATTACTCACGAAGGACTTTTCAGATTTTGTCGGGTCCCGTTTGGCCTTGCTTCAGCACCCTCCGCTTTTCAAAAAATGTTGGCAACAGTTTTACGAGGACTTCCGAATGTGGCCAATTACCTGGATGATATTATTATTTGGGGACGTACAAAAAAGAACATGATCACACGCTCAAAGCTGTCGTTCAGCGGTTACAGGATGCTGGGCTGAAGTTGAATCATTCAAAGTGCCAGTTCAACAAAACCAGTCTGCGCTTCCTGGGACATACAGTGAACGCGCAAGGAATTCAACCGGATGAGGATCATCTTTCCGCTATTCTTCATGCACCTGCTCCGGAAGATGTGACCCAACTTCGATCGTTCATTGGGCTACTGTCGTGGTACAACAAGTTTATTCCTAATTTTGCCACGGTAGTTGAACCTCTGCGTGCTTGTATCAGAAAGGGCTCAGATTTCGTCTGGTCTGAAGACGCACAGCAGTGCTTTAATGAGGTAAAATAATTGCTCATCCATAGCCCTGCACTTTCATTATTCGATCCAAATTTGCCTACAGTGGTATCTACAGATGCCTCTAACTACGGGCTGGGCGCTGTTCTTGCTCAAGTTCACGAGGATAAAACGGAACGCATTGTCGCTTTTGCATCGCGGACTTTGTCAGCGGCTGAACGCAAGTACTCGACCATTGAAAAGGAAGCGCTGGCTTGTGTCTGGGCCGTTGAAAAGACTACCTGTTGTGCTACGGCACACATTGGTGAAGTTAGCTCACGAAGGTCATCAGGGAATTGTGCGCACAAAACAGCGGCTTCGCGAACTGTACTGGTGGCCTGGCATTGATGGTTTGGTTAAAGAGCACATCCAAACCTGTCAAATGTGTCTGTCTTCTGACAAAACTGCTAACACCTTCGCTGCGCCACTGCAGCCAGTGCCTTTTCCATCTGTGCCATGGGAAAAGGTAGCTATTGATGTGGTGGGCCCATTCGAAACCGCTGAGTGGGACTGCCGTTATGCGCTGACATTGATCGACTATCACAGTAAATGGCCTGAAGTCGCTTTCACTGCTTCCATCACTACTCAAAGTGTGATCACCTTCTTGTCATCTGTGTTTAGCAGATATGGAAATCCACGTACGGTCGTGTCTGATAACGGGGCTAAATTCACATCAGTGGAGTTTTCAAAATTTCTGGAAAAGAGAGACATTCAACACATACGTACTTCGTTGTACCACCCTGCTGCGAATGGAGCTGTAGAACGTTTCCATCGTGTGTTGAAAAGCTGTATTCGGTCTGCTGTTCTGGAAGCGAAGCCGTGGAAATCTGCTGTCAGGGAATTTCTCCAAGTGTATCGTGCGACTCCCCATTCTGCTACTGGACTTTCCCCGTTTGAGCTGCTTCATGGCAGGAAGATGCGAACGCGTCTCAATATTCTTCCTCCTCCCACCACAAGTCAGGATGCTCCGGCGCTTCTTCAGCGAGTTTCTTTGAAGCAAAAGGAAATGAAAGCATACACTGATTCCAGACGTGCAGCTCGCACCCCGGATTTTAAAGTGGGGGATTGGGTGCGTGTGCGTATTCCGACTCATGTTCCGAAAGCACATCCAAAGTTTACCAATCCTCGTCAAATTGTGCGTAAATTGGGTGCGTGTACTTATCTGTTATCTGACGGGAAGAACTGGCATGCTTCTCACCTGGCTCGTTCTGTTGCACCTGTTTCGGAGGCAAATGACACAGGGGCTATGGACTTGTCATTTCAGCATATTGCTTCGTCTCCTCCTCCAGAGAACCAAACTCCTGAAGCTCTTCAAAGGGTGTCTTCCCGGTTGAGACGACCTCCTCGTTGGCTGTAGGATGTCACTTAGTCACCTTGCATTACGTGATTATCACGGATGAGTAATTCATTACGTTAGTTTACAATTGATTTAAATGAATGCTACGTCTTAAAAAAAAAAAAAAAAAAAAAAAAAAAATCTTGTAAAGGTTAATTTTGTTATTTGATCTGGTTACAAGTAAGTGTTATATAACAAGTGAATGCTTTAGTAACTTGTGGTAGTGTTTTTTGTTCGTAAATATAGGGGTAAGTAGGTTGCTTTAAGTGATGGGGGAATATGTTGTGTTCTTTTGTGCATATTGGCCAGTAGGTGGAAATAGAGGTTCATGATATACGTTCAGTTGAATAAAGAAGAAGGAGAGAGTCCGAAGCATCTCCACCTGCTACTGCGTGTGCTGTACCACTCTGCTATTTAATTTGGTTAAATAAAGGATCTTGATGTTCGAATGCCTCCTCATTGCTTCTTACAAAGGATATAACAATCCTCTTCTCAGTATTATCAACTCATGGTTATCTTTAGGTCACTTCCCAAAACCATTCAAGATGCCAGTTATTAAGACTCTTATTAACAAACCACAACTAGATCCTAATGAACTGGCAAATTACAGACCCATTTCAAATCTTCTGTTTATGTCTGAAATTTAATGAAAAGCTTTGTCTGCTCAATTGTGCTCCTTTTTGCTATATATATATATATCTATGAAGAAATAGAGTCAGGGTTCAGGCTCCACCATAGCACAGAAACTGTGACGACTAGTAAAAGAGGAGGAAGCAATTGCAGGCAATCAGATGAAGTTTATTGAAATCAGAGTCCAGAATGTTGGCAATGGAAAAGAAGGTCTACGGTGGCGTGAGAAGAGCTGGATGGTGAAGTCGATGGTGAAGGTGAAGACGGTCAAATGGATGAAACCAGGAACGGACCGGAACACTGACACGAAGACGACAACACGAACACAATCCAGCACACGAACACGGGAGACGGTAATCCAGCTAGGAAGCGGAGACATGAGTGAGGATCTGACGACAGACAGAGAGAGAGGTGAGTGTTTATAGCTGAGTGGAGATGAGGATCAGCTGGAGCGAGACAATCAACATACAGGTGACAACAATTAACCAAACGAGCACATGGAGACTACAAGAGTACAAATACAAACACATAACATGACACGGAAGAAACAATAGATTTCCTACCGTGACAGAAACTGCACTTGTTAAAATTACAAATTACTTGCTTCTTCTGTCAGACCGAGGCTGCATCTCATTGCTAGTTTTACTTGATCTTATTGCTGCGTTAGACACATGATCTATAGATAGGTATAGATCATGATCATACTCCTCTTTTGTTTCTCTGGCGGCAAACATCAGCAAGGGTAAACCTTCAACCCATTCTTTCCCAGACACTAAACAATATGCATGCAGCATCGACTTAAGAGTCTGGTGAAAGCGTTCCACAGCACCTTGACTCTGTGGGTGATATGCACTTGACAAGACATGACTAACACCTAACTCTTTTAACACCTGCGCAAACAACTTTGAAGTGAAGTTAGTCCCTTAGTCTGTCTGGATGACTTTTGGTAACCCAAAAGTAGAAAGAAACGTAACTAGTTCTTTGACTACAGTTTTAGCTTTTAAAGTACCCAGAGGGATAGTCTCGGGAAAGCGAGTCGCAGCGCACATTATCGTCAAGGTATACTGGTGTCCGGATTTGGACCTGTGCAAAGAACCAACACAATTAATTACTAACCTTTAAAATGGTTCTCCCATTGCTGGTATTTGATGTAAACAGTGTTAATTTTGTCAGCAAATTCGGATTTAGTCTTAGTCTTAGTCTTTTGAATAACACACCATTTAGTTTTAGTCACATTTTAGTCATCTGAAATGTTTTAGTCTTAGTCTAGTTTTAGTCGACTAAATATCATAAGAGTTTTAGTCTTAGTCTAGTCTTAAGTCTTTTAGTCTTAGTCTAGTTTTTTTTAGTAGAACAAAGTCAACTTAGTTGACTTGACTAAATGTTTCCATCAGTCCGTTATGGAATGGTATTTATCAAATAAACATAAGGCCTGAAAAATATACATGCTCTCTGAAAAAGATATGCATTCGTCCTGAATGATATGCAATGCATATGACATTCTTTCAAGATGAAGTACAGTATTATTGAAATAGACAACCACCTATATTATATTTGTATTGTATCTTCATTCTATTTCTTTATTTGTGCTATTTACACAAAGTTTACATTTTTTTTAAGTTTGTTTTTGTTCATTTAAAATAGCACTGCATAGTCTTTACTGTAAAATAAAATACACAATCAAACCAAAATGTATGCAGACACCTTCAACGTTTCTTACAATATCACAGTTTATTTGCTGTAGTTTGGAAATTGATAATAAAATATGACAATAACTCGGGGTTAAACTGTGTCAGAACAACAAATTCATCTTGATAATGTCTGATGCAATGCTTAATTTGGTTCAGTCTGTGGTGTGAAAAGGTTGCATTAGCAATTAAAGAAAGAAACACTTAAGCAAAACATGCTCAGGTCCCTAATAATATTTTTTTTTTTTTTGTATTTTTTAGTCACTAGTAAAACAATATAATCTATTCTATCTGATTTTTGGATTGACTTTGGATAAATTCTTGTTAAAACTACAAAGTAATTCAATCAAGAGCAGTGAGTTATTTACTTTCATTTTCATACATTAAAGACACTGACAGCAGAGCTGAGCTAGTAAATTAGGCGCGGTCACTTTAAGAGACAAATGCATCCATTATAAAGATACGCATCCGATTTCTTTCCAACTCTTTACTTTCACTGAAGACATAACTACAGACTTTTTCGAACACACTTTCCAAGACGGGTATTTCGACATATTTAGTATGTATTTGTTGTCGGTACAAAAGCAAGAAGACTGTGAGACGCGTCTCTGCTTGCTCCCTGAACACCAGAACACCGCGCTGCTGAATTGAGCTCTTTCACTTTTCGCTCTTTTTCTTATGTTTATTTAAAATGCGATTTGTATTTGTTCGTTCAGGTGCAGGAGGACGCAAACGTCCTGAAGGAGAGCTCGGTTCAGTGTTGCGCGAGTAACCAGCTGCTCAGTTCAACTTTCCCGCATCGTGGGGCTGAAGCCAACTTGATGTGTTGAATGCTCGGGTCGGAGCACGTTATAAAACGTATTCTTAAAATACACATTTCTGTTTTAATAAATGCTCATATTAAAACATAGCATTACACATAACTAGGTACAAAAATAATCAGTGATACACTAACGCTTTTTAAAATGGCTCGGCTGCTTCTGCATAGATCAACCTACCCTCAAAGATTCGCTCTGATTGGATCTCTTCTCCATTCGTCCCTCCCATATATTTTCATCTCATTTTTATTCGTTGACTATAGTATCAGTTACATTTCGTCACGTTTTTCGTCATCATATCTGACTTTTTATTTAGTTTTTATTTAGTTTTCGTCCGTGAAAAAGGTTAGTTGACGAATATTTTTCGTCATAGTCTTTGTCAACGAAATTAACACTGGATGTAAAGGGGCTGGGAGCAGGGGGGATTGGGCTTACCAGATAATTGACACGTGTGACACGCTTTACAAAATCAGGACAAGCTAGACTTAATTCCAGGCCAATAGAAGTACTTAGTGAGACGGTAACATGTTTTTGCAATCCCTAAATGACTTGCAAGAACATGCTCACGTGACAGCTTTAGGACTTGTGAGCGGTAAGCAAAGGGCAACACTATTTCATAGCTAGCGAGAGCATCATCAGCTAATCTAGGATTCCATTTCCACATCAAAACCTCATTGTCCCAATGATACTCAACCCCAGCTGGCAATTTAATATTTGACACCTTGAACCAGGATGCTCGTGCTCGTATAAAGGCAGTATAAGGGACTGATAAGCCCCAGTGTCACGCAGAATTGACATCGGGTATGCAGGGGAATCAGGGGAGAGCGAAATGGTTCCTCTTAACATAAACGGTTCGTAACCTGAGATTTGTGATGGCGTAGAATTCTCAACAGCTGCAGCAGAGTGAATGAAAGCAACACTTTTAGTCTTTGTGCCAATTTTCTGCTTCCACGCTTTACAGTCCACTATTTTATGGCCAGGGTCGAGACAATCTCCAACACGGTTCAAGACGGCCTCTTTCCGGCTTACCCCCTAATAATCTGTCCCTCACACCACTCTTGGTAATGGGAGGATGATTCTGAAATATACGGTTCACCTGAAAAACATTTTTTGTGAGTACTGCTTATACCACCATCTGGGAAAACAGACAAGCCAAACTCTCTCTGGTGAAGTGTCCGTACCCTCTGTCTAAATACAAGCTCCTCTCCACAGCTCTGACGAGGAACAGGTGAAATCAATTAGGTCTTCTGCGAGAGGACAGGGAGGAACAGAGGAAAACCAGCAAAAATTACACTTCCCAACAGTATGTTAGGCATCAGGGAAGCACAGTTAAACACAGAGTTAACACACAGTATTAACAGCAACAATGACATACATCTTAGGATGTAACAACAATGACATAAGTCTTAGGATGTAACATCAATTACAAAACTATATGAGTATTCAAGGGCAGGCTTTAAGATAGTTTAGATCACTACCACCTTGTTTATTTAAATGGGGAGTCATCTCAATTATCATCGGTAAAGTATAAAGTGCCACAAGGATCGGTCCTAGATCCTCTGCTATTTTCATATATATCGCCATGAAGCTAGAAGAAGAAGAAGAAAATGCCTCACATGCTTGCCTGCTGAGAATGCACGTAGAAGGATACACTCAGGAGAGTTCTAACAGTTCTGACATTGAATCAGAGGTAAAAACTATATAAATACTGTTTAGTTTCTTGCACAGACTGATTGTTTTGAGTCTTTACACATCAATGTATCATCACCAGTGTTGGGAGTGATGGCGTTTAAGTATAACGGCTTTACTAACTGAGTTTAATTGTCAGTAACGGAGTAATCTAATTAATTACTTTTCCCAGTATTGCAACGCAGTTATCTTTACTGAGAATGTAACACTTCTCTCTAGAAATATGGAACATAGTCTTAGTGTTTATACTTGACTAACTGGGGCCCAGGTCAGGAAGCAGACAGACTGGCTAAACCGACCATCTGCTAGCTGCCTCACGTCACAGAGGTCAGTTAATTCTCAGCACATAGAGACTCTTTCACCTAGATAGCACATTTCATACACAATGGTAATTCAAAGTGCTTTAAATAAAAGAAAGTAAAATAATCATGAAGAAAAATAATAACAAAAATAAAACAAGCAATTTTAAAACTTTTAAAATGATTAAAACATTTTAAAACATTTAGAAAATAAAATAAAATAAAACAGTGAAAATATTGTGCAATCAGTTCGGACGTTGCACAATGCTCATTCAATAAATGCACAGCTAAAAAGATGCGTTTTGAGTCTAGATTTAAATGTGACTAGTGTTTTAGCACATCTGATCTCTTCTGGAAGCTAATTCAAAGGCGGGCAGCATAGTAACTAAAGGCGGACTCCCCTTGTTTTGTGTGAACCCTTGGTATTTCTAACTGACTTGATCCTAGTGATCTGAGTGCTCTGTTAGGTTTATATTCAGTGAACATATCTGCAATATATTTTGGTCCTATGTCATTTAGTGACTTATATACGAGTAAAAGTACTTTAAAATCAATCCTAAATGTAACTGGAAGCCAGTGTAAGGACCTGAGGACTGGTGTGATATGCTCAGATTTTCTGGTTCTAGTCAAAATCCTGGCAGCAGCGTTCTGGATGAGCTGCAGCTGTGTAATGGTCTTTTTGGGAAGGCCGGTGAGGAGCCCATTACAATAGTCCACCCTGCTGGTGATAAAGGCATGAACAAGTTTCTCCAAGTCTATAGAGACTGTGTCTGTTCCCTGAACTAGAAAATACAAAAAAACGTCCAAACCAAGTTAAGATTTACAATTTAATTGAGGTTCAACAAATAAAAAACAGACGTAATATGGATAAACAAATGATAAAGCTTGGCTTATTGAATATCAGATCCCTTTCTACGAAAACACTTTTTGTAAATAATATGATCACTGATCATAACATAGATGTACTCTGTTTGACAGAAACCTGGCTAAAACCTGATGATTACATTATTTTAAATGAGTCCACCCCCCAAGATTACTGTTATAAACATGAGTCTAAAAGGCAAAGGGGGAGGAGTTGCTTCAATATATAACAATGTTTTCAGGATTTCTCAGAGGGCAGGCTTCAAGTATAACTCGTTTGAAGTAATGGTGCTACATATAACATTATCCAGAGAAACAAATGTTAATGATAAATCGCCTGTTATGTTTGTACTGGCTACTGTATACAGGCCACGAGGGCACCATACAGACTTTATTAAAGAGTTTGGTGATTTTACATCCAAGTTAGTTCTGGCTGCAGATAAAGTTTTAATAGTTGGTGATTTTAATATTCATGTCGATAATGAAAAAGATGCATTGGGATCAGCATTTATAGACATTCTGAACTCTATTGGTGTTAGACAACGTTTCAAGACCTACTCATTGTCGAAATCATACTCTAGATTTAATACTGTCACATGGAATTGATGTTGATAGTGTTGAAATTATTCAGCCAAGTGATGATATCTCAGATCATTATTTAGTTCTATGCAAACTTCATATAGCCAAAATTGTAAATTCTACTTCTTGTTACAAGTATGGAAGAACCATCACTTCTACCACAAAAGACTGCTTTTTAAGTTATCTTCCTAATGTATCCAAATTCCTTAGTATATCCAAAACCTCAGAACAACTTGATGATGTAACAGAAACTATGGACTCTCTCTTTTCTAGCACTTTAAATAAAGTTGCTCCTTTATGCTTAAGGAAGGTTAAGGAAAACAGTTTGACACCATGGTATAATGAGCATATTCGTACCCTAAAGAGAGCAGCCCAAAAAATGGAGCGCAGCTGGAGGAAAACAAAACTAGAGGTATTTCGTATTGCTTGGTGGGAAAGTAACCTATCGTACAGAAAAGCATTAAAAACTGCTAGATCCGATTACTTTTCTTCTCTTTTAGAAGAAAACAAACATAACCCAAGGTATTTAATTCAATACAGTGGCTAAATTAACGATAAATAAAGCCTCAACAAGTGTTGACATTTCCCAACACCACAGCAGTAATGACTTTATGAACTACTTTACTTCTAAAATCAATACTATTAGAGATAAAATTGCAACCATTCAGCCATCAGCTACAGTATCACATCAGACAGTGCACTATAGACCCCCTGAGGAACGGTTCCACTCATTCTCTACTATAGGAGAGGAAGAATTGTATAAACTTGTTAAATCATCTAAACCAACAACATGTATGTTAGACCCTACACCATCTAAGCTCCTAAAAGAGGTGCTTCCAGAAGTCATAGATCCTCTTCTGACTATTATTAATTCCTCAATGTCATTAGGATATGTCCCCAAAACCTTCAAACTGGCTGTTATTAAGCCTCTCATCAAATAAACACAACTTGACCCCAAAGAACTAGTTAATTATAGGCCAATCTCGAATCTCCCTTTTCTGTCCAAGATACTAGAAAAGGTGGTATCCTCACAATTATATTCATTCTTAGAGAAAAAATGGTATATGTGAGGATTTCCAGTCAGGATTTAGACCGTATCATAGTACTGAGACTGCTCTCCTTAGAGTTACAAATGATCTGCTCTTATCATCTGATCGTGGGTGTATCTCTGTATTAGTTTTATTGGATCTTAGTGCTGCGTTTGACAAAACTGACCACAACATTCTTTTGCATAGACTTGAACACTTTGTTGGCATCAATGGAAGTGCATTAGCATGGTTTAAATGGTCCTTATATGACCGCCATCCGTTCGTAGCAGTGAATGAAGATGTATCATATCGATCACAAGTGCAGTATGGAGTACCTCAAGGCTCAGTACTAGGGCTAAGTACTCAGTACTATTCTTCACGCTTTATATGTTACCCTTGGGAGATATCATCAGGAAACATGGTATTAGCTTTCACTGTTATGCTGATTATACTCGGCTCTATACTTCTTCGCGGCCCGGTGAAACACACCAATTTGAAAAACTAATGGAATGCATAGTCGATATAAAAAACTGGATGACGAGTAATTTCTTACTGCTAAATTCTGAAAAAAACAGAGGTATTAATTATAGGACCTAAAAACACTGCTTGTAATAACCTAGAACACTGTCTAAGACTTGATGGTTGCTCTGTCAATTCTTCGTCATCAGCTAGGAACCTAGGTGTGCTATTTGATCGCAATCTTTCCTTAGAAAGCCACGTTTCTAGCATTTGTAAAACTGCATTTTCCCATGTCAAAAATATATCTAAATTACGGCCTATGCTCTCAATGTCAAATGCAGAAATGTTAATCCATGCATTTATGACCTCAAGGTTAGATTATTGTAATGCTATATTGGGTGGTTGTTCTGCATGCTTAGTAAACAAACTACAGCTAGTCCAAAATACTGCAGCAAGAGTTCTTACTAGAACCAGGAAGTATTAGCCCGGTCCTGTCAACACTGCACTGGCTCCCCATCAAACATTGTAGAGATTTTAAAATATTACTTATAAAGCCCTGAATGATTTTGCACCTCAGTATTTAAATGAGCTCCTTTTACATTATAATCCTCCACGTACGCTACGTTCCTTTCTTATTTTTTTTTTCTTATTCCGAGGTCACCTTAGCCACCAGATCCAGTCTGTATCCAGATCAGAGGGTCATTGCAGTCGCCAAGATCCAGTACGTATCCAGACCAGATGGTGGATCATCCCCTAGAAAGGACCTCTACTGCCCTGAAAGATAGCAGAGACCAGGACAACTAGAGGCCCAGATCCCCTGTAAAGACCTTGTCTCAGAGGACCACCAGGACAAGACCACAGGAAACAGATGATTCTTCTGCACAATCTGACTTTGCTGCAGCCTGGAATTGTACTACTGGTTTCGTCTGGTCAGAGGAGAACTGGCCCCCCAACTGAGCCTGCTTTCTCCCAAGGTGTTTTTCTCCATTCTGTCACTGATGGAGTTTCGGTTCCTTGCTGCTGTCGCCTCTGGCTTGCTTAGTTGGGGTCACTTCATCTACAGCGATATCGTTGACACACTGTTTTCCTAATGAATGTTGTTTAGCTGCTTTGACGCAATGTATTTTGTTTAAAGTGCTATATAAATAAAGGTGACTTGACTTGACTTGACTTAAAGTGTTGCGTAACTACAATTTGGTTGAATGAAGCACGAGGTGTCATGCTTTGGCTAGTGGCTACACATCAGCTGCCTGACACCACTGCAAATCCGATGATGATTGGCTGGGTGGGCGGGGCCCTGCTCACGCTGTCTCACTACACGCTCTGGCAACCACTAAACACAAGACGGCATCAGCGATAATGGCGTTCTCGAACTAGAAGTACCGGAAATTAAAGGCAAGAATATTTCTGTAACATGCACGGTATGCCCAGGAAAAAAGACTTTATCCTTGTCTGCCTCAAGCAACTCAAATCTTATGAACCACCTCACATCAACACATGCTAACATGTTACTGTACTGAATATTTAATGCTGTGTTCAAACCAGACGTGACTTGCGTGAATAAATCGCGCTATTCGCGCGTAGTTGGACACTTGAACATTTTGAGTTCATACACTTCATCCGCGTGTGAAATTAACTTCACAACAGACGCAAATTTGCGTCATGGGGGGCTTCTGCCAGTTTAGTTCACGCAGCATTTTCAACCACCATTTTTATTCAGATAATTTTCTAAATATTACTGTTATGATGAAATGTAGTTTTAAAAGCATTTCATGTGAGAATGTAGTTGTTTTAAACTGAAATATGCAGTTTATTTAAAAATGTGTTTTGCCAATTTTCGGAGGTTGTCTATTCGCGTCTTTGCATTTAACATTGAAATCACTCGCGCCAGACGCTCTATTTGCGTCTGGTGTGAATGCACCATAAGAGATGGATAGTGTTCTGTTTATTGTGCAGTAACTTTAGGCCTAATATACAGTTACAGAGATTTGCACTAATGGCCAGGTTTCCCTTTGTTTCTTTTTACCCAAGTTTAAATTTGTTTGTCTTAATTTTGTACTTGAATTTAATTTTCAATATTTTTTTTTTAATGTTTTTATTTATATGCATATCATATGGCAGGCTGCAATCTATTGAGTTAAAATAAATAAAACATTTTCTAAAATACTTAGTGTTTTTTTATTCTTCAATCAGTTAATATAAACATCTTATATATTAAAGATGTTATAGGACGTAATAACATTATAGTACATAAAAAATAACATCACAGTTACTTTGCTGAGTTACTAATTACTTTAACAATGTGGTAACTGAGTTACTAACTCATTACATTTTGGGAGAAGTAATTTGTAACGGTAACTAAATACTTTTTTCAAGTAAGATGACCAACACTGATCGTCACGAGCCATAGGGTTTAATTTGGTTTTGATTTTATTTTTTTTGTTTTTTTGTTTTTTTTGCTTTTTAATGTTTTAGATGTGATTCCTATCCACTTACATTATGAGTGTGATAGAGTGCAATTGTTTGAGTAAAAAAAAAAAAAAAAAATCTTGGTTTGTCTTCTACTGAAGAAAAAGTCACCCACATTTTGGGTGCCCTGGGGGTAAGCATATAAATATAAAATTTAAATAAATATAAAAAAAATAATAATAATAAAAAAAAAATATATATATATATATATATATATATATATATATATATATATATATATATATATATAAAAGTTCCATATCAGTTACAAAATTGTATTACTTACCTACAAGGCCCTTAATGGTTTAGCTTCTGTGTACTTAACTAGCCTTCTACCATGCTACAATCCATCACACTGCCTAAGGTTGAAAAACTATGGACTTTTGGCAATCCCTAGGATAGCAAAGTCCACTAAATGAGGTAGAGTTTTTTCGCATTTGGCTCCCAAACTCTGGAAAAGCCTTCCTGATAACGTTCGGGGTTCAGACACTCCCTCTGTTTAAATCTAGATTAAAGACACATCTCTTTGGCCAAGCATTCAAATAATGCATATAATAATCTTGTACTTGTTACAAATGAGGTATGTGTTAAACGAAAGACAAAGAGCTTGAGGAGGATCGGGATCAAATGAGTTTACTGACGATAGACTACACTTAACAATACAATATCTGGGAACCATACAAATAACAGCATTAACATCACAGTATACTTAGACATAAGTGTTAATACAATCACGGACGAAGAAGAACTAAACAGACAAGGTATTTAAGCACACAGAAGGTAATGAGGGAACTGGAGACAGGTGGGGAATAATCAATTAACCAAAACAAGGAAGAAGGTGACCAAATAAGAGAACAAAGTTCATAAATGTAACGTTTTGCCCCCTCCCGGAAAGGTGCGTCCTCGCACCACAAGAGGAAAACCAGCGGAGGGAGGGTAGGGGTTCTGGAGGCGGGCGAGGAGCAGGCAAGGAGCATGGAGGGAGGGACCAGGGTGGAGTGGATGGAGGGAGGAGCCAGGGAGGAGCCCGGAGCAGGAGGAGCCAGATGGTCCTCCAGAGACCAGCCAGGACGGAGATCCAGGGTGGAGTCGATGGCGGGAGGAGCCATGGTGGAGAATGAGCCAACAACACCAGGGGGCCAGGGTGACGTCGAGGATCCGGAGGGTCTAGGTGGAGCAGAAGGCCCAGGCGACCAAGGCGGAGGTGGGGTCCTGGAAGACTGCTGTGGAGCCGGAGCGACCGAGGATGGAGGTGGAACCAGAGGGAAGGAGGAGCCTGACAGAGCCGGAGGGATGGAGTGACGAGGTGAAACCAGTGAAATGGAGTCCCGAGGCGGCGGATGGTCGACGACTGACCGAGGTGGAGCCGGAGGGATGAGGGAGCCCGGTGGAGCAGGTGGGATGCCAGGCCAAGGTGGAGATGAGGGAGCTAAGAGCCAAGGCGGAGCCACTGGGTCGAAGGACAGAGGAGGAGTCCAGGGCTCGGAGGCTGGAGGTGGAGACATGGCCTTAACACGCCAAGGTGGAGCTGGAGACTGGCAGTCCAGTGGCGAACCATCGCGCCCAGATGACGCGGACTGAGGGTGAGCTGCGGGACTGACTGGCACCAGCAGAGAAGACGTTGAGGAACTGGCTGGTCTAGGAGAAGGAGAGAGAGGAAGGATGGGAGGAAACATAGGGCGATCAGGGCTGGACAGAACCAGCGGAAGTGGAGCAGAGGGACTGGCAGGTCTAGGAGGAGGTGGGAGAGGGAGGCTGGGAGGGAATACAGGAGAAATAGGAAATTCAAGGCTGGGCGGAACCAGCGTAGACAAAGAAAATTCAAGGCTGGGCGGAACCAGCGGAGACACAGAAAATTCAGAGCTGGGCGGAACCAGCGGAGACACAGAAAATTCAGAGCTGGGCGGAACCAGCGAAGACACAGAAAATTCAGGGCTGGGCGGAACCAGCGGAGACACAGAAAATTCAGGGCTGGGCGGAACCAGCGAGAAACAGAAAACTCAGGGCTGGGCGGAACCAGCGGAAATGGGGCATAGGAACTGACTGGAGGAGGTAGGAGTGGGAGACTGAGAAGGTATACAGGGGGATCAGGGCTGGATGGAACCAGCAGAAACACAGGGGATTCAGGAATTACCTCCATAGACCAGTCCATAAGATCCAATAGTTGCTCCATATAATTTCCCGAGACCGAATACAGCTCACCCTCAGTCGCGGAAATGTGGGCAGGGCTTTCCTCCACACCCTCGATCTCCACTAAGATACCCACGACGCATGGTGTTGCCTGCTCACACACCTGGTCAGTCATGCTGTCAAGGTCCTGCTCCCTGTCAGTAGATGGCTCGGCCTCTGCGGTGGGCTCTGGCTCCGTACGGCTTGATGGTGGCTGGCTGGTCTCTGGGTCGGGAGTGGGGCTGGAGATATCCTCTTCGGCGGTGCAGATAGTCCATGAAGATCCATTTTTTTCCAGCACCCACTCCACGAAAGTGGCAAAATCCTCTCGGGGTCCGTTCACTGGTAGGCGTGTCTTACTCCGCTCGCTAAGGCCGGTGTAGAAGAAGTTGGAGAGCGAGCAGTCGGGGAAGTGGGCACGCCAGATCGAGAAAGTCCCTGATATGGTCCACCAGTGAACAGTCCAGTTGCTACAGGCATAGGAGACGGACTGCTGGGATGGTCATTCCGGGAGAGGGAGGAAAACTAAAATAAAAGAAAGAAAAATGCAGCTAAATTAACTACACTGTTGAGGTTCCGTGATTCTGTTACAAATGAGGTATGTGTTAAATGAAAGACAAAGAGCTTGAGGAGGATCGGGATAAAATGAGGAGTTTACTGACGATAGACTACACTTAACAATACAATATCTGGGAACCATACAAATAACAGCATTAACATCACAGTATACTTAGACATTAGTGTTAATACAATCACGGACGAAGAAGAACTAAACAGACAGGGTATTTAAGCACACAGAAGGTAATGAGGGAACTGGAGACAGGTGGGGAATAATCAATTAACCAAAACAAGGAGGAAGGTGACCAAATAAGAGAACAAAGTTCATAAACGTAACAGTACTGCAGTCATATCTAATCAGACGCACATTATTATTCCTTAGCTTGGGTTCAACATTTTTTTTTACTGCCACGGAATTGACTTCCTGTGGTGAATAGGAATTGCATAAGCTTCAGTCTGGATCCAGCCCTTACAAAGACCTGAGAAGAGTTGATGCAAACCCCTCAGAGGACCTCAGATGATGCCAACCCTAAAACAACATAAACTACAATATTTGGCTACAGGTACTGTACATTGCTTGCATATGTTCATCAATTTGACAGTCACCACTGACAAGCTACTAAATATATTATAGAAACTTAATTGTCTGTACAGCTACTTTGCAACAATTTGTATCACGAAAAGCACTGTCTTGCTTCTATCTGTATACCTGTTGGTATGGCCATCGCAACGGCACCTCACGTGCACACATACAATTACAGATTTTTGTGATATTGATAATTTATTATTATTATAATTATTCTTATAATTAAAGGTAAAGTGTAAAAAGTAAAAAAAAAAAAAAAACGGTAATAAAACATGAGGAACGTACAAAAAAGAAATATTAAACTATTGATTGAGTGAGCTCTGAGGTTTTTCTTCAAGCCCTGTTTTTGGTCATGGGTTGCACACCTTAAGTTTCACAAACATTTCCGGTGTCAGATTTATCCTGGATATTAGTCTTTTCATTCAGTGTTTCTTTTCAATGTTTTAAAGTTGTAGAGGACTGACATTTTTATAAACTAAGCAGACTGGTAAAGGTTTTGAGGCCCTTATTCAGCCCACACTCCTTTTTGATGTGTTTTATTATAAAATAACAATATATCATGTAGTAAGGGTCATCCAGAGTTCCCACTAGTGAGGTCCAGTGGGTTGTGATGATGAAATGGAAATGTCTTATTATTCTATGTGCAGGATCCCAGTTTTGGATCTGTGACTTTGAAGAAGCAACACACGAACTCTGCTTCACTAGGAGATGTTCCTAAAGATCAGTTTAAATTCATACTGTATTTGTCAGACAGCAAAGGCACAAGACCGTGGAAAAAAAACTGTGAAATAAAATAAAAGGAAGTTTATGGGCATTACAGTATAATGACCAAATAAAAAAAAATAAAAAAATACTACAGTATAATCATACAAATTAGCGGTATGTTAGTAGTAAAAAAAAATATGATTTATTAATAATACAAATTTAAGTTAATAATAAAAATATGCCTTTTAGAAGTATCAATTATCACACAGTAGTTTACAGTGAAATATTTAATCATATATATAATAGTCAGAGTAAAATTGAAAGTATTTCAATTAAAACAAATACTTTCAATTTTACTCTGACTGAAAACCTTAAGGATTTTTCAGTGTGATGCCTTGCAATGTGATATATAATATTTTATTATGTGCTGGCATCATTTTTTTTATTTATTTGATGTTGCATGGGAAACACTATATGCTCAAGTACTATATATTTATGCATTTAATAGGCATATTGGTATTCATTTTACCCTCAAGTTGCCTTCTGACATACGACCATCTGTGGCCATTTGTATTATTATGGTGGCCAGAATATTTTAAAGCCAACCAGCCCTAGTTTGCACTATGTTTTTGTTCAGTATTGCTCAGCAAGAAGAGAGCTGTGAATGTTGAGTTTTGCATTCACAGAATATTTGAAATATTTTCTCCACAGCTGTTTTCAGTTCTCTGAAATCAGAAGATTCAATTGCCTGGTAACTGGGGCAGGATCATATTTTTAATTTACATGCAATGACATGCACTGGACACATATCTTTAAATCAAATAGTCGAAGCAATGCCAAGTACGTCAAATATTTCAGCATACCATTTATGTAAAGGTCTCTCCTTGGTATGTCCATTTTATGTACACATATTTACACTGATTGCTATAAATACTTTTACTCTGGGATGTTGTCTACATTCTTATAAGGGCTCAAAGGAAAATAAATGCATTATATACAGGCCAGGGTTACACTGACCCACTCAGATTGATAGCTGATCCACCTAATTTATTTATGTAAAGAGTTAGTAATAATATTCTTATGGATGATTTCTAATCTTCAAGTTATGCACTTCTATTTTGTAGCGAATGGTAAATGCAAGAGCTTTCAAGATGAGCTAACACTCGTACTTTACTCAACATCCCTTCCCACAATTCCTGAGATCCAGTTTTTATATGTTGAACTACCTGACAACTTTTCATTGAACTGGATCTTATCATTGCGTCCACCAAGGGGAAGTCGTGAAATTTTTGGAAGGCTCGTAACCGCGGGTAACCACGGGTGACCGCAGGCACCCGCTCATTTCGGATCAACCCATGCATCACTGATGCCCACTGCTCCAGGTGTGTTCACTGCTGTGTGTGTGTACTTTGGATGGGTTAAATTAATAACTCTATTCTCTGAAATCAGAAGATTCAATTGCCTGGTATCTGGGACAGGATCATATTTTTAATTTACATGCAATGACATGCACTGGACACATATCTTTGAATCAAATAATTGAAGCAATGCCAAATACGTCAAATATTTCAGCATACCATTTATGTAAAGGTCTCTCCTTGGTATGTCCATTTTATGTACACATATTTACACTGATTGCTATAAATACTTTTACTCTGGGATGTTGTCTACATTCTTATAAGGGCTCAAAGGAAAATATATGCATTAAATACAGGCCAGGGTTACACTGACCCACTCAGATTGATAGCTGATCCACCTAATTTTTTTATGTAAAGAGTAAGTAATAATATTCTTATGGATGATTTCTAATCTTCAAGTTATGCACTTCTGTTTTGTTGCGAATGGAAAATGCAAGAGCTGTCAAGATGAGCTAACACTCGTACTTTACTCAACATACCTTCCCACAATTCCTGAGATCCAGTTTTTATATGTTGAACTACCCGACAACTTTTCGTTGAACTGGATCTTATCATTGTGTTCACCAAGGGGAAGTCGTGGCCTAGTGGTTAGAGGGTTTGACTCCTAACTCTAGGGTTGTGGGTTCGAGTCTCGGGCTGGAAATACCACAACTGAGGTGCCCTTGAGCAAGGCATTGAACCCCCAACTGCTCCCCGGGTGCCGCAGAATAAATAAATGCCCACCAGTGATGCGTGGGTCAATGTATAAACAACCCGCACCCGCCTGATGTTTCGAAACTAACCTGCCTCGGACCACAAAAAAGGAAAACAAAAATATTTTACCCGACCCGCTTCCTGACCCGCATTTATTAAAAGTAGTAAATGCATCGCGTTATGACTGCACAAATAAGGCTTGCCACAAAGAGCCGGTAAAGTAATGATTATGTATGTGTCTAAATTAGCAAGGAGACATTTAATTGTTTAGTAAAAGCTAGTGTTTTCTGTGTCGCTGCTAAGATGAAGTTGTCGATGCGGACTCATATGGATTACATAACAAGAGTGTAGCTTATTTATTTTGGTTTGATTATTATAATTTAAAAGTAGATATTTCAAGCTTTCTGTAATATATTGCCTATATTTTAAACCCACCGACTAAAAGATTAAGACACTACCTGACCCAAAATATCTCCCAAAGTTTCTACAGCTTTTTTCTTGCAAAACCGCAGGCACCCGCTCATTTCGGATCAACCCGCGCATCACTGATGCCCACTGCTCCGGGTGTGTTCACTGCTGTCTGTGTGTACTTTGGATGGGTTAAATGCCAAGCACGAATTCTGAGTATGGGTCACCATACTTGGCTGTATGTCACATCACTTTCACTTTCAATATTGAACACAACATTATTTTGAATAGACTGAAAAAAAACTTTGTTGGCATTAGTGGAAGTGCATTAACATGGTTCAAATCATAATTATCTCACCACCATCAATTTGTAGCAGTGAATGAAGAGGTATCATATCAATCACAAGTGCATAATGGAGTACCTCAAGGCTCAGTACTAGGGACATTACTTTTCATGCTTTAGATGTTACCACTGGTAGATATCTTCAGGAAGCACAGTTTTAGTGTTCACCATTTTACTGATGACACTTAGCTCTATATTTCTTCACAGCCTGGTGAAACATATTTGAAAAATGAACAGAATGCATAGTTGATATAAAAAACTGTATGACGAGTAATTTCTTACTGCTAAATTTTGAAGGTTTTCATTTTCTGAAATAAAACCTCTGCATGTAATAACCTAGAACACCATCTAAGATTTGTCTAAGAACACGGCTTTGGCAATTCTTTGTCATCAGTTAGGAACTTAGGTGTGCTATTTGATAGCAATCTTTCCTTTGAAAGCCACATTTCTAACATTTGTAAAACTGCATTTTTTCATCTCAAAGATATTTAAATTACGACCTATGCTCTCAATGTGAAATGCAGAAACATTAACAAGGTTAGATTATTATAATGTTTTATTAGGTGGTTTTTATACCAATAATAAACAAACTATAGCTGGTCCAAAATGCAGCAGCTAGAGTTCTTACTAGAACCAGGAAGTATGACCATATTAGCCCGGTTCTGTCAACACTGCACTGGCTCCCTCTTAAACATTGTATAGATTTTAAAATCTTGCTCATTACTTATAAAGCCCTGAGTGGTTTAGCACCTCAGTATTTGAACAAGCTAAACACCTAAAGATCTCTTTAACCTGGCCTACACATAACATTATAACACATTTTTTATATTCAAATCCATTAAAGGATTTTTAGGCTGCATTAATTAGGACAACCGTAACTGGGAACACTTCCCCTAACACCAGAGTTACTTGCTACATCGTTAGAAGAATGGCATTTATACTAATATTATTCTGTTTCTTTCTTTTTCCGAGGTCACTGTAACCACCAGATCCAGTCTTTATCCAGCCCGTGGAACATGAATCAGCACCTAGAGATGATCTCTATAGGCCTGAATGTCAGCTGAGACCAGGACAAGTAGATAAGCTTTAGAGACAGATCCCCACTAAAGACCTTTTCTCCTAGATGGCCACCGGGACAAGACCACAGGAAACAGACACGTCCCCTGCAGAATGGGACTTTGCTGCAGCTTGGAATTGAACTGCTTGTTTTGTCTGGCCAGAGAAGAACTGGCCCCCCGACTGAGCCTGGTTTCTCCCAATGTTTTTTCTCCATTCTGTCACAGATGGAGAAGTTGTTTCCTTGCCGCCTTTAACCTCTGGCTTGCTCAGTTGGGGTCACTTAATATCCAGCAATATCGTTAACTTGATTGCACAGATACTATTTTAACTGAGCTGGATGATGACATCAGTGATTTCATTGATGAACTGCCTTTAACTGAAAATTTAGAAGTTTCTATTTTCTATTTATTTCTATTTGTCATTTTGCATTATTAAAATGATATTTTACTATTAAATACTGTAAAGTGCTTTGACACCATCTGTATTGTTAAAAGAGCTATATAAATTTAAAATTGTTAAATTTACTGTACATAATGGATTTTAATTGTGTTTGTTTTTCCTTTTAGAATAATTGTCACTGCTGCTTTGCCTCCTGTAGTTTTAAAGTAATTGTAGCTTTTGCCTTATTTCGTTTTCTTTATTTTTGTTATTTTGTTTGGCCATTTGAGCTGGCCTAAACATAAGCGTGGTTGGTTCACTTGTTTGTTTGTTTTTGTGGGCCGTAACTGGAGTAATATTGGCTGCTCCAGTAGGTTTAATAGTAATATCAATTTTCCTTCTCCACTTTGGGGAAGTAGAGTGTTGAAGCTAGTATGTGGAGCAGGCTTCTGGATTTGAGTCCTCTTTTTTTGTGTGTGTGTGTTGCACACAGTATTTGCAGTGGTAACGTGCACCTCACTATTTGCAGTGATTGCTCTTGTAGTGTCTGTGCCTATGAGTGTGTGTATGTATGTGTGAAAAGGCAACAGAATTAGGCAGCATGGGTGGTGTGTTGGTCTCATTCCTCTGAGATGCAAGATGCAATAAAACTTAAATCTTTCCAGTGTGATAAACTCGAGGTTATTACCGGTTTAAAATATTCATTTTTCTACAAACAAACTGAAATAAATTGCAATCTAAATGTATTTATTTCCAGTAAATCACATGCAATGCTATATGATAGTATTGAATGCAACTTTTTTTACACATAATGTATTAGCCTATACTGTTTCCTACAAGGTTACTGCACAATATTTTATATAAAAATTTTTGTACTTCATGTCTAATTCAGAGAGAAACTTGACAAATATTTGGGATAAAATTGGGTAAAAAGAAATACTGAATTCCACATTCTGGGGCCAGTTTCAAGGCCAGCGGTTTTATGTAGTGGCTCTATGCCAGGAAACATTTTCATTGAACATTTTTAAATATATATCCAAAACAAGTTGACAGAAACCAAATGACTGTTACAAAGCAAGACTAAGGCAATCTAAATGAACAGTATAAATGTTTTTTATAAAAATAGTCTACAATATTCTACTATATATATTCCTTCAAAAGACTGGATAATAATAAAATACTGACAACTGTTATGGTGCCTGTAAGGAGACATGATTGGTTCACTTAGTTTTGTCATGGCCACGACATAACTTGTGGGAATGTGATAATATGTCGTGGCCACGAGATCATTTTGTCGAGGTAAGGACATCCTTATGTTGAGGGAACGTTGAGGGAATCCATTTCTCATGGCCTCGACTTCTTATGTTGAGTGAACTACATATTTTTCTCGTGGCCACAAGTTTAATGTGTAAACAAACCTGTGTAACCATAGAAACGTCTCAAGGTTATGCATATAACTATGGTTCCTCGAGGGAACGAGACGCTGCATCAAAAGCTATGGGCAATGCCTTTAGCATGAGTGACTCTGAATATCGTGTGCAATATGTCCAGTGGAAGGGTGTGACATCACGGCGGGGTGACGTAAGCAACCAGGAAGCTATAAAATCACATGCCGCACTGCTGGCATCAGCTTCAAGGAGAGAAGCAAGTGCTGGCAGGGGGGCTGGGAGTATGGCTTTGAGACACAGCATCTTGTTCCCTTGAGGAACCATGGTTACATGCGTAACCTTGAGATGTTCCTCTTCAGGAACTCGAACTGAGTCGAACACTATGGGGAATGAAGTGCCCACGCCGCCAGACTTCCAAATCCTTGCCAAATGTGTATCCGAAGAGCACAGCTAAAGCGAGAGAACGGAAGAGCCCATAGTGGCTCGCATATCAAGGCCTTAGAATCTCAAAAAGGTGGAGGACATGGACCATCCCGCAGCGTTGCAGATGTCCTGCATGGATACACATGCTAAGAAGAACTTGGAGGCCACAATACCCCGTGTGGAGTGAGCCTTGGCTCCCATCAGCGAGGGCAGATCAGAGGACTCATAGGTCAGGTTGATAGCCACAACTATTCAACGGCTAAAGATCTGCTTAGTAGCAGGAAGACCTTTTAGGGGGACCACAGCACACAAGCAGTTGGTCCATCTTTCTTCACAGGGCAGCTCTCCACGGGCAGTGATCGAACTGGACACATACAATTAAGTTTATTCTGGTCAGGCTCCTAGTCCTGCAGCACTATCAGTTGTGGTGTGACACAGGGAACATTTGGAACATAAACTGCTCAAGGGTATAGAGATGCTTTGGCCATGCCGAGCGCAAAGTCAAGATGAATAGGGGCCACTGAAATGGACTGAAGGTCTCTAACTCTCTTTAGAGAAGTAATCATCAACATGAAGGTCGTCTTGATATCTCCTGAATCAGCTCGAATGGAGCTTTACAGAGAGACTCCAATTCCCAATTCCCCAGGGGAACACAGGAGCGTACTGGTGTTTCTGAAGCAGCTAGATCGGTGCCCTGAAGCAGAGGACCGGCAGGGGCAACCAATCTAACTGTTTTAGAGACCCCCAAAAGGGTAGTGAGCCTCTCAGCTCTGTAATGCTCGTGGGTGGAAGAAACTGAGAGTATTGCAAGCTGGAAGCCGCTGCTCCCTGGAGCTCTGGCAGGGTTGGCAGACTGACTTACAGAGGGCACTGGAGCAAGACGCGGACCGTGTGATGTGGTGTACCCCACTCTTCCCCAGTAAGGGACTTCTTAGCTTTGATAACTGCCCCAAGATCTGTTTACTTGCTTAAGCACCTCCTGGTACTTGACGCTGAAGCGAGGTGTCCATGAAGCAGACCCTGTCCTTCTCTTTCATGTCAGACAGGGTCAGTCATAAGTGCCTCTCCTCAGCCACCATGGCTGCCATTGACTGCCCAATGGCAGTCTCTTTGGTGGTGCGGAGAGAGAGATCAGCAGTCTGCAATAACTCATGTTGTTGGACTTGATCTCCTCTCCCTCATCAAGCTCTTTTAGCAGGGGGGGTTTGGTAGGCCTGTAGCACAGTCATTGTGTGCAGACAGCCAACAGCTTGCTCTGCTGCCGTATACCCTCTGCCCACCAAAGCCGAAGTTGAGTCGGCTTGGAGGGCAGCACCGGAGCCTTCAGAGATCATGCAGGCCTGGGGGACAGATAACTAGCAGATTGTTTTTCGGCAGGCCAGTTTATGTTAAGCTTGGCCACCGCATGAGTAACCGCCTCTAAGAGCTCCTCGTACTGGGGCAATTGAGGTGGCGAATCCTCTTTGACACTCTCCACATCAACCTCCTCAGAGGAAGACAGGCTAATTGTCGATCCCTCTACGCAGGGGGAAGAAACTGCAGAGTGGGCAGGGCAACGGATCTGGCAGATGGGAAAGGAGATAGGGACTAGTCCGTCTCCATTCCCTCTGTCAGATCCACCTGCGAAACCCCACGAGTGCAGCTGCTGTTCTGCCTCAGCAGAAACGGGGCCAGACCTGTGGATACCACTGCTGAAGGCTTCCTTCTCAAAGGGAGCCTTCCGGTATCAAAGCATCCACATTGGCAAATGTTCACAATGCGGACAGTCGGCTCCCTCGAGAGCCAACTTGGCATGCTTCGATCCCAAGCAGACCATGCACAGACTGTGTATATACCCGCTCTTAATATAGCGTAGGCAGGGAGGAACACACAGTTCGAAACGCGATCTGAAATCGCCCTTCAAATGTTTCATCTTAGCCTTGCTCTTGGATATTATGAAGCTTATAAAGAAAGACAACCCCAAATAAGACTCACAAGACAGACTGATAATATGCACACACAGAAAGCTTACTTAAAGATGACAAAGATGATGCGAGCTACGCGGCACATGCTTTTATAGCTTCCTGGTTGTTTACGTCACCCCGCCCGTGATGTCACGCCCTTCCATTGGACAGATTGCACACGATATTCAAAGGGGTCATGCAATGCGATTTCAAGTTTTCTTTTTTTCTTTGGAGTGTTACAAGCTGATTGTGCATTGATAAGATCAGTGAGGTTGCAGAGACTAAAGTCTCAAAACGAAAGAGATCTTTATCAAAATTAAGACTCTGCCACGCCCCCCTAAAACAGCTCATTCAAACATGCCCCCACATGTCTACATCACAATGTTGTAATACAACAGAACAGCAACGTATTTTATTCTGGCTTTGCTATGACAATCTGGCGCTTCTGAATCAGCTACTGTAAGTATGTTTTGGTATTAATTTAAGAATTTGCTATTGACTGATTGGATGGAGAGTGGAGAGAGAAAGAGACGGTCACATCACAGTGGAGTCAGCTGTCTTAACCATGGCATGTGTACTGCAAACACATACAGTACAAACTTCATCACTTTGTATGTCACAAGACTCTGTTCGCCTTTTGGGCTTGAAATGATGGTAAAACTAAGGACATTATTACCTGCCTTTTTCTTACATTTATTTTGAAAGATGAAGCTTGCGATTATGAAAAGGGGCAGAACATTCCCAACGAGTGCTTGCGGTGTTTGGCCAATCACAATGCACTGGGTCATCTGGCCAATCAGAGAAGACTGCGCTTGTCGGAAGGAGGGACTTCTTCTGACTATTATTAATTCCTCACTGTCATTAGGATTCTTCAAACTGTCCCCAAAACCTTCAAACTGACTGTCATTAAGCCCCTCATCAATAAAACACAACTTGACCCCAAAGAACTAGTTAATTATAGACCAATCCAGAATCTCCCTTTTCGGTTCAAGATATTAGGAAAGTAGTATCCTCATAATTATATTCCTTCTTAGAGAAAAAATTGTATCTGTGAGGACTTCCAGTCAGGATTTAGACCGTATCATACTACTGAGACTGCTCTCCTTAGAGTTACAAATGACCTGCTCTCATCATCTGAACGTGGCTGTATCTCTCTATTAGTGCTATTGGATCTTAGTGCTGCATTTGACACTATTGACCACAACATTCTTTTGCATAGACTAGAATACTTTGTTGACATTAATGGAAGTGCATTAGCATTATTTAAATTGTACTTATATGACCACCATCAGTTCGTAGCAGTGAATGAAAAGGTATCTTACTGATCACAAGTGCAGTATGGAGTACCTCAAGGCTCAGTACTAGGGCCGTTACTCTTCACACTTTACATGTGAACCTTGGAAGATATCATCAGGAAACACGGTGTTAGCTTTCGCTGTTATGCTGATGATACTCAGCTCTATATTTATTCGTGTGGTTGTTCTGCACAATTTGTAAACAAACTCCAGTTAGTCCAAAATGCAGCAGCTAGAGTTCTTAATAGAACCAAGAAGTATGACCATTGTAGCCCGGTCCTGTCAAAATTGCACTGGCTCCCTATCAAACATTGTATAGATTTTAAAATCTTGCTTATTACTTATAAAGCCCTGAATGGTTTTGTTACATGTTGAATTGTTACATTATAATCCTCAGCGTCCACTGAATTGTCAAAACTCAGGCAATTTGATAATACCTACAATATCAAAATCAACTACGGGTGGCAGATCCTTTTCCTATTTGGCGCATAAACTCTGGAATAACCTACCTAACATTGTTCGGGAGGCAGACACACTCTTGCAGTTTAAAACTAGATTAAAGACCCATCTCTTTAAACTGGCTTACACATAACGTACTAATATGCTTCAAATATCCAAATCCGTTAAAGGGTTTTTAGGCTGCATTAATTAGGAAAACCGGGACCGGGAACAATTCCCATAACACCCAATGTTAGAAGAATGGCATCTACACTAATATTAGTCTGTTTCTCTCTTATTCCGAGGTCACAGTAGCCATCAGAACCAGTCTGAATACAAGTCAGAGGGTCTCTGCAGTCACCCGGATCCAGTACATATCCAGACCAGATGGTGGATCAGCACCTAGAAAGGACCTCTACAGCCCTGAAAGACAGTGGAGACCAGGACAACTAGAGCCCCAGATACAGATCCCCTGTAAAGACCTTGTCTCAGACGACAACCGGGACAGGACCACAGGAAACAGATGATTCGTCTGCATAATCTGACTTTGCTGCAACCTGGAATTGAACTGCTGGTTTTCGTCTGGCCAGAGGAGAACTTCCTCCCCGACTGAGCCTGGTTTCTACCAAGGTTTTTTTCTCCATTCTGTCACCGATGGAGTTTTGGTTCCTTGCCGCTGGCTTGCTTAGTTGGGGACACTTTATTTACAGCAATATTGTTGACTTGATTGCACAGATACTTTTTAAAACTGAACTGAGATGATGATATCACTGAATTCATGATGAACTGCCTTTAACTGTCATTTTGCATTATTGACACACTGTTTCCTTAATGTTAATTTGCTTTGACACAATCTTTTTTGTTTAAAGCGTGTTATAAATAAAGGTGACTTGATTTGGTAGAAAACTACAAGTTTCAGAGAGGCGAGAAATAGAAGACCTACAATAATGTATAGTGTTAAATAATGAATAAAATTAAAATGTGTTTTTGAACATTAAAGCATGTCAACTTATTCTTTTACACCAACTGTTTTCTTAATGTTAATTTGCTTTGACACACTCTTTTTTGTTTAAAGCGTGTTATAAATAAAGGTGACTTTATTTGGTAGAAAACTACAAGTTTCAGAGAGGCGAGAAATAGAAGACCTACAATAATGTATAGTGTTAAATATTGAGTAAAATTAAAATGTGTTTTTGAACATTAAAGCATGTCAACTTATTCTTTTACACCAAATACACAAAATAATGATCTTCAAAAAAGTATCATATTGTAACAAATGGACACTGGAAGGTAATAGCGTGTTAATTTATTTGAAGTAGAAATGGAGACTACGGGAGAAATGCAGAGACTGAGGTGAACTGATAAAGCTGGTTCCGGTAGGACAAACAGGATGGGGAAATACAGAGCCGTCGGTGGGATGACCAGGGGGAACAGACACATTGCATTCACCTCAGGGTTCACACAGGATGGAGTGCTGGAGACACACGGGAGAGATGCTGGAGAAACACTGGAGAAACACTGGGATCTAGGAGATGAATCAATGACAGGCAAGTAGCAAGGTTGGTATAGAGTCGGTACAAGTAGCCTTAAAACTGGGTAGGTTCCGTTATGCAGCTATGAGATCGGACAGTGAGTGTGACAGAGGTGTGTGCTTTTATGTGGAGGTGAGCTGATGAGGGAATGGTGTACAGGTGCCGGTGATTAGAACTCAGGTGAAAGAGGTGGAATTCTCTGAGAGGACGGATCTTACATGCACGCAGTCACAAATGCCGTCTTCCACTCATCTCCCTCACCAATACGGATGAGATTATAAGCACTGCGGAGGTCTAATTTTGTGAATACGGTGGCTCCTTGGAGATGTACTAGGGAGGCTGGGACGAGGGGAAGAGGGTATCGGAACTTGATGATGATCTGATTGAGTGCTCGATAATCTATGCAAGGCCACATGCCTCCATCCTTCTTTGCCAAAAAGAAGAATCTTGAGGCGGCAGGGGAGTTAGATGGTACAATATAACCTTGTTTGAGGACTTCCTCCACATACTCCTACATGGGCTTCTGTTCGGGTATGGATAGGGGATACATTTTTCCACAAGGTACTGGCTCACTCGGAATCTGATCAACAGCACAATCCCAGGGCAGAAGACATCATGACATTCTTGGTAACACTCTGGGATGTTGATTTACCGTTTATCCAAGGTGTTTCCATGAAGGTGGTGTTCAGGGGTTAGGGTTCTGAAGAAGCCTTTGGTGGAGCGGGACGATTGGGGAAGCAGGATGGAAAACATTGGTCACCCCACCGTAGGATTTCTCCAGATGACCAGGATAGGATAGGGTTGTGCTGCATCAGCCAGGGACGACCCAGAATAATATCAGCAGTTGAGCCCTCAATGACTTGGAGATGGATGGATTATGTGTGCAGAACGCCAAGTGTCAACTGAAGGGGACATATGTTGAACTGCACATTCCTTTGGCTAAATGGTTTGCCTGTGATTGAGATTATTTGGTAGGTGGTTTCTGTATCAGTGGTCAGTAGGTGGAGCTGGCGACAGAGGTCCCCCGAGATGAAGTTTCTGGCTGAGCCAGAGTCGAGGAGGGTAGTAATTGGAATTGTGGCATGAGCAGCAGTAAGTTGAGCTGTAGTGGTGAGTGGGGTCATCTTAATTGGTGTGGATTGGTGGATTGGTGTGGAAAAAAAAAAAAGATGACAAAGTGGAACTTAGTCATTTTCCAAAACCGCTAAGCAAATATATACAGTTTCAGTACATACCACATAGAGACGTTGTTGCTGATGCTGCTCTTGTTAAATTTCAGCCTCTGGATCTGATTCTGGATCATAAATATACGCTGAATCTGACTGTTAGCCATGGTTTGTTTTGGTTGGTTTTGTCCTCACGGTGTCACAGCTTCCAAACGCTCTCAACGCAAAAGCCTACTGGCGCTCGTGATTCTTTAGCTCCGCCCACACGTCACGCCTCCAGCCGGTCGTGTTTTTCCGGGTAAAATCGGTACAGACTATCTTTCTCTCATGAATATAATAAAACTAAAGACTTTTTGGAGTTATGAAGGATGCAGTACTACTCTATAGGTACTCAAGATTAACAGAATATTTAGTGAAAACGAGCATTTCAGCCCCCCTTTAAGTAAAGATATCGAAATCATTTTTGACTACAGCAAAACTCAGACATCTTCGTCAGGCCAAAGAGGATGACTACAGAAATGGGGACAGAGTCTTGTACAATCAGGTCAGGAACACACTGAACAAAGAGATTAGAGCTGCTAAAAAGACCTACGCTAAAAAGTTGGAAGACCAGTTTACTTCCATCGACTCAACTTCAGGGTGGAGAGGACTGAGAGCCAACATAAACTACAAGACACCATCCCCCTGCACTGAGGCTAATCAATGACTTGCTAATGACCTGATTGAGTTTTATTGTAGATTTGAAACCCCCAACACCCATTCTGACCATCTCCCTACACATCTGTTAACACCTCCTGCAATCCCCCTCTCCACACCTCCTGCTCTTCAAATCTATGAAGATGATGTGTGCCAGGTCTTCAAGAAGAACAAAAGAAGAAAAGCTCCTGGCCCAGATGGCGTTACACCAACCTGTCAAATAATCTGTGCTGACCAGCTGGCCCACATCTTTTCACACCTCTTCAACAGATCTCTGGAGTTGTGTGAATTGCCTTCCTGCTTCAAACGCTCCACTTTAATCCCCATTCCAAAGAAACCCAAGATAACAGGACTTAACGACTACATACCTGTGGCTCTAACGTCTGTCGTCATGAAGTCATTTGGAAAGCTGGTTCTGACTTATCTTAATTTCTGTAATAATAAAAAAAAATCTAAATTCTAAATAAAATATTAAGGAATTCATCGCTGATAATCCAGGGTTGCTATTGTCACGCAGATTTGTTTACTTTAAATTCATGGCCACGACATAATATCACATTCCCACAAGTTAAAATGACATTCCCTCAGATTAATATATTGTGGCCATGACATATTATCAAGTTCACACAAATTATTATTTCATGGCCACAATGAAAATTATTGAACCTACCATGTTTACTTACAGGCACCGAAAACTGTACTATTTAAAAAACATGTCCAAAACCCTATCAAGCTCTGCATGCTGAAATATGTGTCTCCACACATGTTGCATATCAGATGTTCAGTGTTTACTTTCCCAGGTTCACTGATTCTGCACAGAACAGGTCTCCATGATGGACAATTATATATCTTTGCATGATGACTCAACTTGCTCTGTTGCCACTAGTTGACAAGAACATGCAACGTACCAAATGTTCCCAAGCGACCTTGTTTTGCTTCTTAAAAGCCCGCCCACACACACTCTGTGCTAGCAATCTGAAGCCTTCTATCTCCAACCATAACACAGGGCCCCACTCCAACCTGATGGGCTACTTAATATGCATAGGGCTTTGTGGCAGATGTAATGTGCAGACAGTCAAAAACAAGCTGTCTTGTTCTGTTGGAGACAAAAGAACAGTTGGCTGAAGTTGCAAAGTATTACTATTAGACAGACACAGTATTTCTATTAGATTTATGATTTGGACATAGAAAACTGCATAGATTTACAGAAAACTGCATTTCCTTAACTCATTGCAGAAAGAAAATTACATTGTAATTCTGAAATAAATACATGATAATAACACTTTGAATTCAGGTTTATTTAAAATAAATGTTGTTTTGTAACTTTCAACTTACAAAAAGTGTGAGTCTGTAATTTTAAAGGTGAAAAAAACCCTGATGCAATGACTTTACCTTTGACAATTGGCTTTTTTATTTAAAAGGCAGGACTTATTTCGCCATACCGCACTTTGCAGTTTCTCCAATTTTTATAATGATATATTTATATATATTTATATATATGAATGAACTGTCTTGTTATTATATCTAAAATTTTTGCTCAGGCTTGGCTCAGAGAGCACAGAAATTATAGCAAACAAGTAAAGCTAACGTCAGTGGCCATGGCACTGGACGAGCAATCATTATTATAATCCAAATGGGCAAACAGTCTAAATGATTATGCAAGTTGACTCAAAATGCAAAAAATGCAAAACTTCAAAGTCGCATTTTTCATCCATCACCGTGACAGCAAGTGGACTTTTGAAGCTGGAATAATGAGTGGGTTAAGCATCTCAGTTGGGAAGAGAGGAATAACATGGATGGAACTTTACTGGCAAGGAGGATTGTATGCATTACAGTATTGTATGTATTACATTCCAATATATTTTTCTTAAATATATACATGTATTTGTGTGTATTTAAATAAATATAATAAATATACACAGTATGCACACATATATTACATAAACAAAAATGTTTATTTTGAAAGCAATTAATTGCGATTTCACTAGCTAGGACCACGCCACAAACCAGCTTTGCAACTGGGGAAGAGTAGAAAGAGGATGAAGGGGTCGAGGGAATGGGATGATGGTCAGGTTGATCAGGGAATCTTGAATTGATGGCTCAGCGAGACTCAGGGTGGGGGTACCGTCTCTAGCGTATATTTAGGCCAGACAATGAGGACCCCCTGATACAACCTGATAGAAATAAATGTGGGATAAGCTTGGTTGAATGGATGAGAAAGGGAGGGAGGGATGGGTTCTCGAGAACGAGACTAGCAGAGTGGTGTGAGGTGGCCCGGTATATATGGAGGTTTGGAAGTCAGGTGATTGTTTGAGGCGTGGTCCTGCTCCCGAACTTTAGTTAACCTCACTTAACCCCATTTATCGTTTGAAAGCACTATTCACAATCAACTGGAATGAAAACTTATGGCAACAATCATAATTCATATTATAATGCCACCTTTTATTTGTTTACTCAGCAATTTATAAAAAAAAAAAATAGTTTGTTTTATTTATGCATGCATGCACAGTGGTGTGAAAAAGTTTCTGTCCCGTTTTTTTTCTTCATTTTTGCATATCTGTCACACTTGAGTGATTCAGATCATCAAGCAAATTTTTATATTACAAGTAAATACAAAATGCAGTTTTGAAATAATTAGTTCATTTATTAAGGGAAAAAAACTGTTGAAAACCTGCCTGGCAATACGTGAAAAAGTAATTACTTTAAAAATTGAATAACACCCATTGGAGCAACAACTGTAATCAAGCATCTGTGATAACTGGTGATGAGTCTTTCACATCAGTGTGGAAAAATTCTAAACATCATTTTTTTTTTAATTCAGCTGTATTGGAGGGTTTTCAAACATGAATTGTCTTTTTAAAGTCATGCCACAGGATCTCAGTCAGATTTAAGTCTGGACTTGACTTGGCAACTCAAAAACATGAATGAGTTTTTTCTTGAGCCATTCAGAGATTGACTTGCTGGTGTGTTTACATTTATTAATTTAGCAGACAATTTTATCCAAAGCAACTTACAATTGGGGAGTGCATCAAGTAATTCATCTTAAAGAGGCAAATAGACACAGTAAGCACTCATCATACCAAGTTTCAAGCATTGTTCAAATAAGTACAAGGTAGACAGAGAAAGATGAAAGGAAATTAAGTTTAAAGCTGTCAGATGTCAGGGAATCAGCATTCCAGATAGAGGTTGGAAGATAATTCTAGCAGCCAGGAATGGTAAATGAAAATGATCTGGAAAGTAATTTTGTGACTCTTTGTGATGGTACCACGAGGCGTCGCTCACTAGCGGATCTCAAATTTCTGGATGGAATGTAGATTCATAAGATTGAGTTGAAGTAGGTAGGTGCTGAGTCTGATGCTGTTCTATATGCAAACATCAGTGTCTTGAATTTGATTCCTAGCCATTACCGGCAGTCAGTTCAGGGAGATAAAGAGAGGCGTGACGTGGGCTCTTTTGGTCTCTTTAAAGACCAGTCATGTCACTACATTCTGAATCATTTGCAAAGGTTTGACTGTGCTTGATGGAAGTGATTGGAATTTTTCCTGCTACATAACCCAAGTGAGCTTTAGCTCACAAACTAATGGCCAGCCATTCTCCTTCAGAATTTTCTAATTCAGGACAGAATTCATGGTTCCATCAATTATGGCAAGTCGTGCTGGCCCTGAAAGTTGCAAAGCAGCCCCAGACCATCACACTCCCACCACCATGTTTGACTGTTAGTATGATGTTCTTTTTATTAAATTCTGTGTTCGTTTTGCGCCAGATGTAACAGATGTATCATGATAACATATTCGGTTTCTAACGTAACCTTGGTTACCTTTCGGTTGGTCACTCTCTATGTCACTTAGGTGACTGGCGAACTGGAATCTTGCTTACTTCAAGTGCAAACTAGACAATCCAATGCACACTGGCATGTGATTATTATATCCAGATGCCACTGATCACAGCATGAGCATAAAAAGGCTGCAGCTGCAACGCATACCAGCTTTTTGCTTTGGAGCCGAGCGACAACATCGTTCTGCTCCTACAAAACTGTGTGATGAGTGTGTTGCGAATTTCAGGCTGCACTACCAACTGTTGTGCTGCAAACGGCCATTTCCAATGTGCATCTCAGCACCTTAAAGACCATTTCCCCGAAAGAGCCTATTTCTCTAAAAGTTCTTACACGGGAGCGTAGATTCCCTGACGGTTGATGTACACTACAGTTGCTTTGTCGTCTATATGGACCAGAACGTGCTTGTCCCTCAGCAGGGCCCTGAACCAGTGCAGAGCAATCCCTACTGCTAGCAACTCGATGCAATTGACATGCCACTGAAGTTGGAGTCCTGACCTGCAGCTCCGTAAGCCTTGTCCATGAGCATGGATATGAACTTACAAGCTTTGAAGGGAAGCTTAGGACCACCATGACATGTGAAGGCACTCTGAGGACCAAAATGCATCACAACAGAATGCTCCACCGGGGGTATCCCTGCACACCCCTTGGCTGCTCCAGGGAGCAGCAGAACGGTTTCGGGCAGTTAAATGTGCTTTCCATGAACATGTCACTTCCTGGTGCACCTCCAGGAAGAAAGGAACCAGTGGGGGGTGCTGGCGATTAGCACGAGCAGCCCCCAGGAACCAATTGTCCAGCCTCAAGCACTCGGGCTAGGGTGGAAGATTCCACTCGCCCGATGCTCTCAGCTGCCCGGGAAAGCATGGCCGTCAGCTCAGGATCAGACACAGGCAATGCTGACACTCCTGAGGGAGTCAATGCAGCCGAATCCTCATTTCCCGATAACTCAAGCCCTCCTTGTGATGCGGCGATCTACATTTGGTCTTCCTCCTGAGCCTTAAATGAGATGTCAGGAACCTGAAAGTGTCCAGCAAACTCATCCGGAAACAGAATATGTGTCATCCATGAATGCAGTCTCAGCATGCTGAAATCCCAGACATGTGAGAGCGATCGTGGCCATCACAAGGAGCCATTTGTTGATCGCACCCAGAAACACAAGGGCAGAATGACATCATTAAAAATATGTAAACATAACCCAAAACTTTTTTAGAAGCTCTTTCAGAGTTGCTGAAGCGCTCAGGGGAACACAGGAGCTGAAGGCAGGAAGCTCTTGACAAACCACTGAATCGCGCCATCACATCAGCACCAGTTGACTCACTTTGTAAGCACTCCAGTGAAACCAGCAGAAGATGTGCTCGGCTCCGAAGCAAAAGCTTGAATGTTGAACACAGTGGAAAAGTGGAAAGTTGCTTGCACTGCTCCTTATATACCCACACAGCGGGGCGGAGCTCGTGATGCAAATCCCGCAGACCAAGGTACACTGTGTACCACTGGTTAATTTTGTTACCACTCGAAGGTGTTTGACGAATGGGGTCTCGCCCGAGTCGGAATTTAGACCATATCATAGTACTGAGAATGCTCTCCTTAGAGTTAAAAATGACCTGCTCTTATCATCTGATCATGGTTGTATCTCTCTATTAGTCATTGGATCTTAGTCATGTCAAGTAAGATCACCTTTATTTATATAGCTGTTTATACAAAGTACATTGTGTCAAAGCAACTGAACAACATTCATTAGGAAAACAGTGTGTCAATAATGCAAAATGACTGTTCATTTTAAATAGATGCTGTGCATTTATTTGCAATCAAGTCAATGATATCGCTGTAGATGAAGTGACCCCAACTAAGCAAGCCAGAGGCGACAGTGGCAAGGAACCGAAACTTCATTGGTGACAGAATGGAGAAAAAAACCTTGGGAGAAACCAGGCTCAGTTGGGGGGCCAGTTCTCCTCTGACCAGACGAAACCTGCAGTTCAATTCAAGGCTGCAGCAAGTTAGATTGTGCAGAAGAATCATCTGTTTACTCTGGTCTTGTCCTGGTGGTCATCTGAGACAAGGTCTTTACAGGGGATCTGTATCTGGGGATCTAGATGCACTGGTCTCTGATGTCTTTCAGGGATGTAGAGGTCCTTTCTAGGCGCTGATCCACCATCTGGTCTGGATACGTACTGGATTCGAGTGACTGCAGTGACCCTCTGATCTGGATACAGACTGGATCTGGTGGCTACGGTGACCTCGGAATAAGAGAGAAACAGACTAATATTAACGTAGATGCCATTCTTCTAATGATGTAGCAAGTTCATCGGGTGTTACGGGTCTTAGTGCTGCATTTGACATTATTGTACACAACATGTTTTTGCATAGACTGGAACACTTTGTTGGCATTAATGGAAGTGCAATAGCATGGCTTAAATCGATCTTATATGACCGCCATCAGTTTGTAGCAGTGAATGAAGAGGTATCATATCGATCACAAGTGCAGTATGGAGTACTTCAAGGCTCAGTACTAGGGCCGCTACTCTTCACACTTTACATGTTACCCTTGGGAGATATCATCAGGAAACATGATGTTAGCTTTCACTGTTATGCTGATGATACACAGCTCAATATTCCTTCATGGCCCGGTGAAACACACCAATTTGAAAAACTAATGGAATGCATAGTCAATATAAAAGACTCGATGACGAGTCATTTCTTACTGCTAAATTCTGAAAAAAAAAACAGGTGTTAATTATAGGATCTAAAAACTCTGCATGTAATAACCTAGAACACTGTCTAAGACTTGATGGCTGCTCTGTCAATTATTCGTCATCAGTTAGGAACCTAGGTGTGCTATTTGATAGCAAGCTTTCCTTAGAAAGCCACATTTCTAGCATTTGTAAAACTGTATTTTTCCATCTCAAAGATATATCTAAATTACGGTCTATGCTCTCAATGTCAAATGCAGAAATGTTAATCCATGCATTTATGACCTCAAGGTTAGATTATTGTAATACGTTATTGGGTGGTTGTTCTGCATGCTTAGTAAACAAACTACAGCTAGTCCAAAATGCAGCAGCAAGAGTTCTTACTAGAACCAGGAAGTGTGACCATATTAGCCCGGTCCTGTCAACACTGCACTGGCTCCCTATCAAACATCATATAGATTTTAAAATCTTGATTATTACATATAAAGCTTTGAATAGTTTTAGCACCTCAGTATTTGAATGAGCTCCTTTTACATTATAATCCTCTACATCCGCTATGTTCTCAAAACTCAGGCAATTTGATAATACCTAGAACAACAAAATCAACTGCGGGCAGCAGATCCTTTTCTTATTTAGTGCCTAAACTCTGGAATAACCTACCTAACATTGTTCGGGAGGAAGACACACTCTTGCAGTTTAAATCTAGATAAAAGACCCATCTCTTTAACCTGGCTTACACATAACATACTAATGTGCTTCTAATATCCAAATCCGTTAAAGGATTTTTAGGTTGCATTAATTAGGTAAACCAGAACCGGGAACACTTCCCACAACACCCGATGTACTTGCTACATCATAAGAAGAATGTCATCTACTCTAATATTGGTCTGTTTCTCTCTTATTCTGAGGTCACCGTAGCCACCAGATCCAGTCTGTATCCAGACCAGATGGTGGATCAGCACCTAGAAAGGACCTCTACAGCCCTGAAAGACAGCGGACACCAGGACAACTAGAGCCCCAGATACAGATCCTCTGGAAAGACCTTGTCTAAATCCTCACTGATTCCATTTTTCTCTAAGAAGTCAAGTCAAGTCACCTTTATTTATATAGCGCTTTAAACAAAATACATTGCGTCAAAGCAACTGAACAACATTCATTAAGAAAACAGTGTGTGAATAATGCAAAATGATAGTTTAAGACAGTTCATCATTGAATTCAGTGATGTCATCTCTGTTCAGGTAAATAGTGTCTGTGCATTTATTTGCAATCAAGTCAACGATATCGCTGTAGATGAAGTGACCCCAACTAAGCAAGCCAGAGGCGACAGCGGCAAGGAACCGAAACTCCGAATGGAGAAAAAAACCCTGGGAGAAACCAGGCTCCGTTGGGGGGCCAGTTCTCCTCTGACCAGACGAAACCAGTATTTCAATTCAAGGCTGCAGCAAAGTCAGATTGTGCAGAAGAATCATCCGTTTCCTTTGGTATTGTCCTGGTGGTCCTCTGAGACAAGGTCTTTACAGGGGATCTGTATCTGGGGCTCTAGTTGTCCTGGTCTCCGCTGTCTTTCAGGGCAGTAGAGGTCCTTTCAAGGTGCTGATCCACCATCTGGTCTGGATACAGACTGGATCTGGTGGCTACGGTGACCTCGGAATAAGAGAGAAACAGACAAATATTAGCGTAGATACCATTCTTCTTATAAAGTAGCAAGTACATAGTGTGTTATGTGAAGTGTTCCCGGTTCCGGTTTACTTAATTAAAGGAATATAATTGTGAGGATATTTCCTCTTCTAGGATCTTGGACAGTAAAGGAAGATTCGAGATAGGTCTGCAATTAACTAGTTCCCTTTCAGTCAGTCACATTCAACGTTATGTCAGAAAGGGCGAGATCCAGAAAGGGCGACATCCCATTCGTCAATCACCTTAGAGTGGTAACAAAGCAATCCAATGGTACACTGTGTACCTTGGTCTGTGGGATTTGCATCGCGAGCTCCGCCCCGCTGTGTGGGAATATAATGAGTAGCGCAAGCAACTCGCATTCAAGCTTTCGCTTCGGAGCCAAGCACATCTTCTGCTGGTTTCACTGGAGTGCTTACAAAGCGAGTCAGCTGGTGCTGATGTGATGGTTCGATTCTGCGGTTCGTCAAGAGCTTCCTGCCTTCAGCTCCCGTGTTCCCCTGAGTGCTTCAGCACCTATGCTGAGTTTCGGACAGCTCACACAGGACACTGGAAGGGACAGCATCCATGACACTTTGGACGATCCCAATTTGTTGGTCACTGACGTGCAACGACAGTTACCAACTGAAATGAAAAGTTTCGGTTACATATGTAATCCTCCATCTCTGAAGGAGGGAATGGAAACTTCTCATCCCATTGCCACGGCTGCTGTTCCACTGCTGAGAGGCCGGGTCACCGGCTTGACTCCTCAGCGAAAACCTGGTATGCGTTGCACCTTCTGCCTTTTTATGCTCATTCTGTGATCATTGTCAGATGGGTGAAATAATAAATTTTTCACTCAAAGTAGATTGATCTCTCTATGCAAGATCCCCATTCATCAGCCATTGACGTGACATCTCTCTTTCGCTCCTTCAGGGAATGAGGGTTACATATGTAACCGAGACATTCCCTGAGATACATTAAAGAGTACTGCATCTGCTAAGAAGCTATGGAAAAAAAGCAATTTTTCTCCTGAACTGATACCATTTTTCAATCACGCAGTAAAACTGTACATGGCCATCGGTTGGTGCAGTATATAGAAAAATAACCTACAGAGCTACACAATTAAAGGAGCTGCACAAGCCTATGGTGGGGAATCTGGCTATATAAGCTGGCATTCACCACAGTGTTCTCAGGTAACTTCAACTTCAACTTCAACATGCGGATACATAGCACGGCTAGCTACATGGTACTCATTCCGAGGCTACGTTAGTAACCGAGTAAGTTCCCTGTTGATACTACACTCATATTGCATCTGCTCAAATGCTATGGGAACAATCATGTTGTACTATGGTAGAGGAACGAATATGAGTATCATATCTTCCATAAGTAAACAATGCCCATAGAGAAGTTAACAACAACTCAAGGCTAAGATGAGCTGAGCTTCCTGAGGACACACCCGGCCTGGTTAATCGTTCCAGAGTACTCCCGCAACTTTGGCACCCAAGCGTTAAAGGCTGACAGGTGAAAAAAATGCCAGAGAGCTTGAGCAATATGGTCAAGGGCTCTCTGTTAGATATGTTTGTGTAACACAGCACATGTCTATTCAACAGTGTTGGTCATCTTACTTGAAAAAAGTAATTAGTTGCCATTACAAATTACTACATTTTTATTGGCCTACAAAGACACTTTGTAACCTGATTTTGCCAGGGGAATACGGCACAAACGGAAATAAAACCTTAGAATTATCACATTTTGTTATAACCATTTTACACACTGTGACCAGATGCTAAGTGGTATCTTTGGTTTAACCCTATAGTGTAAAAATGCACTCATCATAGCAGTGCAAGAAATACATATGTAATGCATCGTTGTGGAAATTAACTTTATAGTCACGACTGTTTCCCAAACATGGTTGCATCCCTGTGTTATAGCACTGGCATTAATGACATCAGGTGCATTTGGTGGAGAAATAACTTGTGTGAGATGCTGCTGTATTGAACAAGGCACCTGATGACTACTTTACTATTTTTTTTATTCCCAGTCATTTTGCTTTGTTGAATGTTTACTTCAATGTGGGTTCCCTCTTACTTAAGCTATACACTGGGGTTCCCTAAGCACATATATCCACATGCGTATTCTTCCGAAATTCTCACAGAATTTCATCATAGAAAACAATTTATGCTAATATCTACTATATTGCCCCTTGTGGCAATGCTGCAATTACATTGCAGACTTAAAGGGATACTCCATCGCAAAATGAAAATTTGCCATTAATCACTTAACCCCATGTCGTTCCAAACCCGTAAAAGCTTTGTTCCTCTTCGGAACATAATTTAAGATATTTTGGATGAAAACCGGTAGGCTTGAGACTGTATAAATAAATAACAGTGTCAAGGTCCAGGAAAGTATGAAAAGCATCGTCAGAATAGTCCATCTGCCATCAGTGATTCAATTGTAATGTTATGAAGCAACGAGAACTAGAGTAGCTACAAGCTAGACTATTATGCATCACATGTTTTACCTGAGCAGTGTAAAACACAAACCTAATAATTTTTCCTCAATCCTTATGAAATTGAAACATTCCAGTATCAGAAAGTATGCATTTAGCTACCTCAATGACAGTATCACAACTATATGTTTGTTTTTCTGGACTTCTTACTTGGAAAAATGAGATTGAATGGCACTTGATGTCATACCTTCAACTTGTAAAATCATGCAAACATTTACTCCAACATAGCAGCGATGCATATATATTAGGCTGTCACTCTGTAAAAAGACACTCAGGACAGTTGTGCCACTGCTGTGTGCAGTCACGAAAGCTTATCATTTTCATGTGTTTTTAAACCTTGCCGATTTAAACATTCAAAAGAGTTTAAAGCACTCAAACACAAGATGCAGGAAAGCTCAGCTGATTAGGCTACTTGTCCTCTGTGTTCGTTGTGCACGCAGAGAGCCGTGTCTCACGGACAGCAACACAGAACTGAGCTCTCCTTCAGAAAGTTTGCATCCTCCTGCACCTGAATGAACAAATACAAATCGCAGTTTAATCAAACAGAAAAATATATGAAAGAGCCCAATTCAGCACCCACTGTGTTCTGGTGTTCAGGGCACATGCAGAGATGTGTCTCAGAGTGCTTAAATAACGAATCTTTTGTACCAACAAATACATACAAAATATGTCAAAATACCCTTCTTGGAAAGTGTGTTCTAAAAAAACTGTCAGTTATGTCTTAATAATCTTAGTGTTCCTGTAGCTCAAGTGGTAGAGCATTGCGTTATCAAGTGTTGTCAAGGTTGGGGGTTCGATTCCCTGGGAACACATGATAGGTAAAAATTGATAGCCTGAATTCACTGTTAGTCGCTTTGGATAAAAGCGTCTGCTAAAAGCATAAATTTTTTTTTTATTATTTAATTTAATTTTAAGTGAAAGTAAACAGCTGAGAAAGAATCTAGTGTATCACTAATGGATGCATTGTCTCTTAAAGTGACCACGCCTAATTTACTAGTTCTGCTGTTTGGTGTCTTCAATTTTAGTTCAAGAAAATGAAAGACAAATCATTCAATCATTGATTGAACTACTTTGTAGTTTTAACAAGAATTTATCCACAGTCAAAACAAAAATCATTCAGACACCAGATATAATTGTTTATATTGTTTTATTAGTGGGTGCAGGACACTATAGTTCATTTACGTAAGTATAGCAAAATACACTGAAAATTATTCAGACACTTTGACCTGACCATGTTTTGCTTAAGTGTTTTTTTTTTTCTTTAATCGCTCATTCAACCTTTCCACACCACAGACTGAACAAAATTAAGCATTGCTTGGTAACTATTTAACAAATTATTGATAGTTGTGTAAATATTGTCATATTAACAGTTGTCTGAAGTGTTGGTTGATTTTAATCTATTACATATCTTTCTATCAAAGTTATCTGACATTATCAAGATTAATTTGTTCTGACACAGTTTAACTCTGAGTTTTTGTCATTTTTCATTACCAAATTATAAACTATAGCAAATAAACTGTGATAATGTGAGAAATGTTGAAGGTGTTTGAATAAATTTTGGTTTGACTGTATATTTTATTTTACATTGAAATGCAGTGCTATTTCACAATTTGATTATTTGGTTTCTGTACCTGGACACCTACAAACTTGAAAACACTTGTGTTAATAACACAGATAAATAAATAGAATGAATATACAGTAACAATTAACAATTAGTTTCAAACAGGGCCCACTTGTACAACCTGCATCAGGGCCCTTCTAACCCCAGCTATGGCCCTGCAGCTATATGATGTAACACGAATGTTATGGTGTCACCCTCTCTGGGTAAACCCTTACCGATACATTGATACGCATACTGAACATTCAGTTTCAGGTAAATAAAGTGCAGCAATGAATAAATTTATCTTCATTACATGATTATGAAATCACTTTAGCAAAGATTTGTATAACTGCAGGTGTGTAAAAATTATCCTCCCTGTTTATAATCATACACCTGCAGAACAAATGCTAACACTGCATAGCATCACTTGTCCTCTACAAATTGGTTGCAGTGTGCCAAGGAACTTGCATGGAACACCTGCAAACCAAACAGATGCAGTACTATTTTGCTTTTTAATTTGTGTCATCTTTCAAGCATCGAGGAATGGATCACTCTTGTGGCTGACAGTCAAAGATATTACGAAGGAACAGCCTGTAATTCCAAAACAGCACCTAATTCCTAAAAACAATAAACCAGCAGTATAATACAATAAATGTTTGTCAAAGATGTTTACTTCATTGTAGACCAGTGATTGTTTAAAATCTGCTCTTGACCTTTGGGGCAATATCTTTGTATACTCCAAAACAGCCACATAGTTTATGTAAATATTTTTATTCTAGTGGAAGATGATTAAATAAAGGATGGATTTATCTACCTTTTATTTGCAATTAAACTGAATGATGGGCCTTTGCTCCTCACACAAAGGAGGTGCTGAGAGACTCATAAACCAGCAACTTTGATTTCATATCCCATCCCATGAAGGTGGAAAATCAACAATTTGTAAATGAGTGAGATATATTACTGATGTAAGAATCTACAAAAGAAGCTAATGGGTTGGTGATGCAGAGTGACATGTTCTTTTGTTCTTGTATCTGAATTTTGTGCTGTGCCCTAGAAAGACTTCCTATGTCAAACTGTCCTCTTCGGTGTTTAAATGTAACTCAAAATTCTGTTGTTAATTACTCACCCTAATGTTGGTTCAAACCAAGAATGACTTTATTTTGACAAAAAAACATGTTTTGAAGAATTTCTCAACTGCTCTTTTCAATACAATGAAAACACAAATAATAATTTCATACAGCAAAAACACAATAAATTAACAACAATTTAACAGTAAAGGCATTTATAATGTTACAGAAGATTCTCAATTAAAATAAATTATGTTGTTTTGAACATACTGTTCATCAAATGTTTCATGGTTTGCACAATAATATATTTAAACAAACAAAAACATTTTAACATTGATAAATAAGAGCCATTATTTCACTCAGGACCACTTCCGTCATTGATAAATAAGAGCCATTATTTCAATTATTTCATACTCCGTCAAGTATATTTATGACAAGTATATTGCATACAGTTAGTTTTGGCGGTATGGTTATATTCTGGGCAACATGCCACACACCTGTTCATGCAGCCATGCTTGGACAGAGCGGGGAGAGCAGCAAGACATACCACTCTGGGGTACAGAAGAGAACCATTATATACATACATAATTACACATCACAATTACATGAGTTGTAAACGTGATAGAGATTGCTTCCAATGAAGTGACTGTAAAGAAAGAACAAAGTTAGATCGGATTACAGGTTCAGCTGGTATAGTTGGGGTTGGAGGAGGGAGATAATTGCAAGCAGCGATGCGATGCAAGAGACGTTGAAAAATGGGAATTTAAGTAGATCACATGTGATAGGTGTCAACACTGATTGGTACACGTCAAGAACAGCTGACTGTCGGCTGATGCAAGTGTTACTAACGTGGCCTGCCTGAACTAATGCAATGCTGAATTTCCCCAAAACAACCATATGCTAAAAAAAAACCAACACAACTGAAGCAATTTAATTGGCCAGCAATGGGAAATGTTGATTAATACTATATTTATGGGGGAAGCATCACCCCAACTCAGAAAGGGAGCATACAACAAGCATGTTGCTTAAGCTGCTTATGCAAATATTTTAATGTACGGGGGAAGCATACACCCCTAGTAGTAGCCGCAGTCTAATACAATGGCAGTTTGTATAATTTACAATTTTAAGTGTCTAATATGCTGTAAAATCACATTAAGGGGTTAGCTTCACCCCAAGTTAAGCAATTGAGGATGTGCAACAAGCATGTATCTTAAAGCAAATGTGTGATTGAAAACGGGGAAGCAAACGACCCCTTGCTGCAGCACGAGGAGCATGTAATATGCATTTATGCTGTAAATTGCACAATTATGGGTGGTAGTCCAGCAGGGGAAGCATACACCCTTCGGAAACTTAAAATGTAAGGACTTGGGTAGCAGAAGACGGTATGAAACAGGATTTACTTTCCTTATAACCTTGAATGGTCCTATGAACCTTGGAGCCAATTTTTTTGACTCAACTTTGAGGGGAAGGTCCTTGCTTGAAAGCCAGACTTTCTGCCCTGGAAGCAGAGTTGGTGCTGGTCTGCACCGACGGTTGGCCCGTTGCTGTTGTAGCTGTGAAGCCTTAAGAAGCGCAGCCCGGGCCCTCCTCTATACCCTGGGACAGCGTTGAACCAGATGTTGGGCAGCTGGGACTCCCACCTCAGACTCCTGCTCAGAAAACAGAGGAGGTTGAAACCCATATTGACACTCAAAAGGTGACATACCCGTTGAGGAATGGCGAAGAGTATTGTGTGCGAATTCTGCCCAAATTAGGTGTTTACTCCAGGACGTTGGGTTGGATGAGACCAGGCATCTCAAAGTTGTCTCAATCGGTTGATTAGTTAGTTCCGTCTGTCCATTAGACTGGGGATGAAACCCTGATGACAGACTGGCTGTAGCTCCAATCAGCTGGCAGAAGGCCTTCCAGAACCTGGATATAGGTTCTTGGATATAGGCTAGATTCTTGCTAGATACTTGTGATTGGTCCATACTACAAAGGAGTGTTTGGCTCCCTCCAACCAGTGCCTCCATTCCTCCAATGCTAGTTTGACCGCTAACAACTCCCTGTTACCTATATCATAATTTCTTTCCGCAGATGAGAGCTTGTGTGAAAAGAAAGCACATGGATGTAACCTGCTGTCTTTTATGGCTCGCTGGGAAAGTACAGCTCCTACTCCTACCTCTGAAGCATCCACCTCCACTATGAAGGGTAACTCAGGGTCTGGAATGGTAAGTATGGGTGCTGAGGTGAATCTGTCTTTCAGTTTGCAGAAAGCCTTTTCAGCCTCATCTGTCCACTGGAAACCCTTAACACTCTTCCTAGTTAGAGCCGTAAGTGGAGCAGCAATCGCACTGAAATTTCTAATGAACTTTCGATAGAAATTGGAAAAGCCAAGAAAACGTTGTACCTGCTTGGCGGAGGTGGGCTGAGGCCAATCTCTAACTGCTTGGGTCTTTGCAGGGTCCATCTGGATCTGTCCTTTAGACACAATGAAACCCAAAAAGGAAACCTTTTGAACATGAAACTCACTCTTCTCCAGTTTGACAAAGAGATGGTTTCTCAGGAGTTGCTGGAGGACCAGGCGAACATGCTGCACGTGTTCCTGGGGGTTCTTGGAAAAGATAAGAATGTCATCCAAGTATACAAATACAAATCTGTTTAGCATGTCTCTTAGCACATCATTAATCAAAGTCTGAAATACCGCAGGAGCATTTACCAAACCAAAAGGCATAACTTTATACTCATAATGGCCAGTGGGTGTATTAAAAGCAGTCTTCCATTCATCACCAGTACGGATGCAGACCAGATGATATGCGTTGCGAAGGTCCAGTTTAGTAAATATAGTAGCCCCCTGGAGTAACTCAAAGGCAGTAGGCATCAATGGAAGAGGATAACGGTTCTTTATGGTAATCTTATTAAGGCCCCTGTAATCTATACAAGGTCGGAGCCCACCATCCTTCTTAGCAACAAAAAAGAAACCAGCTCCAGCTGGTGATGTTGAGGAGCGAATAAAGCCAGATGCCAGAGACTCCTGTATGTAATCCTCCATGGCCTTCCTCTCTGGTGCCGAAAGGGAAAACAATCTCCCTCTTGGTGGGCACGTACCAGGCAACAAGTCGATGGAACAATCGTACGGTCTGTGCGGTGGCAAAGACAAAGCCTTCTCTTTACTGAATACCTCTAACAGGTCTGCATAGTCTAGGGGAACACATGAAAATTCTGGAGAAGTCCTTGGTAACTGTAGAGCAGTCATTAACCGGCTGGGGTTAGCCTGAAGTAACTCGGGAGAAACAGAAATTCCAAGAGATGAGGCAGAGAGACACTTATCACAGTCAGACCCCCATTTGAGAATGTTACTGGAGGGCCAGTCTATCTGGGGATTATGAAGGACTAGCCAAGGGAACCCCAGGATTAAAGGGAATTCGGGTGACTTGATTACATAAAACTGTATAGTTTCTAGGTGACCCCCAATCTGGAGATATAAAGGAATAGAGCGCAGACTCACCTGTCCAGACCCCAGAGGCCTCCCATCTAGTGCAGTGATAGTCAGGGGGTCATCAAGGTTGGTGAGAGGTACTTTAAGACGTCTGGCGACTTCCAAATCCATAAAGTTACCAGCTGCCCCAGAGTCTATGAATGCCTTTAGAGGATGTGACTGATCTTTCCATAAAAGATGAGTATTCACGAGAGCCCCAGAAGAAATTGAGTGGGGAGAGGTTGCTTCTCTCGTCACAGTCCTCCCTTCCCTGGACGAGAGTTGGCTTTTCCCGAAAGAATTGGGCAGGAAGCTCGAAAGTGGCCAGACTCACCACAATACAGGCAGCACCTCTCTTTCATTATGCGGTCCCGCTCGGAACGGGTGAGCCGTGACAGGCCTAGCTGCATTGGTTCCTCAGTGCATGTTACATACGTGGCAGGGAGGTCAGGAGACATGAGGGGTGCCAAGGATCTTTGACTGGGGACATTTCTAGAAGTTTCAGTGCGCTCTCTACGCCTCTCTCTAAGGTGATTGTCTAGTCTAATGGCCATATCAATCAGGGATTCTAGGTCTGTCACAGGGTCCCGGGCTGCCAGTTCGTCCTTAATATCATCAGCCAGCGCCCGAGTGAATGCCACAGTTAGTGCCTCTTGGTTCCAGCCACTCTCCATAGCTAGAGTTCGAAATTCCACAGCTAGTTCAGCAAAACTTTGAGAACCCTGGGTCAACTGAAGTAGGCGGCTAGCAGCCTCACGTCCACACAAGGATGATCAAACACTCGCCTCATCTCCTCCATAAAGCGCCTGTAATCTGAACAAACTACTGGTTGTGGAGACTGCTCCCACAAGGCAGTTGCCCAGGCAAGGGCTTTCCCAGATAAAAGAGTAATAATATAAGCCACTTTACTACGTACTGTTGGGAATCTATTTGGCTGCAATTCAAAGTTCAAGGAGCACTGGGTGAGGAAGCCCTTACATCTACCGGGGCTTCCATCATACCTTTCAGGATGAGGAAGGTGGACATCTGAACCTTGCACTGCAGTGATAGGAGGTGCTGCTGGGACCTGGGGTTGAGACTCAGCCTCCTGCTGTGGGTTTGAAAGAGACTGAAGATGTTGTAGGATCCCTGTGATCGCCTGACCCAGTTTTGAAACTGCCACCTCTTGTTGTGCACGTTCGTGTCGTTCCATGGTGGCTGCCTGGCTTGAAACAGCAGCAAGGATTCGCTCTGCATTTGATAAAGGTTGGTTCTCCTCGTATCCATGGTTCAGTCCTACTGTTATGATCCAGATGGGGATCGAACTCAGGTATGTGGTGTGTATAACCTTGGCACTTATCACTGCTCCACTGAAGCAGGTCTAACCCAGATGCAGAGGAAATAACCAAGAGGCTCAGAGTCTGACTCCTAAAGTTCTTTACTCAAAACAAAAAAAACTCTGTCCTTAAATGTCAGACAAGAGAGAAGTCCAAAGCAACACTCAACAGAAGACAGCTAAATTCTCTAACCAAAAATCCTTGGCAGCATCACACTCAAAAAGACTTTAGGACTGAACAAGAACAGTAGTCAGTGAGGCATTTAAATAGGGTGTGCAATTAGCAAAGAATCAATACAGGTGTGCTACAAGTCTCTAATAAAGAGGTGATCTGGGGTTGAAAGTACGCCATCCAGTGGTGAAACCAGGGAAACTCAGGCAGAACATTACACTCAGTTGGAATAATATTGCCCAAACTGAAATGGTAATAATTATATAAACTGAACAAAATAAAATCCTGCCATGTAAATCCATTAAACCGATTACTTTGTTTGTGTGTGTATATATATATATAACCATATCAAAAACTTGTGGTCATCAGAATAGGAACATGTTGTTGGCAATGCTGTACATTCTGTGATTAGTAGACACCGACACTACAGTGGAGACTTGGTTATAGTGGATGTAGAATTTACAATTTTAATTATATAAATTAACACACATTAGAATGGAGAACACTTGTCATATCTGCTCTCATGACCAGAGCAGAAAGCTGATGAAATAAATGAAGCACAATTTACTGCTTTTCAGCTTGGAAACAACACGATGATAGAGAATAGCTCAATGCAAATAATAACTTGACCAAAATTTGCCTTAGTCATTTGTATTAATTATAGAATCTTAATAAAACCTGATGTAAATGTTGTGTGATAGCTCTTTGCGAGCACTGAGTTCATAAAGCAGCTCTCCTTTGATTCATTGTTCAGTAACACTTTGTGAGAAATTATTTAAATTGCCATTTAAGTACAGTAAAACTTATTTGACTTTGTAGATGTTTCATTGGAGACGACCTCGGGTGGAGGAGGTTGTACCTCGTGCTCTGTGGAGGGAGGGAGATAAGGATTAGTGAATGGCTTTAGTAAGGAAACATGTAAGGTGGGTGAGATCCAGTACTGGTCAGACAGATGTAACTGGTAGGTGACTTCATTGATGCGTCATGCTATGGAAAAAGGACGTATGTGCAAGGACTCAGTTTCCTGCTGGGCAGCCGGAGGCGAATGCAGGACAACCTCTCATGGAACCAGTAATCTACAGCTGGGACCTCCGAACGCTCCTTGGTCCAGGGAAACAGTGGTGGCTGGTATCCAAGGACACATTGAAATGGAGTGATTCCAGTGGTTTCCTGGCGCAGGGAATTCTGTGCGTACTCTGCCCAGGGTTGATATTGGTTCCAGCTGTCCTGATGTTCATGACAGTAGGCCCGGAGATACTGTCCAATTTCATGGATTTTATGTTCGGTCTGGCCATTGGTCTGCGGGTGGTATCTGGAGGATAAACTGACCGATACTCCCAGGATGTGGAAAAACCTTGGTGATGATATGGGGGTCCCTGTCGTAAACTATGTTTTCTGGAAGACCGAAGTTCCTGAATATGTGTTGGAAGAAGGCTTCGGCTGTTTCCTGGGTGGTCGGTAATCCTCGTAGTGGGATTCATTTGCAGGATTTGGAGAAACGGTCAACGACTATTAGGATCCGTTCGAAGGAGGGAGGTCAGTTGCAACATCCAGGACTAACAAGGGTGGGGTAATGGGACCAGTTTACCCTCAGGCAGATGTCGTGGTGGATATGACACAGACAGAACATTCCTTGACATAACAGGCGACATCTTGGGCCATGTTGGGCCACTGAAGGAGCAAGAGGGTTCTGTGACTGCCTGGGTGCTCGGATCCCGGAGAGGTATGGTCCAGAAGGGCCAGACACAGGGTGGATGGGACATAAATTGTCCCTTCTGGACCTCCTGACAGAGCAGGTTCTGTGGTTATCTGGTAGGTGGTGTCATTTTTGCGGAGGGGGATTTTGAATCCAGCAAGACTGCGGGAGGAGTTGAATTATCCAGATGCTCCAGAGTCCACAAGAATTTTGACTGAAAAGGATTGTCTTTGATACATTAGGAGTGCATCTATATGAGGCATGCAAGATACATCTGGAGTAATTTGGATAGTACTCACCGCTGGGTGTGGATCACGAACAGGGCAGGTGCAGTGTTGGGGCTCATTGGATCCATAGTAGAAACAGAGGCCATGGGCGAGTCGTTGGGACTGTTCCGTGGAGGATAGGTGGTAATTCTCCATGATCATGGGCTCTGGTGCTGGAAGTGAGAGGCTGGGTTAGGCAGATGCAGCAGGTATGAATTCCATATTGCAAGCTGTTAGGTGTTGGGAGATGTGAGTTGCCTTTTGGAGGAAGCCTTTGAGACCCACTGTATTATCCTAGATGGACATCTGTTGATGTAGGACAGGGTTCAGACCTCGGTGGAAGGCAGAGAGCAGAGCAGCCTCATTCCAGCCGCTGCTAGTGGCAAGGGTGTGGAAGCAAAGTGTGTACTCGTGGATTGATAAATCTGCTTGCCGCAGTTGGAACAGTTCATCATGCACTGTGATCTCTGTGGTTGACTGGCAAATACCTCCCAGAAGTGTTGAACAAAGTCATCCAGCGAGTGAGCCAACAACGAGATGATGAACGCCACCTTTGTCCTTTCAGTCACAAACTGGTGGGGTTGCAACTCAAATTAGAGGGAACATTGCAACAAAAACCCGCTGGAGGAGGTTGCCTCACCAGAGAAGTTCGCTGACTGGGCCATGGGACAGGCTGGTGGTGTGGTTGTGACAGTTGGCGGGAGGTGTGATTCAGGTGAAGATGTGTTCCAAGAATCCATATGAGTTTTGCTGAGTATACTGTCATCGGGGCTGGTCTTCTGTCACAACTAGTCAAGGAGGCAAACAGGCAGATTCAAACAAGCAGGTGAGTTTATTAAGGCAACTCAGGAGAAGCTTCCAACATAGGAGTCAAAACTTAAGGAATCTTATATGAGCTGAACTTCTAGTCCTTCAGTAGATAGCTGAGGATTCCAGGACTGACAACTTGACAGGTAGGCAAGGGATCCACTTGAGAAGCTTGTAACCTTCCCTTTCCCAATCTACTTGCACTTTAATCTTTGTTCATTTTCTTAATAAGATTTGCACCAGTTTCAGCCAGAATTAGGAGATATTAGCCGCCTTTCCACTGTCGGGCCAGTGCGAGCCAGGGCTTAATGCGGGCCGGGCGGGGCTAATAGCCTCAGGCAAGTAGCACAGAGGCCAGAATAGCGCAGGGTTTCCACAGTGGAGCCTGAAGCACCGCTGCCCGTCACTAAAACACGCCCTTTACATGCCTCTCAGAACAACGTCATGCAACCTCAAAATTTCACCATCAAAGAAAAGTAGCCTGCTTATTCAGTCGAGTCTGTTTCTGTTTATTTGTAGTCACATTTAGAATGAATGATAATATCTCTATTTTTATAAAAGCTCCCAAACAAAAACATTATTATATTTTTTTATGATAGGCAACGTGGAGCTAAACTCTCGAGACGAGACTTGTGATACAAGTTACTAAATAAATCGTGAGAAACCGACGTCTGATTTCCTCAAGCGGTCATATTAACCATTAGTATGGTAACGTTTAGTATGCATAGTCTTTTACATCGCTTAAAATATTTCTGCCTTGTATTGTGATTATAATCCACATCGGATCAAGTTAGTTCAAACAATCGCTGCTGACTGAAAGTGAGTTTTGAGCTCAACTTCTTTTATAAAGTGTTTAATGCTGGTGTTAAAGCGGTTAGCTTTCTGAAATGATCCGCAGCGCAGATGCTCTCTATTTTTATAAAAGCTCCCAAACAAAAATCATTATTATATTTTGATGATATGCTCTAAACTCTCGAGACGAGACTTATGACAGATAAAATATGTTAAATAAATAGACAGTTGTGATAGAGAATAAGAAGCTGACGTCTGATCTCTCCTGGTTGAATTTATCTTACCATGTTTACTATGGTAACGTTAATGTTTAGTGTACATGATCTTTTGCCTCGCTTATAAAGATTTCTGCCTTGTTTAGTGATTATAATCTACATCGGATGAAGTTATTTCAAACATTCGCTGCTGAGTAAGAGTGATTTTTGAACTCAACTGATTTCCTTAATGCTAAAGTTATATCGCTGTTATCTTTCTGAAATGATCCGCGCTGACGCTCTCCAGACACGGCGAAACTCCGCCTTTGTTCATAACCCCTCCTCTAGCCCCAGCTGGCCCGCTTTGACCCAAGGTTTTCGTCGGGCCAAAAAACCCTGGCCCCTGGCCCTGAGGAAGCCCCGACGAGGCACGATCAAGCCCCAGAAGTGACAGTGGAAACGCGACTGGCCCTAGGACCCACTAGCATGCCCGGTTTAAGCTCGCCAGTGGAAACACGGCTATTGTGTACTTGCGTTTTGGATGCTTCTTGTGGCTTTGGATGTGTTCCCTTCTGTAACGAAGTTGCTGGAGAGGGATTCTCTGGCGCTGATTGGCTGGCAGTCGGTCGATGATGCGTTCTGAGGGACAGCACTCGATGGTGAGTGGTTGGATGGCTTTGCCAAGTGGTACATAGTTCGCGAGACTTCCTGGATTGCGGGTTGCTATGCAACAGACTCTTTCTTTGACGAAGTTCAGCGAAGGATCTCACGGAAGAGTTGATGAGTTTTGAGTGAGCTCTTGGTGGTTTGAAGAGTACACGCTGGACGATGGAAAGGTCAGCACAAAACATAGGCAAGAGCCCAAGTCACTGCAAGCAGGGCAAAAAGCAATGCATAGCTGCTCGTCATTGGGTTATAAGCGTGTCCATCTGACACATCCTTCTTAGTGCGACAACCAATCAGATATTGTCTTAGGCGGGACCTACGCCCCGTTCTCCGATTCTTGCATGCAATTAGCGTAATGTACACATGATCGCGTGTTTCCAAACTCCTGAGACTTTAGTTTAAATGCTTTAATAAGCAAACTTAATAGTTTAAATATGGTGCATCCTACACACATCTACTTTATATAAAAATTCTAAAAATAATTTACCCATCAAGTAGGTACCAAAAAACATATACTTCCCATAGTTGAGGTGGAAGCGAATAAGGATTTAGCCGTGATAAGTGTTTAACACACAAAATTAACTTAAATATAAAGCATGCATAATACAGATAATACACATGTATCAGGCAACTTCTGGTGATTAGTTCCTATAACTTAGATAGAAAACCCTACGAATAGGCTGTAATGAAAGTTAAACACATAAATAATTCCACAGGTTATATAAAACATACATGCAACTTAAGATATATGTGAGGTAAAAATAAGGAAATCAATTCAGCTTATTGGAAGTCATTTTGAGACCGTTGTTTGTATTAAACCACAAGTGGGTTAAATTTCAGTCGGACACACTTTATATTAAGTGGCCTTAACTACTATGTACTTACATTTTAATTAATAATTTAGTACAATGTACTTATTGTGTACATACATGTTTTTACATTGTACTTATATTAAAAAAAAAACTACATGTAATTACATCTGTATTTAATTTCTGTAATTACATTTATAATTACACTGTTGACCCATACTTTACACCTTAACCCACCCTTAAACTTAACCATACCTCCAACCCTCTCCCTTTCCTTACCCCTATCCCACCTCAATAGCAGCAAAAGTGTTTTACAATAAAATATGAACACAATAAGTACATTGTATTTTTTTATGTAAGTACATAGTAGTTAAGGCCACCTAATATAAAGTGGGACATTTCAGTCATTTCAGTCTGTTATGGATCACTCGGGAAGCTGAGGAGTTACAGATGAAGATGTTTATTATTACAAGACACAAGCAGAGGAGCAGGTAGTGAGGAGTGACAAGGAGTCTGGATCCATGCAGGTAAGGCTGTGACTTCTTGAAGGGACGGTGAACCACACAATCGCACACTTCGGGGAACTGGATCTTTCGGAGAGGATCTTTGGACAGAGTAGAAGAGGAGTAAGTCCTTAAAGTAAGCATACAGGAAAGATCTTGTCGTGAACGTGACCGGACAAAGACTGAGTGCGTGTGTGCGGCTTTTGTAGTGCTGCGTTGATGAGTGGGTGATGAGGAACAGGTGGATGTGATCTAATACTCAGGTGAGTGTGTGCATTGTGATTGTTTGGAGGCGGAACCTGGCGTGTTTGTAACAGTACCATTGCATGGTTTTAGTTATTTGATTGGTTGCGAGAGTGCCATGACGGGTAACTCACGTCTTTTGGTTTCCCCTTTTTCTTGTCTATTGGAGCCCAAGTGGCCTTTTATCTGGTTTCAGTGGACCCAAAGTAGGACTGGCTCATTGCGCTTTTGGCTCATCTTGATTCAGTAAGCGACAGGTGAGAGCTTGTCCATGATTTCATGGGGTCCTGGCCAGCAAGGCAGGAACTTCTTTGACAGGCGACGGGGACCCGATTGATATGACTGCACAAAACTGTAGTACCACACTGTGATGAGTGGGGCGGGGCCGAGAGATGTGGGAACAGGAGTGAGGAAATGCCGGCCACACTCCTCTGTCGCCCAGTGGATGGCGACGGCTCCTCTGGTTTTAGGCAGCCGGCAGGAGTCCCCCATTCCCTGCTCCTCCCCATTCAGGCGGATGGCAGCCGGCTCCAGCCCCCTGGCGAACGGTGCTGACTCCTCCGCCCCCCTCATGGATGGCAGCCGCCTCTCCACATCACTGGCGGCCGGCAGCGAGGTCACCCGTCCCCGGCAACCCACTCCAACCCACCGCCTCGAGCGTCCATGGTGGCACACTTCCTCGCCTGCTTGATGGCACCGCGGATTCACCACAGCGGCGAGGGATCTTCAGCAGTGCGTCCCTCCCTCCCGGGTTTCAGCACCACTGTAACAACGTACAAACTTTATAATCATTGGGACAATCAAATAATATTTTAGTGACAAAATAAACACAAAACAACGTGTCAACCCCTCACGGACAACTGAAGCACACAAATAAAATCAAACACAAACTAAAGCCCAGGCCTGGTCCTCTCTCATCCGTCACTGTCGTCACTCTGGTTTTATATCCCTCCATCTTCTCCGTGGGACTCGAGACCAGTGGGTCAAGCAGGTGTCGCTCATTTCCAATCACTTCACCGGCCACGCTCCTGTTCCCACATCTCCCGGCCCTGCCCTACTCATCACACACACTTTGTCTCCAATGTTGAGTTCTTGGTGAGAGGCCTTCTGGTCCTAATAGGCTTTGCGTCCTTCTGCACTTTTCTGTAGTTGTTGTTGTGTAAAGGCAAAGGCTGTTCTTACATGGCGATGCAACTCTTCAAGATACTGGTTGGTGGTCTATGCCATGACAAGGCTCATGTCATCTGGCTGGTAGAGCAGGTGGAGCAGCAGTGTCATTTGCCATCCCGTCATTATCTCAAAGGGTGGCACCCCGGCAGACTTGTTAGGAGTTGCTCTGATAGCCATTAGTACTAGCAGGAGCTTGATATCCCAATCCTTTTGGTTCGCAGACACATACTTCTTTAGCATGCTGACCACGGTTCAGTTGAAATGCTCCACTTGCCCAGAGGCGATAGGGTGGTGGCTTATGTGCAACTTGGCCTGTATGCCCAGGAGTTTCCAGACTTCCTGCATGATTTCGGCAGTGAAATGTGTTCCACGGTCAGAGTTGACTTTCAGCATCAGTCCAAATCTTGAAAAGATATGGTTCATTAGGAGGCAGGCCGGTATTTTCAGCTGTATCATTGGGAGCGGGAAGGCACTCTACCCATTTGGGGAATTCACAGATGACGGTGAGGAAATATAACTATGACCTATAACCTATAACTGAGGTAGAATAGGCTGTAATGAAAGTTAAACACACAGAAATAATTCCACAGGTTATATAAAACATACATGATACTTAAGATATATGTGAGGTAAAAAAAAAAAAAAAGTAATCAATTCAGCTTATTGGAAGCAATTTTGAGACCTTTGTTCGTATTAAACCACAAGTGGGTTAAGTTTCAGTCTGTTGGTTTTGGAGACAAAGTTCCCTGGTTTAAGGTTTTTTGGTGATCCTGGGCCAAAGGAATGCCTTAGCATCCTTCATTTCATGATAAGGCTGGGGATTTATGCATTGGGGTCACCACAGGGTTTCTTGACCATTTGGTCTTAAGTTTGGGGAACAAAGAGAAATCTTTTACTGCTGTCCTGGCATCACTGGTATGAGATTAGACAGGCACTGTCACAGTGTCTGGGTTGTTGTTCCCCGGGGTTCCACTAGATGTCCTCCTTCTCACGGTGTCTGTCCCAGATCACTTCCTGTTCCCTTATATGGTCACCTTCCTCCTTGTTACGTAATTGATTGTTCCCCCCACCTGTCTCCTGTTTCCCCATTATCCTTCTGTGTATAAATACCCAGTCTGTCTCAGTCTATGTTACGGAGTCCTTGTTTAATGTTAATGTCATTGCGTTTCATGTCCGTCAGTCTTGCCTTGCTTTGCTTTGCCCTGTGTTCGTGTCCGGTTTATGTTCTGTTTGGATATCCTGGTTTTGACCCGGCCTGGACTGTTTATTCTTTTGGATTTGCCCTATAAATAAAAATACATACCTGCACATGGTTCTCTCTTCTAGTTCCTGAAACGCGTAACGTGACAGAAGGACTCCGTCACCAAGAGAACCAGCAGGTATGTCTGCCCATGCCTCATCCCCAGTCACAGAGCGGGACAGAGGCGGTTTCGAAGGAACTCGCCTGGTGGTTTTCCGTGGAACCAGGGGAGGTCGTCGAGGAGGAGGTGGGCGAGAGGAAGCACGGCGCAAGATGGCCACCGACCCAGCGCCGCTGTGGTGCGTAACCACCAACCCCGCACCACGAGGCCAGATGGAAGCCAGCCTCACCCCACAGGGCAAGATGGCTGCCAGCTCAACACCAACGCCCAAGAGGGCCGCTAATACCCTTCTCGACTACTTCGAGAGGCTATCGGGTATACTAGAAGTTCCCAAGACGGTTCACGTCATGGCCGCTGAGCCAGCGCCACAGCACAAGATGGCCGCCAGCCCAGAGCCACAGCACAAGATGGCCACCAGCCCAGAACCAAGGCACAAGATGGTTGATTCAACGCCTGAGTCGCCAGTACAGGTGCCACCGACTCGCCGTCATAGGGGGCGGAGGACGAGGAGACAGGCGTCGACCGTCCCTCAAGTCCTGGAGAATGTTCCCGAGGCCGAGGCTGTTCCCGAGGAGGTGCTCGATGCTGTTCGAGAGGCCGAGGCAGTGCCCGATGCAGTTCCCGAGGCGATGCCCGATGCAGTTCCCGAGGCGGTGCCCGATGCGGTTCCCGAGGCGGTTCCCGAGGCGGTGCCCGATGCGGTTCCCGAGGCGGTGCCCGATGCTTTTTCCGAGGCGGTGCCCGATGCTGTTCCCGATGCCGAGGCACATTCCGTTGCCGTTCTGGAGGCCAAGGCGGTGCCCGATGCGGTTCCCGAGGCGGTGCCCGATGCTGTTCCCGATGCCGAGGCACAGTCCGTTGCCGTTCTGGAGGCCGAGGCGGTGCCCGATGCGGTTCCCGAGGCGGTGCCCGATGCGGTTCCCGAGGCGGTGCCCGATGCAGTTCCCGAGGCAGTGCCCGATGCAGTTCCCGAGGCGGTGCCCGATGCAGTTTCCGAGGCGAAGCCCGATGCTGTTTCTGAGGCGGAGCCTGATGCTGTTCCCGACGCGGAGCCTGATGCTGTTCCCAAGGCCGAGGCTGTTCTCGAGGAGGTGCTCGCTGCTGTTCGAGAGGCCGAGGCGGTGCCCGATGCGGTTCCCGAGGCGGTGCCCGATGCGGTTCCCGAGGCAGTGCCCGATGCAGTTCCCGAGGCGGTGTCCGATGCTGTTCCCGAGGTGGTGCCCGATGGTGTTCCCGAGGCTGTTCCCGAGGAGGTGCTCGCTGCTGTTCGAGAGGCCGAGGCGGTGCCCGATGCAATTCCCGAGGCGGTGCCCGATGCAGTCCCCGAGGCGGTGCCCAATGCAGTCCCCGAGGCGGTGCCCGATGCAGTCCCCGAGGCGGTGCCCGATGCAGTTCCCGAGGCAGTGCCCGATGCAGTTCCCGAGGCGGTGCCCGATGCAGTTTCCGAGGCGAAGCCCGATGCTGTTTCCGAGGCGGAGCCTGATGCTGTTCCCGACGCGGAGCCTGATGCTGTTCCCAAGGCCGAGGCTGTTCTCGAGGAGGTGCTCGCTGCTGTTCGAGAGGCCGAGGCGGTGCCCGATGCTGTTCCCGAGGCGGTGCCCGATGCCGAGGCGGTGCCCAAGGTCGTTCCTGATGTGGTGATTGATGCCGTTCTGGAGGCTGAGGCAGTGACCACGAGGATGTGGTGGTCGTCCGCTCCGCCCTGGAGGGCTCTGACTTTGACCACAAGGCTGTGGTGGTCTTCCGCTCCGCCCTGGAGGGTTTTGACTTTGACCACAAGGCCGTGGTGGTCTTCCGCTCCGTCCTGGAGGGCTCTGGCCTTGACCACACGGCTGTGGTGGTCATCTGCTCCGCCCTGGTGGACGCCTCAACATGTCCTTCATGGACTTCTGTTTTGTGTTTTTTGAGTTCTGTTATGTTTCTGTCTGTTCCCTTTAGTTTAGTCTGGCCCTCCGTCCCTCCCCCTGTACCTCCTCCGGTCCTCCTCCCTCCTGGTCTCCCTGTTTTAGGTTTACATTTCTGGTGTTTGTTCCCCATGTGTTCCTTTTCCGGCCCTCCGTCCCTCCCCCTGAGCCTCCACCTGTCCGCCTCCCTCCTGGTCTCTGTGTTGTGTTTTGTCTTGGAGCGTCTGGGAGCCGCTCCATAGAGGGGGGGTACTGTCACAGTGTCTGGGTTGTTGTTCCCCGGGGTTCCACTAGATGTCCTCCTTCTCACGGTGTCTGTCCCAGATCACTTCCTGTTCCCTTATATGGTCACCTTCCTCCTTGTTACGTAATTGATTGTTCCCCCCACCTGTCTCCTGTTTCCCCATTATCCTTCTGTGTATAAATACCCAGTCTGTCTCAGTCTATGTTACGGAGTCCTTGTTTAATGTTGATGTCATTGCGTTTCATGTCCGTCAGTCTTGCCTTGCTTTGCTTTGCCCTGTGTTTGTGTCCGGTTTATGTTCTGTTTGGATATCCTGGTTTTGACCCGGCCTGGACTGTTTATTCTTTTGGATTTGCCCGATAAATAAAAATACATACCTGCACATGGTTCTCTCTTCTAGTTCCTGAAACGCGTAACGTGACAGGCACAGAAGGGAAAAGAGGGGGTGACATCTCTTTTAGCCATCTCGGCACCATGACTGTAATTTATGATGCACTAATGGTTCGATGGGAAATGTGGTGTTGGGTTCTTTTAATGAAATGGACTGTTCAAGGATAATCCTACACAGCCAAACGATGATCTCAGATCATTATTTAGTTTTGGTCAAACTTCATATAGCTAAAACTGTACATTATATTTCTTGTTACAAGTATGATAGAACCATCACTTCTAACACAAAAGACTGCTTTGTAAGTAAGCTTCCTGATGTATCCCAATTCTTTAGCATATCCAAAACCTCAGAACAACTTGATGATGTAACAGAAACTATGGACTCTCTTTTCTAGCATTTTAAATACAGTTGCTTCTACAGTAACACATAAGGAAGATTCAGGAAAACAGTCAGACACCATGGTATAATGAGCACACTCGCATCCTAAAGAGAGCAGCCCTGAAAATGGAGCAAAGCTGGAGGAAAACAAAATAGAGGTATTTCGTACTGCTTGGCGGGAAAGTAACCTATCCTACAGAAAAGCTTTAAAAACTGCTAGATCTGATTACTGTTCATCTGAAAATTATTTACATTTAGCTGACACTTTTATACAAAGCGACTTACAATTGCTATATATGTCAGAGGTCATATGCATACCAAGTCGATATTAAAAACTGAATTTCTTACTGCTAAATTCTGAAGTATATGACCTAAAAACTCTTCATGTAATAAACTAGAACACTGTCTAAGACTTGATTTCTTATGACCTTAAGATTAGATTATTGTAATACTTTATTAGGTGGTTGTTCTGCATGCTTAATAAGCAAACTCCAGCTAGTCCAAAATGCAGCAGCTACTAGTTCTTACTAGAAACAGGAAGTATGACCATATTAGCCCGGTTCTGTCAACAATGCACTGGCTACCTATTAAAAATCATATAGATTTTAAAATCTTACTTATTACTTATAAATTCCTGCACGGTTTAGCACCCTAGTATTTGAACAAGCTCTTGTTATATTATAGTCCTCCACATCTGCTGCGTTCTCAAAACTCAGGCAATTTTATAATACCTAGAATATCAAAATCAACTGCAGGCGGCAGATCCTTTTCCTATTTAGTGCCTAAACTCTGGAATAACCTACCTAACATTTTTTGGGAGTCAGAGAGACTCTTGCAGGTTAAATCTAGATAAAAGACCTATCTCTTTAACCTAGCTTACATACAACACAATAATTCTCTTCTAATATCCAAAATCTGCTAAAGGATTTTTATTTAATTAATTAATTAAATTAATTAGGTGCATTAATTAGGTAAACCGGAACCATGAACACTTCACATAACACACAATATATTTGCTACATTGTTAGAAGAATGGCATCTTCGCTAATGTTAGTCTGTTTCTCTCTTATTCCGAGGTCACTGTAGCCACCAGATCCAGTCTGTTTCCAGATCAGATGGTCACTGTATTTGCCCAGATCCAGTACGTATCCAGCCCAGATGGTGGATCAGCACCTAGAAAGGACCTCTACAGCCCTGAAAGACAGTGGAGACCAGGACAACTAGATGAGCCCCAGATAAAGGTCCCCTGTAAAGACCTTGTCTCAGACGACCACCGGGACAAGACCACAGGAAACAGATGATTCTTCTGCGCAATCTGACTTTGTTCCAGCCTGGAATTCAACTGCTGATTTCATCTGGCCACAGGTGAACTGCATCCCCTGACTGAGCCTGGTTTCTCCCAAGGTTTTTTCTCCATTCTGTCACTGATGGAGTTTTGGTTCCTTGCCGCTGTTGCCTCTGGCTTCCTTAGTTGGGGACACTTAATTTACAGCAATAACATTGACTTGATTGCAAATGATTGCACAGATACTATTTAAGCTCAACTGATCTGGATGATGACATCATTGAATTCAATGATGGACTGCCTTTAACTGTCATTTTGCATTATTGACACACTGTTTTCCTAATTAATGTTGTTCAGTTGCTTTGACACAATCTGTTTTGTTTAAAGCACTATATAAATAAAGGTGACTTGACTTGACTCTGAGTCAGTAGATCCTTCCTCAGAGAAATTCAACAGGGAATGGCTATTGAGAGAAACCCTAGGTCAGAGAACCAGGTCCGAGTGGGCCAACATGGCACCACAAGCAAGACCTGCTCCTCGTCCTCCATGACCTTGCACAGTGTCCATGCTAGAAGTCTCACAGGGAGAAACACATACTTCCACAGGCCCCGTGGCCAGCTGTGTGCCAGTACATCCATGCCTAAAAACTGGCAGTGAGATTTCTCTTTAGGAGCAAACAGCTCTACTTGAGCGGCTCCAAATCATCCGGACTGTCAGAGGATGGAGTCGCCACTCTCCCAGGAACCTAGCTTGAGACAGCTCGTCGGCCGTATGGTTGAGCAGGCCCAGGATATGAATGGCATGAAGTGACCTCAGAACCTTCCGACTCCAAAGGAGAAGGTGGTGGATGAGTTGCGACATGCGATTGGAGTGCAGACCACCTTGTCTGATGATGTACGCAACGGTTGCAGTGTTGTCCATTCGGACAAGCACGTGCTTGCCACGTAAGCGCCCTTTGAGACGGTAAACCCTTTGGAGTCAATTAACATGTATAAGCGTTATGAGGCATTTTCCCCTGATAACCCCGAAAATAACTTAAATTACACTTTCAGTTTTGATCATACAGATAAGAGCAATAGAGCAATCTAATCTGTAAAGGGTCTACTTTTTTGTATACAGACATAATAACAACAAAACTTTGTGCATTTATAAATAAAGATAACAAAGAAGGTGTGCTGCCTGCAGCCTTTGTCTGCTGTAATCTTCATTTAGACATGTGCCATTAAAATGAACTGTAACTCAGTGAATACTCAACGAAGAGACATGAGCCATACATCTATAGAAAGCTTGACATGTCTACTTTTAAACTAAACTGCTGCCGAAAATAAATATTCTGTGCTGAAGTAATCCATATGAAAACAACGAGATGTCCATTTTTTTACGTCTCCCTTCATTATATCTAATGCAACCACGCCCACACGCTGAACACGCTTTTGAGATTATAATGTTTCACTGAAACCGCGGCTTGAATACGCCCATACAACAGAAAACAACACACTCTTCAAGTTTTTTATTTTTTATTTTACTGTTTGCTTCGTGATAAGAGGAATAAGTTATAATTCACCCCAAAAAGATATGATGTGGATTACCTTAGGAGATTTTCCTCAGAAAAAAAGAATGAAGCTTGTTATTCATATAAACATGAGTAAGTCTCTTTTTATTTATTTATATACTTGTACTAGTTTACACATAACGTAAACATTTTACTAACTATAATTCCTAACTAAATGTATAATCAAGTGAAACATTATGAAGTTTCAAGTCAAGTCAAGTCACCTTTTTTTATATAGTGCTTTAAACAAAATACATTGCGTCAAAGCAACTGAACATCATTCATTAGGAAAACAGTGTGTCGATGCAAAATGACAATTAAAGGCAGTTCATCATTGAATTGAGTGATTTCATCTCTGATCAGTTTAAATAGTGTCTGTGCATTTATTTGCAATCAAGTCAATGATATCGCTGAGGATGAAGTGACCCCAACTAAGCAAGCCAGAGGTTACAGCAGCAAAGAACCGAAACTCCATAAGTGACAGAATGGAGAAAAAAACATTCCATTCCATTCCATTCAACATTCCAGTTCTCCCCTGACCATAAGAAACCAGCAGTTCAATTCCAGGCTGCAGCAAATTCAGATTGTCCAGAAGAATCATCTGTTTCCTGTGGTGTTTTCCTGGTGGTAATCTGAGACAAAGTCTTTACAGGGGATCTGTATCTGGGGCTCTAGTTGTCCTGGTCTCCGCTGTCTTTCAGGGATGTAGACGTCCTTTCTAGGTGCTGATCCACCATCTGGTCTGGATAGTGCAGTGTTGACAGGACCGGGCTAATAAGGTCATCCTTCCTGGTTCTAGTAAGAACTCTTGCTGCTGCATTATGGACTAGCTGTAGTTTGTTTACTAAGCATGCAGAACAACCACCCAATAAAGCATTACAATAATCTAACCTCAGCGTCACAAATGCATGTATTAACATTTCTGCATTTGACATTGAGAGCATAGGCCGTAATTTAAATATATTTTTAAGATGGAAAAATTAAGTTTTACAAATGCTAGAAACGTGGCTTTCTAAGGAAAGATTGCGATTAAATAGCACACCTAGGTTCCTAACTGATGACGAAGAATTGACAGAGGAGCCATCAAGTCTTAGACAGTGTTCTAGCTTATTACATGCAGAGTTTTTAGGTCCTATAATTAACAACTTTGTTTTTTCAGAATTTAGCAGTAAGAAATTACTCGTAATCCAGTTTTTTATATCGACTATGCATTCCATTCGTTTTTTTAAATCGGTGGGTTTCACCGGGCCGCGAAGAAATATAGAGCTGAGTATATCAGCATAACAGTGAAAGCTAACACCATGTTTCCTGATGGTATCTCCCAAGGGTAACATATAGAGTGTGAAGAGTAGCGGCCCTAGTACTGAGCCTTGAGGTACTCCATACTGCACTTGTGATCGATATGATACCTCTTCATTCACTGCTACAAATTGTTTCAATAACAATATATGCTACTATACCAAAAGCTTGATGTATATAATATAAACGTAACAAATAAATGTAAATGTAACAAATGTAACAAACAATGTTTTTTTTCAATGTATCCCCCCTCCTAAAAACAAAACAAAAACAAAAAACACTGAAAAAATATTCTCAGCTCTTTTCAACATTAATAATAATAATAATAATAATAATAATAATTTAAAAGTCAGCCTTGATTGTTCCAAATAAGCTGGTTAACTGCACTCGCAAGTGAATATTAAATTATGTTGTGGGATAATTAAATATATTCTAAATAAACTACAAACATAAAAATATATATACATTTATTTTGTTCTTACATTCTTTCTTGTAACTCTTCCTTCTCAGTCACAAACCTGAGTGAATGGCTCATTATGCAGCTCATTATGCGGGCCTTTGTCTTCTCAGGTGTAAATCCCAATGATATTCATGATAGTTGACGCCTACTCACATATGTCTTTTACAAACAAAATGTGTCTTAGAAAATTTAAATCAATATATTGCTTTCTGTGAGTGACTAAACAAGATGACAAAAATTCTAGGCTACAAGCTCCAGTTCTCAAAATCCTGGGAACCAAAGCTCTGTATGTGTTTTATGGCCTTATTAAAGTGATTTAAAAAAAGTTTTTTTCACTAACCATTTTTCACTAACCATTTTTATTCACTAAGACATTTTTATTCTCAAAAACACAATAATGTATATACATGCTGCTTACATATTATTATAGCCCAGTTTGAGCTGATTGCAGTGATATTAGACTTGGCAGTGTCCGCTCGCGAGTCCCCCAAGTTGTTGGTGGTTCCTCAGAGTGCTCCAGAGGCGGATTTGTCTGCTCACGATGTCCCCGAGGCGGCAGTGTCCGCTCACGATGTCCCCGAGGCAGCAGTGTCCGCTCACGATGTCCCTGAGGTGGAGGTGTCCGCTCACAATGTCCCCGAGGCAGCGTTGTCCACTCAGGATTCCCACAAGGCGCCGGTGGCCGCTCAGGATTCCCATGATGCGCCGGTAGCCGTTTGGGATTCCCATGAGGCGTCGGTGGCCGCTCAGGATTCCCACGAGGCACCGGTGGCCACTCACCATTCCCACGAGGCGCCGGTGGCCACTCACCATTCTCACGAACCGCTGGCAGCTGTTCACCATTCCCACGAGGTGCCGGCTGAGGCTCCGAAAGCTCCAGAGACGGCGGCATCCACTCACTACCTTCTCGGACGGTGGCATCCGCTCTCAGTTCCCCCGAGGTGGCGTCCTCTCACAGTTCCCCCGAGGCGGTGGCGGCATCCGGTGTCGGTTCCCCCAAGGTGGCGCCATCCGTTCTAGGTTCCCCTAGGGTGAACCTTTCTACATCTTTGTCTAGGCCTTCTTCCACTACACGGGCCTGGCCCTCCATCCTTCCCCCTGATCCACCTCCGTTACGCCTCCCTCCGTGATTTCTAACTTTGGAGTGTTTGGAATCCACTCCTTAAGGGAGGGGTTCTGTCACAGTCTTCTGTCTTTCTGTCACTGTCTTCTGTGAGTGTTGTGTTTGTTTGGTGCCATGTGCTCTCTCCTGTCTTTTTTCTGACCCCGCCCACCTTGTCACCTTTCCTTTATTTTTATTTATATAGTGCTTTAAACAAAATACATTGCGTCAAAGCACTGAACAACATTCATTTGGAAAACAGTGTCTCAATAATGCAAAATGATAGTTAAAGGCAGTTCATCATTGAATTCAGTTATGTCATCTCTGTTCAGTTGAAATAGTGTCTGTTTTTATTTGCAATCAAGTCAATGATATCGCTGTAGATGAAGTGACCCCAACTAAGCAAGCCAGAGGCGACAGCGGCAAGGAACCGAAACTCCATCGGTGACAGAATGGAGAAAAAAACCTTGGGAGAAACCAGGCTCAGTTGGGGGGTCAGTTCTCCTCTGACCAGACGAAAACCAGTAGTTCAATTCCAGGCTGCAGCAAAGTCAGATTGTGCAGAAGAATCATCGGTTTCCTGTGGTCTTGTCCTGGTGCTCCTCTGAGACAAGGTCTTTACAGGGGATCTGTATCTGGGGCTCTAGTTGTCCTGGTCTCCGCTGTCTTTCAGGGCAGTAGAGGTCCTTTCTAGGTGCTGATCCACCATCTGGTCTGGATACGTACTGGATCCGGGTGACTGCAGTGACCCTCTGATCTGGACACAGACTGGATCTCGTGGCCACGGTGACCTCGGAACAAGAGAGAAACAGACAAATATTAGCGTAGATGCCATTCTTCTAATGATGTAGAAAGTACGGTGTTATGTGAAGTGTTTCCAGTTCCGGTTTACCTAATTAATGCAGCCTAAAAATCCTTTAACGGATTTGGATATTAAAAGCATATTAGTATGTTATGTGTATGCCAGGTTAAAGAGATGGGTCTTTAATCTAGATTTAAACTGCAAGAGTGTGTCTGCCTCCCGAACAATGTTAGGTAGGTTATTCCAGAGTTTAGGCGCCAAATAGGAAAAGGATCTGCCGCCCGCAGTTGATTTTGATATTCTAGGTATTATCAAATTGATATGAGAGGCTTAATGACAGCCAGTTTGAAGGTTTTGGGCACATATCCCAATGACAATGAGGAATTAATAATAGTCAGAAGAGGACCTATGACTTCTGGAAGCACCTCTTTTAAGAGCTTAGATGGTATAGGGTCTAACATACATGTTGTTGGTTTAGATGATTTAACAAGTTTATACAATTCTTCCTCTCCTATAGTAGAGAATGAGTGGAACTGTTCCTCAGGGGGTCTATAGTGCACTGTCTGATATGATACGGTAGCTGACGGCTGAATGGTTGCAATTTTATCTCTAATAGTATCGATTTTAGAAGTAAAGTAGTTCATAAAGTCATTACTGTTGTGGTGTTGGGAAATGTCAACACTTGTTGAGGCTTTATTTTTCGTTAATTTAGCCACTGTATTGAATAAATACCTGGGGTTATGTTTATTTTCTTCTAAAAGAGAAGAAAAGTAATCAGATCTAGCAGTTTTTAATGCTTTTCTATAGGATATGCTACTTTCCCGCCAAGCAATACGAAATACCTCTAGTTTTGTTTTCCTCCAGCTGCGCTCCATTTTTCGGGCTGCTCTCTTTAGGGTGCGAGTATGCTCATTATACCATGGTGTCAAACTGTTTTCCTTAACCTTCCTTAAGCGTAAAGGAGCAACTGTATTTAAAGTGCTAGAAAAGAGAGAGTCCATAGTTTCTGTTACATCATCAAGTTGTTCTGAGGTTTTGGATATGCTAAGGAATTCGGATACATCAGGAAGATAACTTAAAAAGCAGTCTTTTGTGGTAGAAGTGATGGTTCTTCGATACTTGTAACAAGAAGTAGAATTTACAATTTTGGCTATATGAAGTTTACACAGAACTAAATAATGATCTGAGATATCATCACTTGGCTGAATAATTTCAACACTATCAACATCAATTCCATGTGACAGTATTAAATCTAGAGTATGATTTCGACAATGAGTAGGTCCTGAAACATGTTGTCTAACACCAATAGAGTTAGGAATGTCTATAAATGCTGATCCCAATGCATCTTTTTCATTATCGATATGGATATTACTAGCAGACGGTCGGTTTAGCCAGTCTGTCTGCTTCCTGACCTGGGCCCCAGTTAGTCAAGTATAAACACTAAGACTATGTGCCATATTTCTAGACAGAAGAGCAGCACCACCCCAGGAGGGATGAAGACCATCTCTTTTAAACAGGTCAGGTCTGCCCCAAAAGCTCGTCCAATTGTCTATGAAACCTATGTTATTCTGTGGGCACCACTTAGACATCCAGCCATTGAGTGATAACAATCTGCTATGTATCTCGTCACCACGGTAAGCAGGGAGGGGACCAGAGCATATTACAGTGTCTGACATCGTGCTTGCAAGTTCACACACCTCATTATTGTTTAGTTGCTCCACCTGTGTCTCTCCCTTGCTCCCGGACTCATTACCTTCACTCTGCACACCTGTTTCACCCACTCACACACACACACACCTGGTGCCCATTGCCCTTGGCTACATATTCTCCTCTCTCACACCTGGATGTCTGGATGGATTAATGTTAATTGTTATTTGTTACTCGTGTCTTGCATTTCTACTGCTTCTGCCCTTGCCCGGATTATCTGTTTTTGTTTTGGTTTTGCCGTGTTGGCCTTTTGTTTCATTAAAATATATTTTCCCTGCATTTGGACCCAGACCCTGTTCATTCTTTGCCGGCCCGTGACAGTTTTAACTAAAAAAAGATTGGTCTATTGAAGCGATATCCCAATTTGTCGATCACCGACATGACATCAAGAGTGACCGACTGAAAGGGAACACATGACTTGCATGGAATGGTGCTTCTTTGTACTTTTTGGAGCATGACAGTCTATTGTCACAGTATGTTTTCATTGTATGTGAACGTTCTTCAAGGTTTGTGTTCCACAGACTAAAGTATAAGAGTTCTGAGTTTTAAGTGAACTATTGATCTCCCTGTATGTAACCTATTTACCATGGTATTGTTTTAGGAGAAACATGAAGTTTGAGTTGGCATAGAATTTATGTAATTCCAACACAAGGAAGAGTAGAGAATATTGAGGGACTGAGAAAACCACTGTTTACTTCTTCCATTAACAGGAGTTGTGCTTCTACCAATGCTATTTTGGCAGAAAATACACAGAGAGAGAATATAATGTGCTGCTCGACATTCAGTACAATATTCTCTGTATAAATATGACATATATAATTCATTCTGACATGGAAGTCATTTAATTTATTCAGTTCAGGGTAAAACGAAAATACTTGAAAAGTATTCAGTACAGTTAAGTACAATTGCAAGTATGTATTAAGTGTAGGTATATTTGATGTGTTTTTCTATGCTTGTATTTTATATGAAAATATAATTGTTTTTTTTTTCTGTAATAATGTTCTGTAGAGACAGAAATAATATACTGTAATGTTATTATATGATTGGAACATGATTCAACTAACGGCTTGCCAGGACAGGACTATCTCATTATGATTGACTGACATCAGTATTTTCATTACAACACCTGATTTAAACCTGTATTTCCTGCATGAGCACCACTACTTAATGTCTGGGAGCTTGTGTGCTAACAACTAGGACACTACTCCAACAGTGTCTGACCTTATACACTGGATGCATACCTAGTCCACTGGGTTCATGACGTTGTTAAGGACAAGGTGAAAAATACCATGGCTGTTTCTCCAGCTTTAGGTTTAGTAGATCAGTGTGATATGTACCTTGTCTCTTTAAGCAATGCAGTCAGAGTCTGTTCTGTCTCCTGTCTTCCATTAGCACTAAACTAAAATACTTGCTGACTATCTCTGCCGAATTAATATCAGAAGAAGAGCTTAGACTAGTAGTGTGGCTTAACCAGTGAGAAAGATCAACAATCTCTGGCCCATGTATAACAAGATGCTGGCACCAACATCTGTCGGTACAAATATATTTGCTTTGTGCCAATGAGTTTAAGTAATTTCTTGATCAACTAGAGTAACAAGCATTGGAAAATTTCTTCTGATTGCTTAAAATAATATCACTCAAAGTTCTTATTTAAAACAAAAAGGAAACCACAGATAGGTTTGACATTTGTACACAACTTGAGAAAGGATATTATAATCAGTCTTTTAAAGGGGTCATATGACGCTATTTTAAAGATCATTATGTTCTGTATTTGGTGTAACAGAATATATTGACATGCTTTAATGTTCCTCTATGCCCGCCTCTCTCAAACATGTAGTTTTCTACAAAGCCCTTCCTTGTGACAAGCGCAGTCTGTTCTGATTGGCCAGCTGACCCATTACATTGTAAACAGAACACCACAAGCATGTGTCAGAAATGTAACGCCCCTTACCAAAATCGTGAGCTTCAGCCATTTAGTAAATATCAAGACAGTTAATAATGTTGTTATTTTTACCACCAGTTCAAGCCCGAAAGGGCAAGTGTCAGATGACAGACACAGTGATGATGCAGTACACAAGCTGCGGTAAAGATAAACAACGTGCTATGATTTCTGACAGGCTGTTTACTCTGCTGTGATGTGACCCTGTTCCCCTCACACACACAAAACATGTTAATCTACACTGTGCAAAACTCGACATTTGAAAAGTCAACAGCAAATACTTAAACTAATGAGAAAACATACTTACAGCACCAGATGGTCATAGCAAAGTTGGAAATTACCCCTTTTGTTTTAGAATTAGCCTTTGCACAGCCAGCTTTGAACTCTCCTAGATTTAGAAAACTGTCATCCATAAAATGTGTTGCACAAATTCAAACATCTGGGTTGTGCTGTTCTGTTGTAAATAAACAATGATTCCTCATTATATCTACTTTTGGAAGGCCAAAATAAATTGCTTTTACTTTCGTACAGAAACACACAGCATCTCCCTGACATGGCTGCATCAACACTACAACGGTTCCTGAAACCACGCCTTCTTTCTTTGCGTGAACATTTGGGTGGCATTACACTATATTACCACATCATGAATAAGACATGTGGGGATGTGCTTTAATGAGGCATTTTAGCCTGGTCTGGATCAACCTTCTTTTTCAGATAGATAATAAATCCTTTTATGGGAGACTTTGAGCTTTGTAACTCTGCAGATATCCTACATGCACAAACATCTACATAACAAACTAAAGAAAATGAAAAATAGAAATAGCATCATATGACCCCTTTAAGTATGTCAGATATATTGTACACATTGTGCATTAGTCGTGATACTGGAAAAGACATGAAAGATTGAACGTGTGTCTCATCATTTCAAACAAAATCATCAAAGTTATGTTGAGTTGAAGTTTATTTCAGTGGTTCAAAACAGATGACTAGCATGAATTTTTCAGACAAATTTGTGCTGGCTGTTAAACACTTTCAAACTGCCAGTGTCTGGTGGTCCAGGATGTTTATGTAATAGGTGCTCTGGGACTCCACCTTCTTTACCATAGAAACCTTTTCAGATTCATTACTTTACTCATTCAATCAAGGTCAGACATTAGTAAAATCATGAAAACACTGCAGTGTTGAGTTGCACAGCTAATGTAAACATACCCACATCCATATGATCAAATGCTGTCTTAACATCCTTAAAGGTACAATTTGTAAGATATTTGCAGTAAAATATCCAAAAACCACTAGGCTAGTGTTATATATTTTGTCCAGCTGATTACTAACAATATCTATAATATTTTTATCTACTTGTAAATCATGGGAAAATTCCCATTCAACAGTGACACCGGGCAGTGCAGTTGCCTGTCAATGACATTAATTACCCTTTGTTACCGCCTTTACTGACATAGAAACCACATGACAAAAGTGTCATGTACAAATGCGGAAGTAGTGTCTAGCGTCCAGCAAACCACTAGCTTGCTTCAACCGCTAGCTAGCTTCCTCATTTACTTCTTCTTGGACATTTTATGGTGGATTGTGTGTGTTTTACTTGTGTTTTACTTTACCTCATTTGTTAGATCCATGATTTATCTTTCCATCTGATTGATGGCCGTCAGCAGTTGGGTAGAAGACAAAAATTTAGTTCACCCAAATATTAAAATTATGTCATTAATAACTCACCTTCATGTCATTCCAAACCCATAAAACCTCCATTCATCTTTGGAACACAGCTTAAGATATTTTAGATTTAGTACGAGAGCTTTCTGTCCCTCCATTGAAAGTGTATGCACTGTATACTGTCCATGTCCAGAAAGATAATAAAAACATCTTCAAAGTAGTCCATGTGACATCAGAGGGTCAGTTAGAATTTTTTGAAGCATCGAAAATACATTTTGGTCCAAAAATAGCAATAACTACGACTTTACTCAGCATTGTTCTCTCTTCAGGGTGTATTGTGAGCACGTTCCCTGCAGTGTAGTGATATCCGGTTTGCGAATGAATCACTCGATGTAACTGAAGATGAACACCGAACCGGTGAACCGATTTCTTAAAACCAGTTTATTGAATCGAACTGTCCGAAAGAATCGGTTCACGGAAAAGAACTGAACTCTCTTCACAGCTGTAGATTAATGCTTATTGCACACGAACGATTTCAAACGATTCAGTTGGATTTGGTAAACTGGTTCAAGAAGATCCAATAGTAATAGTAGGATAAATAGTGACGTGTCTAGCCTGACCACTTGTGTTCAGATTATCAGAGATGGATCTTTATGCCAGGAGTAAAAATAAAGGATTTATTCAAAAATGTTATGAAAATGTAATTTTAATAAATTTAATTATTGTCTCACATACATATTAAGTGAACTAGAATTTTAATTTTATATATGGGAAAAAATAAATCATTAAAAATTAGAATTAAAACGCATATAACAACTATATTACAATCACAAAAACAAGTTAAAATTGAAAAAAAAACAGCAGTGGAGGTGAATACTTCAATGAAACGAAGTGGGACATTATTGTAAGACTTTGGAGTGGGTGAGTCATGAACAGTGTGAATAGGAGTCTGGTTTCATGTGGTTATGGAGTTTTTATCCAGCCTCTTCACAGTCGTAAGTAACTCATGGAGAGATCTCAGTTGTGACGATACACTCATGATTCCAGTAAGCAGTGGGAACTATATTTACCTCCTCCCATCAGAAACCATTTGATTCCTTGTTGCCTTGGTGACAAAATGAACACAGTGGATGGTTCTGCAGTTGTCTATAATTACAAAGTGATTTATCATGCTGGCTTCAAGCTGGGGAAGTTAAACCTTTCCAATTTTGGTTGCTTAAAGCAACCATCACTATTAGGATTAGTTCTTGAGTGAGCTCTTATCACATTATAGCCCTTCATGTCCATTGAGAACTCAAAACTCTGGCTATTTGATAATAACCTAGAATATCCAAATCAACTGCAGCTGGCAGATCCTTTTCCCGTTTAGCCCCCAAATTCTGGAACAATCTACCTAACATTGTTTGGGAGGCAGACACACTGTAAGTTTAAATCTAGATTAAAGAACCATCTCTTTAACATGTCTTACACATTTCACATTAATGCATTTATTTTATTAGAAATCCATTAAAGGATTTTTAGGCTGCATTAATTAGGTCAACCGGAAGTCTGTATCCAGATCAGATGGTGGATCAGCAGCTAGAGACAACCTCTACAGCCTGAATGTCAGTGGAGACCACAACCACTAGATAAGCCCCGATAAGATAAGCCGACTAGATAAGTGACAATTTCTGTCACCAGTGGAGTTTTGGTTCCTTGCCAATGTTGCCTTTGGCTTGCTTAGTTAGGGACACTGAATTTCAGGCAATATTGTCAGCTTGATTGCGCAGATATTATTTGAAATTAACTGAGTTGGATGATGACATCACTGAGTCAACAATGAACTGACTTTAACTGAACAATTGACTGTTTGGTATTGTCCTCTTGCATTATTGACACAGTGTTTTCCTGTTTAATACTGTAAAGCTTCTTTGACACAAAATTTACTGTATAAAGCACTATATGATTTAAAGGTGCACTCTTTTGACTTATCTTTAGTAAGTAATCAGCTAAGAACAATGCTAGTAACTGTACATTATGTCTCCCTATCCTCAGTGGAGTAAGAAAAGTACAATTAATTCAAACTATATACACCAAATAGACTTTTTTGAAAAGAGGTTCCTCATTTCAAAGCACAGTTCAGTATTTGTATGTCAAAAGATTGAAACAATGAAGCTTGTCAGTTCATGTGGACCATGACATACCATACTGGTTGTAATCTGCCACATCCAAGCCACATCTAGCAGACATTGAATGTTCACCATTAAGAGCAATAACCTGAATAATACAATGCTTACAGCTCACAATTCTAGTCACTTTAATTTGCGAAAAAAATATTGGTTTCTGTCTTGACCATTTCTGTGAATTGCAATTTACATTTGGAGGTCACTCACAAGGTTTTACGTCAGCAGAGTTTTAGCCACCAATTTGGCACACCAAACATGCAAAGGCATCTCAGTTGGAAAGTTCTTGCAAATGCAGCTAATATGCACTGTAAAACAGATGCATATTATAATGGAACAATATATTCTACTGAATTATTTTCTTTAAGCATTGTATTGTGAGAAATGTTCGGTTGTTAAGTGATGACGTAAGAAGCGCTGTTTCCGGGTCCAAGCCTCAACTCACTTCACTTGAGAATACGACCATGGCAGCCGTTTATGAGCACTGTTTATTCATATTAATCATTTAAGCTAAACGCTTTCAAACTTACGGTTTACACTACAGTCTCCCTGCTCACAGCGTCCCAAACACAAATAATTTTTTTATATATTTTTTTATATTTATATTTTCATTGTCTGGCTATCTGGGACTTCGGTATGGAGTTAAAGGTTAAGATTATAACTTTTTCGCTAATATTCTATCACACTGTGAGTTTATATTAGCACCTTTTGTTGTTTTCTCATGGTAACTGATGGAGCGTTTGGACACAGAAGCGCTGCTACGTGACGTCAGACTTAACAGGCGAATTACTCAATGGTCTGGCAGAAAGGTGCTTGCTAACTGTGTGTGTGTGTGTGTGTGTGGGTGTGTGTGTGTGTGTGTGTGTGTGCGCGTGTGTTTCTTTGTTTCTTTGTTTCTCAGTTCTAGGTTTTCACACACCATACACCATACTAATACATGATCTCAAAGTATAATTTGAACTGTCTTGTCCATGAATCTCAAGATCTTCCATGTGACCAGTAGATTTTAAGTAATGTCAGCATCATTTTTACGGCATGGCTGTTTGAACTGAGAATAATGCCTAGGGCAAGATTGCCTTGTCTGCTGGAGAATTCACTATTCTGTGCCCATCACCCATAACCACACCAGAGCAAAACTGGGTCAACCCTTCCTTTTCACGGATCAACCAGATCACTTCAGTGTGCTTGTGAAACTGCTGCTCTATTCTCCAGGGTATTACTCAACCCCCAACAACTTCACTATTCCCTTTGTCCTTTCCTTGCCTAAATATTCCTGTATCCATTCCCTGCACAAAATATGTGTGTGTGCTTAGCCTTCACATCATTGCTACCATTCCTTTCTTTGCATTTTTCATACTGTCTGCCTGCAGATTAAGAGGCCAGAAAGGTTGTAATGGGTTAGACATTACAGAGCATGCAAAGAAGGAGAAAGTGGAAAAGAACATGGACTCAATATTAAACCAAGACATGTAGCTACAGTGAATCCTTTGTTTTGACACAGTCACTTTTAAACAAAATTGACTACACTCTAAGAAAAGCCCTCAGAAATCTGTGTACCGTGTTAATATAAAATAAATGTTATTATTATTATTATTTTCACTGGAATTTTATTCGTATTTTGAATAAAACTGCATTATGTTGTGTTTTAGGATTGAAGGAAATTACCATAATCTTAATGGAATAGTTGGTAACACTTTAGAATAAAATTCCATTAGTTGATGTTAGTTAATGTATTATTTAACATGAAAACAATGAACAATACATTTATTCCTGTATTTATTAATCTTTGTTAATGTGAGTTAATGAAAATACAGCTATTCATTGCTAGTTCATGCTAATTCATAGTACATTAACTAATGTTAACAAGTATAACTTTTGATTTGAATAATGCATTAGTAAGTGTTGAAATTAACATTAAGATTAATAAATGCTTTAGAAGGATTGTTCTTGCTTGGTTCATGTTAACATAAGTAGTTAACTAACATTAACTAATGAAACTTATTCTAGAGTGTTACCGAATAGGTTGTACTGGTCATTGTCTGCAGGACATTATACTTTTTGTCTTACAGTGATAATTTACCAAAATCATTCTTTATAACAAAACAGTTATTTACTGCCAAATGGAAGTATGTGGAAAATGGTGGCCAAAAAAAGTCTTACAAAAAAAGACCATCAAAATCTTACATTTCCATCTTTTTATCTTACCAAAGATTGTACTCATCTGACAGGTTAAAATTGATGAATTTGCATTTCTCATGATGCAAAAAATAATAAAAATAAATGAATAAATACCATAGTAGCATTAAGTAACTGTGAGAAAGTTTATACATAATGTTTATGATTATTCTGTAATCCTGCCCGAATGTGTATGCAACAAAGTTTAATCTGGTTTCCACTGAAACCAAAAGAAACCTTCAGGAGTTGGCTTTGATGAGCCAAAGATGAGAACAGCACAGGAAGAGTATTCAAAACAAAGCTGTTGTTGTTGTTGTTATTTACAAATTTTTAGGTCTTTACATATTTATGTACTAGTTTTAGAAAAGTAAATAGTACTTGTACAGCTTCAGTTGGTTTTAATTTGATTAAGTACACATGAACCCATTTGTACAAATGCAGGTTTATATAAGCCAGATCTGCTTGGTACACTGTAAAGTACATTATGTACCCACACATTCAGCTCAAAAAGTCTTCTGTGTCATTACAGAATGAACCGGCATTACAGCTGAGGTTTAAAAATATTTAGCGACTACCTCTTGGAAACATGTATTTCATGTCTTTGACTTTAATCTCTTGTATTGCCACATTTGTCTTGTGTAATTACTTCATTATAAAATCTCACATGCCAAAATGACACAATTACATGTGTGAATTTGGTTAGTGTAATTGGGTCACATCTTCCACCATGATAATTATAAAGCTCGAATGCCCTAAACTGATGTTTTACCATTTAAAAATCAGAATTTCCCACATTTACTGAGCCAGTAGTTTCATTTGATGGTCTAAAAGTATGAACTCAAACACAGATAATATATTTTTCATTTATTTATTTATTGTATAATGACAAATTTACTGCATGTTGCCAGTTTAAATCTGTATACTTCTAAATCTGTATAAATCCCACTTCTGACAGACCTATCCTCCATTGGCACGGCACCAACATACCTAAACTCACTAGTTCAATCTGAGTCTTTACTCATTTTCAGAAAACTGCCAGCACTTAACCAACTAATACTAGCACTTACCTTTTCTTTTCTTTTCTTGTCTATCATATTCTTTAAAAAAAATAATAATAATAAATAAAAACCTGCCTATGTGTTCTGAACTAGACTAACTGAGACTTGTCATGGAACTTGTATGTACACTGTTGTTGTTCTCTTGTTGGTCTGATTGCTTCTATTGTACTAATTTTTAAGTCGCTATGGATAAAAGCGTCTGCTAAATGATTAAATGTAAATGTAAAAAAAATAGTACTTGCAGGAAATGTTGTTCCCTTTCAGTTGGTCACGTTCTACGTTACGTCAAAAAGAGACTGAAGAATGGGGTCTCGTCTGAGAGCCCAATCACCTTTGGGTGGTAACAAAACGAGCCAATTGCACACAGAGTAGCTTGGTCTGTAAAAAATCTACATATATACAATTAATAACCACACAATAAAAGCATTCAAAGTAACAAATTAAATCAACTAAATAAATTCAACATCTTACTAGGTGTCAAAAGCCAAAGAGAAAGGGTTTTAAGAAGGGTTTTAAAAACAGAAAAAGAAGAGGCCTGCTTAACATGCAAAGGCAGATCATTCCATAGTTTAGGGGCAGACACAGCAAAGGCACGGTCACCTCTGAGCTTATGTTTAGTTTTAGGCACAGTCAGGAGCACCTGACCATCTGATCTGCAGACGGGTTTATATGAGTGTAGAAGCTCAGAGAGGTATGGCGGAGCAAGTGATTTAGTTAGTGATTTAAAAGCATACAACATAATTTTAAAATGGATCCTAAATTGAATAGGCACCCTTGGCACGAATGCTCTGGCACACAGCTGGTCGCTGGGCCTGCGCAAGTATGCATTTCCCCCAGCGAGCCTTCTTGCACATACTTTGTGCAAGATCAGGAAGGATGAGGAGCAGGTCTTCATGGTTGCGCCTTTTTGGCCCAGCCGGAGCTGGTTCTCTGAACTTGTACTCCTCGCAACAGCCCCTCCCTGGCCAATTCCTCTGAGGAAAGACCTTCTCTGCTTTCCTTTCTTCAGGAAGGATTGGAACGAAGGCTGTCTCCTTCCACCCTGAAGGTCTATGTGGCCGCCATTTCTGCTCACTATGACCCTGTTGATGGTAAGTCTCTTGGGAAGCATGATCTGATCATCAGGTTCCTGAGAAGGGCCAGGAGGCTCAATCCACCTCGTCCTCAACAAGTTCCCTCTTTGGACCTTACAGTGGTTCTATCGGCACTGCAGATGGCTCCCTTTGAACTCTTGCTCTCAGTAGAGCTAGAGTTTCTATCATTGAAAACTACGCTCATGACAGCTTTGGCTTTGGTGAAGAGAGTCGGGGACCTGCAGTCATTTTCAGTTGATGGAACGTGCCTGGAATTTGGGCCGGGTCTCATTTTATCTTGAGACCCTGGCCTGGGTACATGCCCAAAGTTCCCATCACTCTCTTTACAGATCAGGTGGTGAACTTGCAAGCGCTGCCCCTGGAGGAGGCAGACCCAGCCTTGGCACTGCTCTGTCCAGTACATGCGCTCCACACTTACGTGGACAAAACTCAGTGCCTTAGGACCTCAGACCAGCTCTTGGTTTGTTACGGAGGCCAGCAGAAGGGAAAAGCTGTCTCCAAGCAGAGGTTATCCCACTGGATAGTGAATGCTATTGTCCTGGCTTATCAGGCTCAAGACCTGCCATGCCCCCAGGGGTGAGAGCTCACTCAACTTGGAGTGTAGCATCCTCCTGGGTGCTGGTGTATGGCGCCTCGCTAACAGACATCTGTATAGCTGAGGGCTGGGTGACACCTAACACATTTGTGAGATTTTATATTCTCTGTGTAGAGCCTGTGTCCTCCCGGGTACTCGCCGCTTCGGACCAGTAAGGACCTGCTCAGTGTCAATTCGCTTGCTCTGCCATTTCACTCCATGGACTGGATGCGTGCGCTATTCCCCTCAGGTGAGTTCCTTAGTTCAGAACCCTGGGTTCCTCCAGCACTGTTGATGTCCAGCACTTCTTGTCAGCCCTGTATGGGACTAGGTGCCTATTGCCCCTTTTGGGCAATCCCATGTGTGTATTTCCACAGTGAGTCTCTTTGTGGCACGTGTCTTTCCCTTGGCAAGCACCTTGCTAGCTCTGTCGTTGAAACTTCCACCCTGCGGGCTGGGTACCTCAGAGTTCATGTGTATCACCACCTCTCGGTTGATACCTGCCTTTGTAAGTCCTCCTATGAGCAGGCAGCCTGCCAGCATATATCCAGCTGGAATATGCTACCCAGTGCACTCTGTCTCAGCTATAGGCCCTCACTCATGCTGGCCTCACGACAGGGTGCTCTCACTCAAACGAGTCACTGAAAGACAGACATGTGGCGTTTTTTAAGGGACTCCATTAGTCAGTCTCTTTCTGATGTAATCTAGAACATGAACGACTAAAGAGGGAACGTCTAGGTTATGTATGTAACCCTCGCTCCCCGAAAGGAGGTAACGGAGACGTAACATCCCCTTGCCACATCACTGTTCCACTGAACGGTCAGGTCACTGGGCTCGGCTCCTCAACGTGCAAAGACTTGAGTGTAAGTTACTTGCACTGCTCCTTATATACACTCACAGCAGGCGGAGCTCGCAACAAATTACACAGACCAAGTTACCACTCAAAGGTGATTGGGCTATTGGCCAAGACCCCATTTGTCAGTCTCTTTCTGACATAATGTCTCCGATCCCTCCTTCAGGGAACAAGGGTTACATACGTAACCTTGATGTTTCTTATTGAGTTCTTGTACCAGACCTATGTCAAGCAGACCAAATGTTTAAAAAATGTTCGACCTATGTATTTGCTGTTACTCTTTGTTAAGCAAAGATTTAAACATTCAATAAATAATAATGGGTTTTCATAGTACAAAACTGAAAGCCTGGACCTGGGACAAAAATAAAAAAAATAACATTTATCTTTAATTGCTCTGTAGGTAAATACATAAAAGTGTCTGGAGTGTATGGAAAAAGCCAAAGGTTTTATGGGAGAACATATTCTCCATATCTATCGCTGTAGATGAAGTGACCCCAACTAAGCAAGCCAGAGGCAACAGCGGCAAGGAACCGAAACTCCATCGGTGACAGAATGGAGAAAAAAACCTTGGGAGAAACCAGGCTCAGTTGGGGGGGGCAGTTCTCCTCTGACCAGACGAAACCAGTAGTTCAATTCCAGGCTGCAGCAAAGTCAGATTGTGCAGAAGAATCATCTGTTTCCTGTGGTCTTGTCCTGGTGCTCCTCTGAGACAAGGTCTTTACAGGGGATCTGTATCTGGGGCTCTAGTTGTCCTGGTCTCCGCTGTCTTTCAGGGCAGTAGAGGTCCTTTCTAGGTGCTGATCCACCATCTGGTCTGGATACGTACTGGATCCGGGTGACTGCAGTGACCCTCTGATCTGGACACAGACTGGATCTGGTGGCCACGGTGACCTCGGAACAAGAGAGAAACAGACAAATATTAGCGTAGATGCCATTCTTCTAATGATGTAGAAAGTACGGTGTTATGTGAAGTGTTTCCGGTTCCGGTTTACCTAATTAATGCAGCCTAAAAATCCTTTAACGGATTTGGATATTAAAAGCATATTAGTATGTTATGTGTATGCCAGGTTAAAGAGATGGGTCTTTAATCTAGATTTAAACTGCAAGAGAGTGTCTGCCTCCCGAACAATGTTAGGTAGGTTATTCCAGAGTTTAGGCGCCAAATAGGAAAAGGATCTGCCGCCCGCAGTTGATTTTGATATTCTAGGTATTATCAAATTGCCTGAGTTTTGAGAACGTAGCGGACATAGAGGAGTATAATGTAAAAGGAGCTCATTCAAATATTGAGGTGCTAAACCATTCAGGGCTTTATAAGTAATAAGCAATATTTTAAAATCTATACGATGTTTAATAGGGAGCCAGTGCAGTGTGGACAGGACCGGGCTAATATGGTCATACTTCCTGGTTCTAGTAAGAACTCTTGCTGCTGCATTTTGGACTAGCTGTAGTTTGTTTACCAAGCGTGCAGAACAACCACCCAATAAAGCATTACAATAGTCTAACCTTGAAGTCATAAATGCATGGATTAACATTTCTGCATTTGACATTGAGAGCATAGGCCGTAATTTAGATATATTTTTGAGATGGAAAAATGCAGTTTTACAAATGCTAGAAACGTGGCGTTCTAAGGAAAGATTGCGATCAAGTAGCACACCTAGGTTCCTAACTGATGACGAAGAATTGACAGAGCAACCATCAAGTCTTAGACAGTGTTCTAGGTTATTACAAGCAGAGTTTTTAGGCCCTATGATTAACACCTCTGTTTTTTCTGAATATAGCAGTAAGAAATTACTCGTCATCCAATTTTTTATATCGACTATGTATTCCATTAGTTTTCAAATTGGTGTGTTTCACTGGGCTGCGAGGAAATATAGAGCTGAATATCATCAGCATAACAGTGAAAGCTAACACCATGTTTCCTGATGATATCTCCCAAGGGTAACATATAAAGCGTGAAGAGTAGCGGCCCTAGTACTGAGCCTTGTGGTACTCCATACTGCACTTGTGATCGATATGATACATCTTCATTCACTGCTACGAATTCATGCTAATGCACTTCCACTGATGCCAACAAAGTGTTCAAGTCTATGCAAAAGAATGTTGTGATCAATTGTGTCAAACGCAGCACTAAGATCCAATAAAACTAATAGAGAGATACACCCACGATCAGATGATAAGAGCAGATCATTTGTAACTCTAAGGAGAGCAGTTTCAGTACTATGATACGGTCTAAATCCTGACTGGAAATCCTCACATATAGCATTTTTCTTTAAGAAGGAATATAATTGTGAGGATACCACCTTTTCTAGTATCTTGGACAGAAAAGGGAGATTCGAGATTGGTCTATAATTAACAAGTTCTCTGGGGTCAAGTTGTGTTTTTTTTTATGAGAGGCTTAATAACAGCCAGTTTGAAGGTTTTGGGGACATATCCTAATGACAATGAGGAATTAATAATAGTCAGAAGAGGACCTATGACTTCTGGAAGCACCTCTTTTAAGAGCTTAGATGGTATAGGGTCTAACATACATGTTGTTGGTTTAGATGATTTAACAAGTTTATACAATTCTTCCTCTCCTATAGTAGAGAGTGAGTGGAACTGTTCCTCAGGGGGTCTATAGTGCACTGTCTGATGTAATACTGTAGCTGACGGCTGAATGGTTGCAATTTTATCTCTAATAGTATCGATTTTAGAAGTAAAGTAGTTCATAAAGTCATTACTGTTGTGGTGTTGGGAAATGTCAACACTTGTTGAGGCTTTATTTTTCGTTAATTTAGCCACTGTATTGAATAAATACCTGGGGTTATGTTTGTTTTCTTCTAAAACAGAAGAAAAGTAATCAGATCTAGCAGTTTTTAATGCTTTTCTATAGGATATGCTACTTTCCCGCCAAGCAATACGAAATACCTCTAGTTTTGTTTTCCTCCAGCTGCGCTCCATTTTTCGGGCTGTTCTCTTTAGGGTGCGAGTATGCTCATTATACCATGGTGTCAAACTATTTTCCTTAACCTTCCTTAAGCGTAAAGGAGCAACTGTATTTAAAGTGCTAGAAAAGAGAGAGTCCATAGTTTCTGTTACATCATCAAGTTGTTCTGAGGTTTTGGATATGCTAAGGAATTCGGATACATCAGGAAGATAACTTAAAAAGCAGTCTTTTGTGGTAGAAGTGATGGTTCTTCGATACTTGTAACAAGAAGTAGAATTTTCAATTTTGGCTATATGAAGTTTACACAGAACTAAATAATGATCTGAGATATCATCACTTGGCTGAATAATTTCAACACTATCAACATCAATTCCATGTGACAGTATTAAATCTAGAGTATGATTTCGACAATGAGTAGGTCCTGAAACATGTTGTCTAACACCAATAGAGTTCAGAATGTCTATAAATGCTGATCCCAATACATGTTTTTCATTATCGACATGGATACTAAAATCACCAACTATTAAAACTTTGTCTGCAGCCAGAACTAACTCGGATGTAAAATCACCAAACTCTTTAATAAAGTCTGTATGGTGCCCTGGTGGCCTGTATACAGTAGCCAGTACAAACATAACAGGGGATTTATCATTAACAATGGTTTCTCTGGATAATGTTATATGAAGCACCATTACTTCAAACGAGTTATACTTGAAGCCTGTCCTCTGAGAGATCCTGAAAACGTTGTTACAAATTGAAGCAACTCCTCCCCCTTTGCCTTTTAGACGCGGCTCGTGTTTATAACAATAATCTTGGGGGGTGGACTCATTTAAAATAATATAATCATCAGGTTTTATCATCAGTTATCATATTATTTACAAAAAGTGTTTTCGTAGAAATGGATCTGATATTCAATAAGCCAAGCTTTATCATTTGTTTATCCATATTGCATTTGTTTTTTATTTGTTGAACCTCAATTAAATTGTTAACCTTAACTTGGTTTGGACGTTTTTGTATTTTCTAGTTCGGGGAACAGACACAGTCTCTATAGTGTGATATCTAGGTGAAAGAGTCTCTATGTGCTGAGAATTAACTGACCTCTGTGACGGGAGGCAGCTAGCAGACGGTCGGTTTAGCCAGTCTGTCTGCTTCCTGACCTGGGCCCCAGTTAGTCAAGTATAAACACTAAGACTATGTGTGTAATGTTTTATTGTCAAAATAAATAAGTGAATAAATAAATAGTCAAATCTCAGTAAGTGAATATATAAATAGTAAAATCTCAATAAATATATAAATAGAAAAAATACAAATAAATATGTCAGTAAATAAATAGATTATATACAGTATAAGTATCCAATGTATTGATGACAACACTTCTGTGATAAAGAGTGGGGTCCAGAGACAAAGGCAGGTTCAGTCTTGTTTTAATGAAGTAAACTAAGGATGCGCCGCATGGCTGATTAACAGAACTGAGTATACATATAAATAAACAGGGTCCTTGACCACTTCTTCAAAGGAAAACTCAGGATTACAGCCGGAGGTCCGGGCGACTCTTTGGGCGGTGAGACCAGGAGCACAGGTGAGAAGCGCAGATCTCTGCAACCCTCTACGAAACCCGCTGGGCACAGCACAGAGGAGGTAAGCACAACCACAACACTTAGGCTCTACAAGAAACACTGAATTAGACGAAGTAGGACTAGACTTTAGACGGGACAAGACTACAACGTTAACTCTCAGCTCCGTGCATCTAGCTTTAACAATAATCTGACAACACAGACACGAAAAAGAGAGCTAGATATAACGAAGGCAAAGGGGCAGATAATGAACAGGTGTGATTGATAAGAGAATGGGATTCAGCTGGCGGTAATGAGGGGTACGATTGAGAGTAGGACGAAAAATAACCAGAAGAGGGAGGAAAGGAAAAAAGGAGAAAAAACAGGATCATGACAGTAACCCCTCCTCAAGGTGCGCCTCCAGGCGCACTAGAAGATGGACTGACGGGAGCGTTAAAAATTGTCGATAAGTGAGCGGTCCAGGATGTCCCGGGAGGGGATCCAGCATCTCTCCTCAGGACCATAACCCTCCCAATCTACTAGAAATTGATGGCCCCTCCCCCTGGGGCGAACATCGAGCAACCTACGAACCTTGTAGACGGGGGAGCCCTCAACACAAAACGGGGGCACGACGGGAAGAGGGGGAGCGCAAATAACAGGCTTCAAACAAGAGACGGGATAAACACGTCAGAGATTGGTCGGCAACCAGAGCCTGATAGAGACCGGGCTAAGAATCTTAATGATGCGAAAAGGTCCAATGAATTTAGGAGCCAGTTTACACAATGGGTACTGAAGGGGAAGGTTAGTAGTAGCGAGCCAAACACTCTGTCCACGAATATAACGGGGGCTTTTGACACGGCGCTTGTTAGTGGAGCGGCACATAACAGAGCGCAATCTACAAAGGGTGGATCGGACTGATCTCCAAGTTCGTTCGCAACGTAGAATGAACGCTCGTACGGAAGGCACCTTGGATTCGGTGTTAGAGGGAAAGAGGGGGGGGGGTGATAACCCAAACAACCCTGGAATGGCGACAGACTGGTAACAGACGCAGGGGCGGGATTGTATGCATACTCAGCCCAAGGAAGCTGTTCTACCCAAGACGCAGGGTTACGAAATGTGAGTGTGCGTAACAGCCGACCAATAGTTTGATTAGTGCGTTCGGCCTGACCGAGGAGAGACTAGCTGAGGCACCGATGAGGCGACAGAACTCCTTCCAAAAGAGGGAGGAGAATTGTGGCCCTCTGTCAGACACAACGTTATCTGGGAGACCATGGATCCTAAAAATGTGTTCTACGACCGTCTGAGCGGTCTCCCTGGCTGAGGGGAGCTTAGGGAGGGGAATAAAGTGGGCGGCTTTGGAAAAGCGATCTAAAATGGTGAGGATAACCTGGTTACCTCTGGAGGGGGGGAGACCAGTGATGAAATCAAGGGCGATCTGCGCCCATGGGCGAGACGGCAAGGGCAAGGGTCTTAGATTCCCAGCAGGAGGTCTGTTACTGACCTTCGTCTGGGCACAGACCGGACTGGACGCGATAAAGCGGTGGATGTCTCATTCACGGGAGGGCCACCAAAACCTCTGGCGAATGGCGGCAATGGTGCCTCTGACCCCCGGGTGAGCGAATAAATTAGATGAGTGTCCCCACTGAAGGACAGCGGACGGAGGGACAAACAAAAGCCCCCTATGGCAGAGCCTAGGCGTGCGAGTGCGAGACAAGACGCGTTTAACCAGACGTTCAATACCCCAGATGGCCGCGCCCACAATGACCCGTTGAGGAAGGATGCCCTCTTCAGACGGTACGGACTCAGGACAAGGAAACTGGCGAGAGAGAGCATCAGGCTTAAGATTCTTGCACCCTGGCCAGTAGGAGATCGTAAAATCAAAACACGTAAAGAAAAGGGACCAACGAGCCTGACGGGCATTAAGTCTCTTGGCTGACCGAATGTATTTGAGATTCTTATGGTCAGTCCAGACTACGAATGGGACCGCAGCTCCCTCCAACCAGTGCCGCCACTCCCTTAACGCGAGACAAATGGCCAACAGCTCTCGGTTACCTACGTCATAATTCTGTTCAGCAGTAGTAAGGTGATGCGAAAAAAAGGCGCAGGGATGAATCTCATCATCGGCTGAGGAGCACTGAGAGAGGATGGCCCCAACACCCACCTCTGAAGCGTCGACCTCAATGATGAACTGTCTTTCTAAATTGGGGGAGATAAGGTTAGGAACGGATGAAAAGAGTGATTTGAGACATTCAAACGCTGTCTGGGCAGCCTCCGTCCATGAGAATTGAGTCTTGACCGAAGTTAGCGCAGTTAGGGGAGCTGCTACCTGACTAAAATTTCGGATAAAACTTGGGTAAAAATTAGCAAAACCCAGAAAGCGTTGAAGAGCGACACAAGATTCTGGTCTAGGCCAGTCAGTAACAGCGCGAACCTTGACAGGGTCCATACTAATACCCTGGGAAGAGATAACGGAACCGAGAAACATGACTGATTGAGCGTGAAAAGTGCATTTCTCCGCCTTGACAAAAACACGGTTCTCTAATAGTCATTGGAGGACCTGTCTAACATGTTACATGTGAACTTGGAGATTCTGAGAAAAAATCATACTATCATCGAGGTAAACAAACATGAACAGGTTTAACATGTCTATAAGGACATCGTTAACAAGAGCCTGAAACACGGACGGTGCTTTAACTAGCCCGAACGGGAGAACACGATATTCAAAGTGCCCAAGAGGTGTATTAAATGCCGTCTTCCACTCGTCACCCTCCCTGATACGTACAAGGTGATAGGCATTACGAAGGTCCAGTTTTGTGAAGTATTGTGCCCCCTGCAGGATCTCAAAAGCAGATAACATAAGGGGTAACGGGTACCGGTTCTTAACCGTTATGTCATTCAAGCCTCTGTAGTCTATGCAGGGGCGCAATGTGCCATCCTTCTTCTTCACAAAAAAGAACCCAGCCCCCGCAGGGGAGGTGGAGGGAACGATAGTGCCCGCGTCTAATGATTCTGAGAGATATTTCTCAAGAGCCTTATGCTCGGGAATAGAAAGAGAATAGAGCCTCCCGCGAGGGGGATTGGTACCAGGAAGCAGTTCTATGCTGCAATTGTACGGCCGATGCAGAGGAAGAGATGTGGCCCGGGAACGACTGAAAACCGCCCACAGATCGAAGTACTCCTCAGGAACCCCAGACAAATCACCTGGCTCCTCCTGAAAGACAGAAACAGAAGACACGGGAGAGGCAGCAGACACAAGACATCTGGCATGACATGACAAACCCCAGGAGAGTATGGAATTTTTAGCCCAATTAATATGAGGATTATGTTCAGACAACCACGGATGGCCCAAAACTACAGGGGTCTCCGGGGAGTTAATAACTAAAAAAGAAATAGTCTCTCTGTGGTTACCGGACCCTGTTCCAAAGCCCAACTCCTGTCCATATAGTTCCCTTCTGCCCCAGAGTCTATTAAGGATGAACAAGATGCAGCGGATTTGGACCAGCGAAGAAAGACAGGGAAGGTGGTCCGGAGGCGTGGTTGAGGGTCCAGAGAAGAGGTGCTCACCAGTCTCCCTCTTACGACTGGTGAGCTCTTGTGAGTTCTAGTCTCGGGCCGGACGGAATTGTGGGTGGGGGTAGTGCATGAACAGCTCTCTCTCCACCTTCAATACCACGACTTAGGTGCCCTTGAGCAAGGCATCGAACCCCCAACTGCTCCCCAGGCAGACTGTGTGTGTGCATTTCGGATGGGTTAAATGCAGAGCACAAATTCTGAGTATGGGTCACCATACTTGGCTGTATGTCACGTCACTCAATTTAGTGATAAGAAATCAATACAGACAAGGTCTAGTGGGCCACTGCTGATGATGTGGTTCAAAGTAGCAGTCTTTATGGTAATGCACCTACCAAAATTCTTGACATAATTCTCTATGTCAGTGATCATTTATGGCCAGTAGAAACAGTCTCTTACGAGCTCACTTGTCTGCTCCACTCCAAGATGATCTATATCATTATGTAAAGAACACATGACATAGACATAGATCGCAGTCTTATGAGTACCCCCCGGCCTGCGAGGGGCGATGGGGGTATGTGACGAGTGGGGTGGGGCCGAGAGCCATGGGAACGCAGCAAGGCCGGTGGAGTGATTGGAAATGAGCGACACTTGCTAGACCCCCCGGACTCGAGTCCCACAGAGCAGCAACAACATTGAAGGTCAAGAGAGGACCAGGCCTGGACTTTATTTTGTGTATGGTTTTTGTCAGTCGTCCGTGAGGGGCTGTCGCGCTGTTTTGTGTTTGTTTTGTAATTAAAGTTTGATTTGATTGTCCGCCGGTTCCCCCCTCCATTCTTCCCATGATCATGGAGTTTTTAATATTGTTACAATCATTTCATATACAGTTGTGGTCAGAATTATTGGTCACATTATGAAATATTTTTGGCACCCTTTTATTCAATACTTTTTGCAACCTCCTTTTGCCAAGATAACAGCTCTGAGTCTTCACCTATAATGCCTGATGAGTTTTGAGAACACCTGCCAAAAGATCAGAGACCATTCCTTCAGGCAGAATCTCTACAGATCCTTCAGATTCACAGCTCCATGTTGGTGCTTCTCTTTAATTTACTCCACTCATTTTCTTTAGGCTTCAGGTCAGAGGACTGGGAGAGCCGTGGCATTGTCTTGATGTAAGATCCAACCTGAGCCCATAATTGGATTTCTAGCAGAAGTGGTCAGGTTTAGATTTGTATCTGTTGGTATTTGATAGACTCCATGATACCATGTGTCTGAACAAGATGTCCAGGACCTCCAGCAGAAAAATAGGCCCACAACATTAAAGATTCAGCAGTATTAGCATGGGGTACTTTTTCATCTATGTCAAGTAAAGTCACCTTTATTTATATAGTGCTTTTAACAACACAGATTGTGTCAAAGCACTTTACAGTTTTAAATATGAAAATAGTGTGTCAATAATGCAACCCTAACCCTTAATCACAATACTAAACATAACATTTTCAGTTAAAGGCAGTTCATCATTGAATTCAGTGATGTCATCATCCAGCTCAGTTCAGTTTAAATAGTATCTGTGCAATTAAGTCGACAGTATCGCTGGATATTAAGTGTCCCCAACAAAACAAGCCTGAGGCAACAGACATTCAGAGCTGTCGAGGTCATCTGTAGGTGCTGATCCACCATCTGGTTTGGATACGTACATACGCATCTGGTGGTTTTCTATTTTTAGTTTCATCTGACCATCAAAGCTGGTCCCTATTTGAAGTTCCAGTCTTGTCTGACACCTGAATATGCTGACATTTTTTTCCGAAAGAGAGCAGAGGATTTGTCTTGAAACCCTCCTGAAAAACTTGTGGAGATATAGGTTTGATATATATATATATATATATATATATATATATATATATATATATATATATATATATATATATATACAGTATATAACTTTTCCAAAGTGTAAAGTTGCAGCATCAACAGTTTCAGTTTTTAGACCTGCTCAGATTTTGTTATTGCATTGGACCGATCGGAATTAAGAGCAAAGGCCTGTTTAAATGGCAACAGGAGGTGCGTTTGAATTACAATCATTTTTTTCTTAGTTGTAGTGATGTTCACACTCGCGTGATGCCTTTTGAAAACCTTAGGCCGGTGACACACTAGCATATTGCACCAGTCAAACATAGTCTATTTTGCCGTCAATACTGTTGACGGTGTCCTTTATCAGTAGGCTTTACATTTATGGCTTCACGTTTTGTGTCTTTACACACCAGAATCGTGCGTGACCCAGTGCTGACGTGTTGCTGCTGTTGTAGGTGACATAGAGGGAGGCCGCCGAAAGACCAGGATCTTGTCTTCATGACAACAATATCTATACTTCATGTTGAGCTTAAATATAAAGCCTACTGATAAAGGACACCGTCAACAGTATTGACGGCAAAATAGACTATGTTTGACAGGTGCAATATTTGAAAATCGATAATTATTAATTTATTTTTAAAATTACATTTATATCTGAATTTATGTCAACCTATAGACTTTCAAACATCAAAATCTCAAAAAATTAATATATATTTGTGTACAAAATGACATATAGACATATTTTCCTATTCTATTTTGCCTGGAAATGCTTCCAACACGCTTGCATGTCGCGTGAAAAATAGGCGTCGGTTCTATTTCTAGCATGCACGCTTTTTCTGCGCGCCTGAAATGCGTGTCTCACGCAGACAGTCTGCAAGCTCTAACCTGTTAACATGGGAGCCGAATTAAAAACTGACATGCCACGAAGTTCTTTGCTCTTAATTATATATTATATATATTAGGCTTTTTGAGACTCAAAACTCAACAAATCTCTTCAATTCTCCAGCTGTGATCCTTGGAGAGTCTTTGGCCACTCAAACTTTCCCCACTGTGCATTTGGACAATTTAGACACACGTCCTCTTCCAGGCAGATATTTAACATCTTTAGTTGATTGGAATTTCTTAATTATTTCCCTGATGGTGGAAATGGGGATTTTAAGGCGTTAGGGGGACACCCCAAGAGCTTTTACACATTTCAAACACTGGCCACAATGATTTCAGGTCTGCAGGGATTTCCATTGAGTTACAGCAGCTACTTTTTCTGGGTCTGGGGCTACATCCACAGAGGAAAAAATGTGTCCCACATATTTAACCTGAGACTGGCTGAAATGGCTTTTATTGGTTGACACCCTCAATTCACATTCATCTTGGCTAGGAATGGTAAATGTCGGTCGTGTAGAGCCGCAACCCTGCAGAGTTTTGCTTCAACCATAATCAAACACAACGGAACAAGCTAATCGAGGTCTGAAGGGTTACTAGAAAGTCCCTTATGAAACAAAAATATATTGAAGTATATTGGAAAATATCATGTAAAATATTAGGCATATATTCATATATATGGGATTTAATATTTATTTTTTCCAATATATTGCAAATTTCATTGAAAGCGGCAATCATTTGTATGTTTTGCAATATATTATATAATATATGTATCATCAATATATTATTCAATGTATTCAAATATATAATATATTAGAAAATAAAAAGGGAAAATAATATATTAAAATATATCACAATATATTTTAAGAAATATATTGGTAAATATATTTTCCTTTCTTAAGGGCGTAACAGTCAGGTGAGTTTTAATAAGGGTTGGAGCTGAACTCTGTAGGACTGCAGCTGTCCAGGACTGGAGTTTACAACCCCTGCTTTAGTCGATTGAGAACTCTTAGCAGTCACTCCTCATGTTCTTACGCATGTTCATTGTGGCCAAGAGATCTAAGATTGAGAACCACTTACTGTCAGACAGGTAGTCTAGTGCATCATCAATCCCAAGGGCAGTATATTGATCAGGGGTCATGAAACTGTTGAAGGTACAATGGGAATGTCTTTGCATGTCTTGTTGTGTACCAACACTTTGAAACTGTTGACCTCTACTGCAGAATATGTTAATAATACTGGGGTAATGAACAGTCTGGAAGGTAGCTGAACATCAGATTAAGTTCCTATGACAAATACTTGTCATGATCCTGTCATGATCTTGTTTCTTTCTCTGTCTCCCTCTGCTGGTAACTCTTCTCCTTTTTCCCTTCACTCTCCGTTTCTTTACTACAGATGTCTCCACTTCCCATTAGGATAATTTCCCTCCACCTGTTTCTCATCCTGTCTCACTATCTTGGCTACTTCTACCCTCTCTTTTTCCTGTCTCTTTGTCAGATTGTTGTCACCTATGAGTATCGATCATTGGCGCCTGCACGTTAGTTTGTCCTGTCCTGTCCTGTCCTGTCCTGTCTTGTCGGGGTTTGGTTAGTAGTTCACTACCACTGCTGGAATTACTCTGTGCTCACCATTTGCACCCACAGAACCTTACCTGCTGAAAGTTGCTTCGGCCTCCCTGCTCTGTGAGCACCGACCGCCGGCTCCTCCGCCTCCGCCTCACCAGTCTGCTGGTCACCCCTGCCACAGAGGTCGCCTAAGTTCATTTGAGCTACCCAGTCTACGGGTCATCTTCTGTTAGTTTATTTCTCCTACGCCTTTGCTGGAATACCTGTGGCCAGACTTTGTTTTATTAAAGGACAATTGTCATTGCACTTGCATTTGAGTCCTCTCTCTCTCCATAATCACATCACAGAACAATCTGACCAAGATATGGACTCAGCGAGTGGCAGCCCGTTCCAGACCACCGTTGAACCCAGGGTGTCCTTCTAGGAAAAGCATGAGGAGAACATCTCCGCAGCCCGACACGCCATCGAGACACTGGCCGCCCAAATGTCCGAACTTTCCTGCCAGGTTCACAGTCTGCGCCTCCAGCCTTCCGCCTCTCATGGTCCCCCCATTCCAACGTAGCCACTGATCAATAATCCTCCGGTTTTTTCGGGTGAGCCAACACAATGTCGCACTTTTCTTACCCAGTGTGAGGTGGTGTTCTCGCTACAGCCCGTAACGTATGCTAAGCAGAGAGCCAAGGTTGCTTATGTTCTCTCACTCCTCAATGGTCGGGCTCGGGAATGGGGAACGGCTAACTGGGAGACTGAGGCGGAGTGCATCTCTAGTTTTGAACGTTATAAGGAGGAGATGATTTGGGTCTTCAACCGCTCTGCCTATGGAGAGGAGGCTTCCCGACGACTTTCCACACTTTGGCAGGGGAGGCGTTCCGTGCCTGATTTCTCCATTGTGTTCCGGACCCTCGCCACCACCTGCGGATGGAACCAACCCACGTTTGTCGCTCGTTTCTTGTAGGGGCTTTTTCCTGAGGTTCGGGACAAGGTCCTCATCCGTGAGATCCCCACTCGGCTCGACGATCTTATCGACCTGGCCATTCATGTGGAGAGGTGTTTTGACCAACGGTGCCGAGCTCACCGCCTGGAGGACACGCTCTTCTCTCCGCCTCTCATCAGCTCTGCCCACTTGGATCACGAACCCATGCAGCTGGGAGGTCTTCGTATCTCACACAAGGAGCGTGAGAGGAGGATTTCGAAGCGCCTCTGCATGTACTGTGCCAGCGCTACTCACTCTGTCTTCATGTCCGGTAAAAGCCAGCACTCGCCAGTAGGTGGAGGGTTATTGGCGAGCGCCATTACTAAGACCATACCTTCTAGTTCATGTACGACACTGCCAACGCATCTCCAGTGGGCTGGGTCGTCAGCTTTCTGTGCTGCCTTGATCGACTCTGGGGCAGGGGAACTTTGTGGATGAGGAGTGGGCGCTCCAACAAGGTATTACTCTCACACATCTAAAAGACTCCACTCCTCTATTTGCCCTTGATGGCAGTTCCCTACCTAGGGTACAGAAACAGACTATTCCATTGACTCTGACTATTTCTGGTAACCACAAAGAGACAATCTCCTTTTTTATTTCTCAGTCTCCTTTTACTCCTGTAGTGCTGGGCCATCCTTGGCTAGAACTCCTCACACTGACTGGGCTAAGGGGTCTATTTTGTCTTAGAAGTTGTCATGTCGAGTGTTTAGTCTCTGCTGTTCCCCCTTTGTCTTCTGTTTCTGTTTTTCAGGAGGAGACCGGAGATCTGACGGGAGTACCGGAGGAGTATCACGATTTGCAAGGGGTTTTCAGTCGTTCCCGAGCTATGTCTCTTCCGCCCCACCGCCCGTATGACTGCGCCATTGATCTTCTCCTGGGTACCATGCCCCCACGGGGTAGGCTCTACTCTCTTTCCGCTCCTGAACGGGAGGCTTTAGAGAATTATTTATCCGAATCTCTCAGTGCCGGCACTATCGTCCCATCCTCATCTCCCGCCGGCGCCGGGTTCTTTTTTGTCAAAAAGAAAGACAGCTCTTTGCGTCCCTGCATAGATTATAGGGGGCTGAATGACATCACCGTTAAGAATCGTTATCCCCTGCCGTTGATGTCTTCAGCCTTTGATATCCTGCAGGGGGCAAGGGTCTTTACCAAACTCAACCTCCGTAATGCTTATCATCTTGTTCATCTTCGGGAGGGGGACGAGTGGAAGACCACCTTTAACACACCCCTTGGTCACTTCGAGTATAGGGTCCTCCCCTTCGGATTGGTTAACGCCACACCGCTGTCTTTCAGGCACTAATCAATGACATCCTTCGGGATATGCTCACTTTATTCGTTTTTGTCTATCTCAATGATATTTAGATTTTTTCGCCCTCTCTCCAGATTCATGTGCAGCACATTCGCTGCATCCTCCAACATTTGCTTGAGAATCGACTTTTTGTTAAGGCTGAGAAGTGCTCCTTTTACGCGTCATCAATAACATTTCTGGGCTCCGTTATCTCTGCAGAGGGGATTAGTATGGATCCTACTAAGGTTCAGATCGTGAAGCTAACCGATATCACCTCCGTTAAATCCAGTTTCAGATGGTCCGGTTCTGCGCAGGTGGCTTTTGACCGGCTAAAGACTCTTTTTACGTCCGCGCCTATCCTCCTCACTCCAGATAGCTCGAGACAGTTTATTGTCGAGGTCGACGCCTCCGAGTTAGGAGTGGGAGCCGTTCTTTCCCAGCGGTCAGCATCTGATGGCAAGATACACCCTTGCGCTTACTTTTCCCACTGTCTCTCCACCGCAGAATGTAATTATGATGTCGGATATTGTGAACTGCTCGCCATCCGCCTGGCATTGGGTGAGTGGCGACAGTGCTTAGAGGGTTCTACTGTCCCTTTTATAGTTTGGACTGACCATCTCAATTTAGAATATATCCGTTCCGCCAAGAGATTGAACTCACGTCAAGCTCGTTGGGCTCTTTTTTTTACGCAATTTGATTTTGTCATTTCATACCGCCCGGGCTCTAAGAACGGTAAGCCGGATGCGTTGTCCCGGCTTTTCGATTCCTCCACCACCCGCACCCCCCGGGAGGAGATTTTTTGGTGGGTACTACGGTTTGGGGAATCGAGAGACAGGTTAAGCGCGCTCTCTCTCGCGCACCACTCCCCGTAACTGCCCTAGGGGCAGCCTCTTTGTCCCGGTTCCCACACGCTTAGCTGTGCTTCAGTGGGCTCATTCCTCTAAATTAGCTGCTCATCCCGGTGTTCGGGGTACTATCACTTTTACCCGCCAGCGTTTCTGGTGGCCAACCTTAGACCATGATGCGCGCCATTTTATCGCCGCCTGCTCTGTTTGTGCCCAGACCAAGCCGGGCAATTCCCCACCTGCTGGTCTCCTGCGGCCGCTACCTGTCCCCTCTCGCCCGTGGTCCCATATAGCCCTCGATTTTATGACCGGTCTTCCACCCTCGGCCGGTAATACAGTCATCCTGACTGTGGTCGACCACTTTTCTAAATCGGCTCACTTCATTCCCCTCGCCAAGCTTCCCTCTGCAAAGGAGACTGCCCAGATTATGGCTGATAATGTGTTCAAGTTTCACGGGTTGCCCACTGACGTCGTGTCCGATAGGGGTCCGCAATTCGCCTCGCAGTTTTGGAGAGAGTTTTGCCGCCTCATAGTTGCCACTGCTAGCCTTTCCTCTGGTTTTCACCCCCAGACTAACGGTCAGGCCGAACGAGCCAATCAGATTGTCGCCCGCATTCTCCGCAGTCTAGCCTTTTGCAATCCCACGTCCTGGGCCGAACAGCTCCCCTGGGCCGAGTATGCTCATAACTCTCTCCCATCCTCTGCCTCAGGTTTTTCACCCTTCAGTGTTGCCTCGGTTATCAACCTCCTTTATTTTCGTCTCAGGAGACCGATTCAAACTGTCCGTCCGTTCAAACCTTTATCAGTCGCTGCAAGCGAACCTGGAGGAGGGTCAGATCTGCCCTATGTCGTTCGAGAGGACGCATGTGTGTCGCTGCTAATAGATCGCATTTCAAGAGCCCTCGTTATGTTTCTGGTCAGAGAGTATGGCTATCTACTTCCAATTTACCTCTCCAATCTGATTCTCGTAAACTGGCTCCCCGCTTTATCGGACCATTCCGCATCGTCAATATCATTAATCCGGTCGCCGTCAAACTTCGTTCGCCACATAATCTTCGTCGTGTTCACCCGGTGTTTCATGTTTCTTGCATTAAACCAGTCTGCCGCTCCCCCCCTACTGTCATGATCCTGTCATGATCTTGTTTCTTTCTCTGTCTCCCTCTGCTGGTAACTCTTCTCCTTTTCCCCTTCACTCTCCATTTCTTTACTACAGCTGTCTCCACTTCCCATTAGGATAATTTCCCTCCACCTGTTTCTCATCCTGTCTCATTATCTTGGCTACTTCTACCCTCTCTGTTTCCTGTCTCTTTGTCAGATTGTTGTCATCTATGAGTATCGATCATTGGCGTCTGCACGTTAGTTTGTCCTGTCCTGTCCTTTCTTGTCGGGGTTTGGTTAATAGTTCACTACCACTGCTGGAATTACTCTGTGCTCACCATTTGCACCCACAGAACCTTACCTGCTGAAAGTTGCTTCGGCCTCCCCGCTCTGCGAGCACCGACCGCCGGCTCCTTCGTGAGTCCCGAGAGCCTCCGCCTCACCAGTCTGCTGGTCACCCCTGCCACAGAGGTCGTCTAAGTTTATTTGAGCTACCCAGTCTATGGGTCATCTTCTGTTAGTCTATTTCTCCTACGCCTTTGTTGGAATACCTGTGGCCAGACTTTGTTTCATTAAAGGACAATTGTCATTGCACTTGCATTTGAGTCATCTCTCTCTCCATAATCACATCACAATACTTCCTCCTTCAGAGGTTTCTCACTTTCTACTTTACAAAAAGCTTGCAACTCACTTCTGGATGGAACAGTGAGATCTCCTGGGCCCATCCACTTGACTTGCCCTTCAGGCATAAGTTTTTTATGCACATTTTTAGAATTCATGTGCATCTTAACATTTCCATCAAGTATTTTTCATGCAATATTCCTAAATTCATATAAAAGTAGGTTGATGGAAATGCAGCTATTTTCTCACCGCATGATGGACATGATTATGGGGGTGTGAGCACCTTCTTCGTGATGCCTGTATGCTTTTAAATGGGCAGTGTTTGTGAAATGGTGTGAATTGAATGGTCATGACCCGGAGAGCTGTCCTGTGTCAGACATTCTGGATTTTTGCGACAGCAGCTTGATAGCGGCAGTATGTCTTCAACTTTTAAGGTTTATGTTGCAGCTATCTCAGCAATTCATGCCACTATCGACGGGCGCTTGGTGGGAAGACACAATCTGGTGATAAAACTTTTAAAAGCTGCGAGACAGCTAAGACCCTCTTGTCCTCCCACTGTGCCGCTCTGGGATCTGGCTCTAGTGCTTGGGGTACTGGCCCTTCCGCCCTTTGAACTGCTTCTGTCTGTCGGACTGATAGAAAACTATCGCTTAAAACCGCACTGTTGCTCACCCTTGCTTCGGTCAAGTGCATGGGGCATGTACAAGCGTTCAATGTAAATATTGACTGCATGCAGTTTGGGCCAGGTGATTGTAACGTTACACTCCAGCCAAGATGGTTCTACATGCCTAAATCATTATCGACACCATTCTGAGCGCAAGTGGTGACACTTTCTGCTTTTACTCCAGAGTCAGTGACCTCATCAGACGCTATGTCCAGTGCAGGCTCTGTGAGTTTACATTGACCGCAAGGATCAGTTTCAGCAATCTGAGCAGCGTTTGTGTGCTTGGAGGCAGCACCAAGGGGTGGCCAGTTTCTAAACAATGACTATCATTTTGGTTGGTAGATGTGATTGCCTTGGCCTATTCTAGGTGTGGTATGGAATGTCCAATTGGTGTAAGAGCTCATAAGATGAGGAGAATTGCCTCCTCGTGGGCGTTGACTAAGGGCGTTTCTATCAAAGACATGTGTATGGTGGCTGGATGGTCTTCATAGGAATACCTTCACCAGATTCTTTGATTTGGAACTGTGGTCCTGTCATTGAGTATGACCCATGATTCTACCTGCAACTGCTAGCCACTGACTATGTGGGTGGTTTCGACTAGGTATTATAGGTAGAAGGGGAGGGGCCATTGTCGTACCCAGACTGTGGTGCTCACCTTCGTACCAGCCTTGCGATATTCAGTGTTATTGTGTCTGCACTGTCACATTGTGTCATGGCATAGGATAAGAGGGACACAAGCCGGTGGTTCGTCTCTGTTCTGGGTATGTGCACTGGCTCACCTACGACTTTGTGTGGTTGGTACTGACACAGGTTGCGACCACTCACTAAGTGTGTATATTAGGATTATTGTGCCTGTCCTCACCACTCACCACGTTTCACTGTAATATAACATACTTAAATATATATGCATTTTAAGGTGACTGACAATGTCTTAGCCCTTTTAAATGATAATCTGAAATAAAATAAACCTTGGTTTATAACTACTACAATTTCATTTTTTTTCCAAGAAGCTTTTTTGTTTTATATGCTCATAAGAAGAATCAATTATAGCTCCAGAATTACTCAAAAGTAAAAAATATCACACTTTATTATGTTAGTTTTAATATATAAAAAAAAGAAATCAAGGAAATTTCTCTGGCATTTCTTTCTTTTTGCTGTATCAAAACCGTGACACAAGTGTATCGAACCGAACCGTGAATTTTGTGAACCGTTACACCCCTATATATATATATATATATATATATTAGTGCTGGGAAAAAAATTAATTGCATCCAAAATAAAAGTTTGTGTTTGCATAATATATGTGTGTGAACTGTGTATAATTATTTTGTATATAAATACACGCATATGCATGCATTAATTATTAATTAATTATTAATTATTTTTTTTGCATGTATATATACATTTATACATAATTTATATTATATATAAATATAAATAATTGATATATAAATAAGTAAAAATATTAAATATATACATGCATATGTGTGTATTTATATACAAAATAATTATACACAGTACACACATATATATTATGCAAACACAAACTTTTATTTTGGATGCGATTAATTTTTTCCCAGCACTTTCCCAGTATATCACAGATCATTAGTCCTGTAGCGGTGCGACTTCTCTTGGTACTAAATAAATGCGACTTATATATGTTTTTTTCCTCGTCATGACCGAGCGGCAACCTCTCGGTCTCTCTCGTGAAGCCAATAAGGAAGTGACTGCAATTCATCGACTGGCCGTTTGAGGCTGGCTGCAAAAGGGAGTCGGTCCCATAGACTCCCCATGTTAAAACTTTATAAAGCTGTATACAGCAGAAAAAAATATGTTTACAGCCTGGTTCAAAAATGATTTTGGTCTATATTGCTAATTTTGCCCTTCATGACAACTGTGAGGGGGGTGATTTTTTTTATAAATCATCCGTTTAAATTATATTAAGCCTTAAATTTCTGCATAATTAAGGGCGTGGCCACTTCAGTGACAGGTGGATTGCCGCTGCTGACAATGCCATCGCGCTAGGTGGGCGTGGCTTCAGCAATCAGCTCCCGCCTTTTTGCCCATTTTCGATTATCCGGGAGAGTCGCGCGGTGACGCGCTGCCAAGATGGCGACGGCTGCTCTGCACACTTTGGGCTTCAAAAACCCTATTGAGGAGTCTATGGGTGACGTCACGGACACTACATCTATTTTTTACAGTCTATGGTCATGACGTATTTTTTACTGATGCGACTTATACTTAAGTGTGACTTATTGTCCGAAAAATACGGTATGTATCCTGCTTCCCATCTACATCTTTGAGTGGCAGTTGGTGGTCTGTGAGGACCTTAGATATCCATATTTGATTAGCATGATAATAGCCATCGCTGCAGAGTTTGCTGGTTTGGTGGCCCCTCAGTATTATGAGATGGTTACACACAGGTTTGAAGCCTTAGCATAACTAATTTACAGCAGGAACAGAATACCAGCTGACAGTTCCAGTCAAAATTGGTTAGGCTTTGGAACAGTTCACTCAATCCAAAATCCCATCAAAAATACACTGTATATTCTGAATATTATTTAAGTGTCAAACATGCATACACTGAATGTTATGGAAACCCCCTCTGTGGTCATGTACAGGCATTAATAAAACACATTTTAAAACTAAAACTCACAAAAGCCAAAAGCAACAGTATGCAAAAAGGATGCCTTGCTTTGCTTTCAGCTTGTGAGAAAAAATGGTTGAACTAGGGGAGGTGTTCTTTAGTTGGAAAGAATGGGAAATTTATTCTGCATGAAATTTTAATAATGAGATTTAGTTTCTTTCAAAACTGCAAATGATGCATATTATGTAGAAATTCATCAGGGCTAATGTCTATGCAGATGGTAAACTCAAAGGAAAAATAGAAACAAAGAGGCACTGCGGCTAGGAAAACGATGACGGTTATCTTTTTTAGACATGTCTGAACTTGCTTTAAAGCACTGAGACACATTTGATTGGAGTTCAGTGTTCTCATTCAGTATACAAGAGTGTTTAATGCCATGAAATGAGATTTTTTGAGATTATGAGAATTTATATAACTGTTTGACATTACAAATATCTAATTTTAAAAGGCAATAAAGGAATAGTTAAAAAAAAACAAAAAATCTGAAAAAAATCTCAGTAAATTAAGTCAGTAAATTATGGTAACTTGCTTGTATAGAATAACTATTAAAAAAAATTTGAAACAAATTGAAAAAGAAAGAAAGAAAATAATGCAAGACAGGGTGGTTAAAAGTGGTCAAATTTATTCTGCACACATAAAAGTACAGTGTACCTATATGGTACAACTTGCATGGTATTGTTAACAACTGCTTTGGAGGAATATAAAAAACACAATTATCAGTGATATTTATAAAAACAATCTACCACAGTACTTGCAAGAACATGTTTTGTATGTGCATAAATCGTGAAAAAAGTGAACTGGTAGTAGAACAGGTATAATGCTAATAAACAGAAATAATTAAAATCATTATGCTACAACCCAAAGGCTCAGAGCTGTGGATGGGATTATAGTGGTGTAATTACCTTGTATATTGCCTGCCGGTCTGTCTGCTCAGCTCTAAAATGCAAACATTGTGAGTGAATGTTGTTGCTCAAGTTTTGTGAACTACAGTAACTTGCTATTGCCTAATTCATTTCTATATAGGGTGCTATAGGTGAAAATTCAAAACAAAGCAGCATCATTTCAGAGCAAACTGCTCCACACAATAAGTCATAAACAGCCTCCATCAGTTGAACGATGGAGGATGGCTGCAGCTGATGACCTGGAACACAGCCAACATCAGCACACTTCCATCAGGGAGAAATTCATACTCTTTTTGTCTGCTTATGAGGGATACTCGTGAGGGATGTCACAATGAGTTTGGCTAATTTATGATTATGCAATTCTCTCCTCTAACTGTGCACTGGATATGTAAAGCACTATGTGCAAATCAGACTGAAAAATATGCTTCTGAAAGAGAATATGAATACAGAGTACTAAGAATATTAAAAGTATTAAAAAAACTATTTGGTTTACTATTATTGCTATTATTATTATTATTATTATTATTATTATTAAGGCTGCTTATTAAATGTACTTATAATGAGTTTTATGAACATGTTTCTTAACACACTTGAGTACACTTTTAAAAAGTGCACCTTGTAATAATATATAAGATAAAATTGAAATTACTTTGATCTTAAGTGGATCAAAGAAGCATTCTCAAGCTCAACTAATTGTACTTAATAAAAAATAAAATACTAAATTTATTTTAAAATGGTATACAGGTGTTTGAATGCTTATTTTCCACAGCCATTTGTCAGAAGAAGAAAAAATTTACTTCAGCTGCTGCTGTTCATACTGTACTCAGTATTGGTATTATTGTACACTTTTGCATATAACTAGTCCCAAATCTAAAATGACCCATATTATAAGTTGTGTGTTTAAGATCACTTAAAAAAGCACATATTTGATCTGAAGAATTTTACACACACACAAATTGGTTATTCAGCAGTTTTTTTGTGGTAGTTTAGGTGCTATATAGCACTGCTAAGTGGTTCTTCAGCTCATAATCATAAGGGAACCAATTTAAAAGCTATATAGCACTTGTAAGGAACATGTAATGGTTCTTCAGTGGTTCTTTGTGATGGTTAAGGCGCTATATAGCACCATATTTAAATATATAGGTACTATGTAGCACTTAAAGTGGTCCCCTCAAGATTACGAGGCAAAGAACCACTTTAAGCACTGTTTAGCACCTTTTTAGAATATTAAAGCACATGGTTTAATTGTGTGTTCCATACATCCCCGGTAACGGAATATTTGCAATTTAAGAACATTCAAAACTTTTGCTAATCTTCTCATTCATTTATATAAGTAACTCAATAAGAATAAGCAGTATACTACTCCAATAGATTGTGCTGGCATTTTAAAAGTGACGTGACATTCAGCCAAGTATGGTGACCCATACTCAGAATTCGTGCTCTGCATTTAACCCATCCAAAGTGCACGCTCGCACACACACACCCGGAGCAGAGGGCAGCCATTAATGCTGCAGCACCTGGGGAGCAGTTGGGGGTTGGGGGCACCAAATCGAAGGGCACCTAAGTCATGTTATTGCCTAAGGCGTGTTATTGCCAACCCGAGATTCGAACCCACAACCCTAGGGTTAGGAGTCAAACTCCCTAACCACTAGGCCACGACTTCCCCCTTCTCATGCTAGTTAACATTATTGTCCATGAATTCATCATTCAGAAAACACTGTAGAAAGGTGGTGTGCATGGGAATGCACCAAGGAGGAAACCACAGCTATCCAAACAGAACACTACTGCCTGTCTGAGGTTTGCCAAACTCCACCTAGATGATTAATGTGGCTACTGGAAGAATGTGATACATTAATATATTGTTTTACATTCTAATGTCACAGTAACATTGGTTGCAGTTATTTTATAACATAGCTTTATTTAAAAAAAAATCTTGCAAAACAAATGATGTAAGCTCTCTGTATCCTTTGGATGGTACTCATAATAGGGAATTTCTGCCAGTTAACCTCCACCATTATCAGGCCACCCACATTCACAGTCATGTGGCTTGGATAGGCCATTCTAAATTAGTCAAGTGTACTCCATATTGAATCCTGACTGAAAGGGAATAATGGAAAAAAGGAAATGGCCCCTCCTTTGATATGACCACTAAACTTATCTTGAAGTGCTATAGATTTTGCAGATGTTGAATGAAACTTGCCCACAAAAGACTGAAGGAAATCGAATTTCTTATACTTTTGAGAGAAAGAAAGGTTAACATCAGTTGCCTAAATGTAAATGTGTGAAGTTCCTTTATAAAGTTAGTTTTATAAAGAAATAAATTCATAAAACAAAAAAAAGAAATAGATAATTTATAAGTTACTGGTTATAAATGCAATAGTTATTTATTTTGCTCTAAGCCAGAAAGAAAGAAAGAAAGAAAGAAAGAAAGAAAGAAAGAAAGAAAGAAAGAAAGAAAGAAAATATTTTCTTAGAACATAAGGTTGAAATCAGGTGACAAGATCACACTGCATTTATCTCCCCTCACAGACAGCATGGTATATTCTATTGTATTGCCCTTTCATTCAATTTTTCTTGTCTTTTCCTTGAAATTCATTATTGAGAATTTTATGAGTAAAATGTGACAAAATTAAGATTAATGTGCTTGTTTGTTTTTTTCTTTGTTTTTTCTTCAATATCACTGCTTCACAGTCTCCTCTTTAGTGCACCATCCTTAGTGCTCAGTGATACACTGAGGACATTTTCTGCTCAATTCTGAGAAGACTAAGTGTTCCAGAACTGAGAAACAGGGTGACTGTGGAAGAAATTCAGCTTGATTTAATTAGGCAAACTGAACAGGGAGTTAGATTGAAAAAGTTGCATGAGACTCTTATGCTTACAATCTTTCTTTATTCTTTATGCACCATCTGCAAGAAAGCAAAGAAACATTCTAACAAAACAAATAAATAATTTTAAAAATGTGAATCCTCTTCAAAAAAAGTTTTAATTTTTAATCAAATAATTTTAAGCAATAAATGATTACCATATTCATGCACCTCATTATTTAAATCAAGAAACAAAAAATATCATACCATATCATTTTACTTGTATTTTTGGCACCATGCTGGATAACCAAGTTGTTCTCATCTTGTTTTATTTTACAACCCCGCTTTTACATTTGACATCATTTGGCAATCAAACACGTTGCTAAATTATTTTTCAGTAAAATAAACTTGTACCACTTAAAAAAATAAAAATAAAAAAATAAATAAATAAAAAGAAGAAGAAGAAGAAGAAAAGAAGAAGTGACATAGGTTATTTATTTCAACATTATGTAATAATTTTGTGTTATTCAGTACCGCAGTATCAAAATACTGTGACATCTGATACATCACTGAATTTTTTTTTTTTTTTTTTGGACCAATCTAGTAACTTTTCTCAGAAGAGGGACATAGGCAGTAAATTAGATTGCTACATTGTGATTAGGATAACAGCTATTGTTTATTTTATAATAGTTATCAGGGCTAACATTTTGCTCGAGAAACACCCCACATGTGGAAACTATATAACTCTACTGTGACAGACTAGCGCGGACGCAACCAGGCATATCCAGACGTTTGGCCCATAGGCATCTGTAGTATTATGAGAATATATTCACTAGAGGGGCGGGGCACGAGAGGGGGACTGTCGCTGACGCAAACCAGAAGGCGTGGTCTGTATTCTGGCGTTCCAGCCATTGAGAGGATTCAGTGTGCGGTCGGTGACTCGGGCGGAGTCGGCTTTGCTTTCGGGAAACGAGCTTAATCATTAAGTTAAAGTACGGTATTAAATTAAAAAAAAAAAAAAAAAACACACACACACACAAACAAACTCAGCGTGTTGAAATTGAGCTTACCTCTGGATTTTACTTCCCCGATGAAACTTCGTATGAGGTGTGTTTTATAGCGGTTGTGGTGAGTTGGATCTGTTGGAGAGCTGGCTAAACTGGAGTTACGGGAAGCGAAGGAGATTTTCTCGGCCCTGGTTTTCAAGAATAGCTTACTAAAGTTCGCAGATATACTTCAGCTGCTCTCCATTTTCACCATTCCCCGGTACGTATACCAGTTCTATGAAATATGCAAGGTATTTAGGATTGGTATGTATTGTAATTGGAGTTTATGGGAGGTTTAAAAGGATAGCTTTACTCTGTCGTTTGTTCCAGTACAGCGTGTCCCAACTGGCTGTACGCGCTCACTTCACGTTATTGACCCTGGCGATTTATTTTCTACAGCAACCGTGCGTTTTATCTTTGTAACTGAAGTATAATCGTTTTAAATTTATTTTGCGTTTGCGTTTATGTATTTCGCTATAATAATAATCAGTTGTGTTATTTAAGGCTAACGTTAGCAAATATGCTAACCCAGACCGGCGCAAGATTAATATAAATCTATAAATAAATGCGTTTCCGATTAACGCCACAGGTCATGAGATTACAGCAAATTCGATTTTATTGCATCTATGGTGAGTGATTTGTATCTTATTTAAATTTTGTTTTTCAGTCTTAGTAGTGCACTTTAATACTACGAAGTTAGACTTTATTTTATTTATTGTATTTTTTTATTTAAACAAATCACCCTAAGTTAGTTTCTGCTTGCTAAATTGTTTACGTCTGATCTCAAAATAGCGCCAAATATTTATCGTAATCCGTTAACTTGAAACTCAATCGACAGTTCTGCACGGGGGAACATCATGACTCTTTGGAGTTTCTTCTGCGCCATTTGTTCTATTTGCACTTGTCCAAAAAAGTGTTTATCTGCATTTGCGTATTGTTATCCATGTGATGCTTTCTGAGTCAGTTTGTCATTATTCTTAAAAAAAAAAAAAAAAAAAAAAAAAAACATCTCTAAGACGTGGTGTTAAAACATCATTCATTTACTCTAAAGCTACAACATATTTTTACCTATTGTTGCTTTTTCTGCACACTTGATTTTATTTTTTACATTTTTTTTTATTTGTTGGATTTTTTTTTTTTTTCTTTTTTTTTTGATTTGCACACAATTGAAGACAAGTACATTTACAGTGTTTTCCCCATGGAAGTTGAGTCTGTGTGTAGTGTGGTGTGTGTAAAATGGCTTTTCTTCTGCTGTTTTTTCAGGTTCGAGTTATTCTGTGAGATTCACAGGATAAGGCCTCATACAGATGGGAAAAGTGTGTATGAAGCACCTTGAAGGTGCACCCAATCATTGGACTATTAGTTTTACATAATCTACTCTTCCTTAGAGACTACAATGTGGATGGTGTTAATAAAGGCTTTAAGTCTTAGGAAGGAAAAAGAAAAAAAATTTTTTTTTTTTTTTTTTTTTTTAACTCTTGCCTCACATCAAAATATTGGTTCAGAGAACCTTTGTAAATGATCATTATCATTTTTGTGACACCAAAAGTTTGAGACGACACCATCAAAATGAGTGCAGATGGATATCAGTACAGAGCACTGTATGACTATAAGAAAGAGAGGGAGGAGGATATTGACCTGCATGTAGGGGACATTCTTACAGTCAATAAAGGTGCACTACTCTCAGTTGGTTACACTGAGGGGATGGAGGAGAGACCAGATGAAATCGGATGGCTGCCTGGCTTTAATGAAACCACTCAGGAAAAGGGGGACTTTCCTGGTACGTACGTGGAGTTCATCGGGAAGAAAAAGATTTCTCCACCAACTCCCAAACCAAGACCCCCTAGGCCTCTACCGGTGGCCCCAGGGCCTGCAAGGCCAGACTCAGACTCTGAGCAAAGTAAGTGAGCTGGGGGGTTGGGGGCGGGGGGTGGTTTCAGCACTTTTTTTTTTACCACACATTGAGTCCTCAGGAAATGTTGCTGACTCAGCTCAATCCTACGTTGGCTACATAAGCACCCCAGCTTGGTGCACTATAGTCCAAATGAGCTTGAGAATTAAAAATATTTATTTCTCAAACCCTCTACCTGTCTACCATTTTGAGCTGCTGTTTAGATAGTTGCTTAATTCCACAGAAGCTGTCTATAGTTAACTTTTAGATAATATTTGGTCACCAGAGTTGACCTTAACCAGTGGTCACAAAGCAGGTCTTCCTTTATATACAGTATAAAAATTGTCATCAACCATTTTAGCTTGGTTTCGTTGGATCTCAGCGTGCATAATTCTCTTTCCTCTTAACTAGATTCATTCATGTTGATGCCAAACCCACGTGCCTCTCTCAAAATACTCACTCGCCACTTTTTCCATTTTTGTAACTAGTGACCAGATTTTACACCACTATTTCATCAAGAGATTGGATTTATAGCTGCAGCACACAAATGTCCCCTGAATATTTAAGGCTGTTTTAGGTTTGCACTGGGCTATGATTCGTAATTGCAAACATGGCTGGAAGCCCAGATCTGGATGAAGGCCTGCACACAGTAGTTTGTAATTGTCTGGCGTGGCTGCATCTTTCACACAGCCACAGTATGAGCATTTAGAGCCCCCTATGGCTCCTTCAACATGTCACCCAGGGGCCTGTTTCACTAAGGAGTTTTTACTTAAACTCTGAGTTGACTTAACCTGAGATGGGAAACTCTTGAGTTTTCGGTTACAGAACAGATGAAATGAGTTGATTTAATCAACTCTAAATTGACTGACTCTGAGTTAAGCGTGTATACCACAACTACAAAAAGCCGTCTTCATAAGCCAGACTCGATACAAATGTAATTCTTCTCAGTGTTATAATTTCACAGGTGAACTGGCAAAACGTTAGATTAATGTACTAATATTTAATCATTTTATGGTATCTCATGGACAAAAAATATATATAAAATAATAATATTAATAATATTATTTTAAGTGCATTTTTCTTGTTTTACAAGTGATCTGCCAATAGAGTAAGAAAAATACGTCAGTGGCTATTTACACTAATTGGAATTAACATACTTTCTTAGCGATATATCCTATTTACAGTAAGTTAAGTGCAAGTTGCTCTAGATGTTATTTACAGAGAATATATCACGATTTTCACTATACATTTTTTTTTATTTACCATGTAAAAGTAGCAGTTCTTTGCAACAGGCTAAGTGTAAATAATAATTAGATGCTAGTTATACTTTATACTGGCAGATACATTTGCACCTCAGTATTGTTATACATTAACAGGATGCAATAATAACAGATTGTAAATTATTATATTTATTACAATTATAAATAGTTGAATCATTATTAAACACTCGTTAGGCACTTTACTTCCACTTTTTGAACATTTTGTTCATTTTTATTGAAAATATATTCTAATGTGATGTGATGGGAAAAGTGAGAAGAACGAGCTCGGCAAAAGCTGGACTCTAACCCAATCGATCATGTTACAAGCTAGTTTTCTGTGCCCAAAACAGACACTCAAAATTATCTTGTTTTCCATTTGCATTAAGATTTTTTTTTATTACCACACTGGCATATAATTTTATTTAAGTAAAATGCACTTAATTAAGATCCCCCCCAGGAAACAAGACTAAGTATCTTATATAGATTTTTTGTTTATATAGAAAATCAATCTTTATTTGATTATTTTATATATTATATGGGATGAAAGAAAAAAAAAACACTTAGTAAGAAGAGCATTTTTCCAGTGTGCAATCAATGAAGTGTTTAAAAAGGGGGAGGAGACCAAAAGAAACTCTGGGTTTATCGAAGAAAACCTGCTCCTGACCAGGTTAGGTTCATAGAGTATAAGTTAGCTCTCCTTCAGAAACGGGCTTGACTTACCCGGCTTTCTCGGGTTTGACAAACCTCCCATTCTGAAACAGAAAACCTAGAGTTTCCCTCATTTCATTTAACATACTCGGAGTTTTCACTTAACCTCCTTTGTGAAATGGCCCCCAGATCTCTTAATCTGTATTTTTGGTCTACGCTGTCTTCATATGCCAACTGTTACATTTCTTTTCTAGTCTAAAAAGGTTTCATCTTTATATTTATTGTACATGATACAATACAATTTCTAAGAGTGCTTTCATTCTTGAACTTTTGTGGACCCAAATCCATTTGACAAGTTTCCATTTAGTTTGTTTAAGTTTAGTTTGTGTGGGAATGTTTGTCAACAGTCAGTATCTTTACTCTTCCATTTGGTGATATTAATGGTAGAGAGAGAATTTACATTTTAAAGTGTGTTAAATTTAACCCAGTTTCCCATATACAGCCACTATTCTTATGATTTTTTTCCCCCTTGTTTGCCTCAGTGGTCATGGTGACAACTAAAGTTAGATGTTTTTCAGGTTATGAAACATTGATTATAAGTGAGATATGCCACTCAGAATTATTGCTGTTGAAAAGCAGTGGCAAACTTGTTTCCTTGTCCTATGTGGTTTGATGCATAAAACCACACAAAAACTTCTACTTTTCCTGGAGGTCACGATTGCTTAAGCAGCATGACTGGGGATAAAGTGTCAATATGGCCTCTTTCTATTCTGAATGACCATTCGGAGGGGAGAGATATAGAGAACAGATTTTTGTGGAATGTGAACCATAAGCAGATCTGGATGATGGCCAGAGCTCTTGGCATTATGCTTCTCACACAGGAGAAACAGGACTCAAACCCTGACTCCCCCCCCCCCCACCACCACCACCACCACTAAAGCCACATATAATTCCAACTCTAAAGCCCAAGCACCTTTGACTTGGCTGTGACAATTTAAAGGACTGAAACTTGAGGCTCTTTTACACGGTACACTTTTAGGTAGATGATTTTAGTCTTACTAGAAAATGTCTGGTTTTTCTTCCTCATTTAAAATGACTAACTTATTCTTAAACTTTTTTTTTTTTCTTCTTGAATTTCCCTTAGTAAGTTTATTTGCATTACTGTTGCATAAAGAATCAGTGTAGAGCGAAGTGAAATGCCAGAAAATGATTCTCAAATTGATGCTTGAAGTATTTCTTATTGTGACAAATGTCATTCAACTTCTTGTGAAACTCCAAAGCCAACTGAGCTCATTTAGAAATGTGTTCCCCTTTTTCTTTAAAACTAAGAAAATTGTCTCATATAAATTGTGTTATCCACAACATAAAAATGGTACTAACAGAAAATTTAACAAAGACTCACAGCATTATAGACTAGACTGTGATTTAATGTGTGATAGGAACTATTGCATCCTAAATCCTAGAAACTTGACTCCCAGAAATGAAAATGTTCTTTTCGGTTCCGAAAGCTGTACAAGTCAGCTTAGTCCCTAATAATATATACAGGTTTATCTCAGTAAATTAGAATGTCATGGTGCATCTCAAATTAGTTCATAGGAATAGTTTATTTCAGTAATTCAACTAAAATTTTGAAACTCGTGAAATGACATTCCCAGAATTCTTTTGTGTGACAGCCTACATCTAAGTTTCATTATTTTAGTGTTACCATAATGGTATGGTAATGGTTTATTTTTTTAATTATTTTTTTACCATAACCCCCAGCCCCAATACTGTGTACTGTGAAGTTAAAAGTCATTACTGAGATCACTGTTAATGTATTGTGTATTACATTGTATTGTGTTATGGCACACTGGTTTCAATTCTCATTCCCTCGCTGTGTTTCAGATTTATTAACTGCCACTGAATGCTCTTCCAGACTTTTTTCGTTCCCTGTCCGCCCTAGCTCTCTTATTTCTCCATCTCCCTCTTTGAATTTTTTGATTCTTCTTCTGTGGACCAACCTGACGAATGGGTTTAAGGAGAGTGTTCAGCTTGGGGCCTCTAGCTCTCTCTTTCTCTCTTTGAGCCGCAGGGGCTCACTTCAGAGAACAGCAGATGTGGAATTCCAGTCCATACCGGCTCCCAGGCTGTTTTTAACACTAACATGCTCCTTTCTGTGGGCCTCTGGAGTGAGAGGATCCGTATTTGCCCAGCCCAGCTTTTTGCAAATCTTTTTCTATTTCTTAACCCATTCTTGCTAAAGCTTTCGACTTCATTCAGGTTCCACAAAATCTATGGCTCAGTTTTTCCTTCACTTGGGTTCCAAGTTGGACTTTGATATATATAATTATTATTATTATTATTATTATTATTATTATTTATTTTTTTTATTTATGTATTTTTGTTCTGTGCGTGACTTCGAACAGGGAATTAGATCTTTTATGGCTTAAACTTCTATTCAACGAAAATTAGAGTTCCTCTTTATCTGCAACTGTTCTGTTTTATTGCATTGAAAATTGTGAGGCTGAGCTGGTAAACATATGGCATGAGCATTTGACCATTTTTTTTAAAATGTAATATTGCAGTGATTATTATAAATTATTCATCCATGCATTATTTTAAGAAATTCATATGCCCTTGTAATAAATTTCAAATTACTTCCCCTCCCTTTTCTCTAATTACATATGGTGCATAGTGGGACAATCCATCACTCACATTCGATCACAGAAAGAGCAAACAACAACAATCAAATGATCAAATCAATTCTTGAAGGACCAAATTAAATCTGTCCGACTTTTTTTCTCATTCAAGAAGCTGTTTAGCTTGGATATGTTTCTCACAATAGGGAAGGCTATTACAAATTCTGTTTCATACAACTTATATAGTGGAAATATTTTTTTTTCTCTCTTCAATGGCCAATATATAATTCAATAATAAACGCGAGGAAATGGCTAAATAAATTATAGTTGCAGTGGTTACAAAAGTGGACTAGTCATCCAAAAACTGATTTGTGATTTGATATTTTCATTTTAGCAGTGCTTTTAGTTAGCTTGCTGTGCTTAAAGCTGTTTAAAACATTGTTAAATTTAAATAATTGAGCTTATTTAATATTTCCTTCTGAATGTTTGAGTGTCCCATCAGTGTTAGGTTTAAGAATGTCAAGTTAAAGCATTTTTTTTTTTTTTTTTTTTTTTTTTAAATTATGTACAGCTTGCTTTAGAAATAAAATGTTCATTAAGGCCAGGACTTCAGTATTCTGTTTCCATGGCTAATTAAAATAGATGTGATCAAACTTTTTAAATGCAAGGCCTAGATTCCTGTGCTTGATAAGATATGGCAGTCTTTTAGCATGTGAGTTGTCAAAGGTGATGATCTTATTTACAGGCCTTTTGTAGTGGTTGTGCAGTTCCTGAACATTTGTTTAAAGAAAGCAGATCACAAATTAATTGACTAAAAAAAACAAAAAAAAAACTTCCTGTGAGAAAGTACATGTGAAAACTGCCAGGGAGAGCTGTGACAGTTAACTGAAATTGTGAGCTAGTTGGACGAAGGCATTGCTGGTGTTTGAGATAATGTGCTGCTCTCCTTTTTGGGGCCTCTTCAGTTCTTGATTGAACATCTGCTGCATGGAGCAGCTCTTTGAGGGAGAATTGTTGCTGGGTTTTGTAAAGTATGTGCACTTTCCTCTAACCAAGCAGTAAAGCAGTACATATGGCAAGGTACCTAAAAAGTTAGTACATTTATTGATCTATTTTAGATCATTTTAAATATATTTTAGGTATCCTAAAACACTGATGGATGGATGGATAGATTATTATACATATTATTCTTTATTGAATATATATTGCTATATTTAGCATTATAGAAAAATAAGTATAAAGTGACAATGTATTTAAAAATAAAAATAAAAATTTAAACCACCTTCACAGTCAAACAACTTTGTCTAGAATGCTGCACAGGACATTTTCTCAAACAACTTTGTGAGGTGCATCCTGCTATTTCTTAAAGTTTATTTCCCTGCTAAAGGCATTGTTCCTATGCAGAGTAATGGCACTAATTAGATCATGGGTGGTTGTAACCGGGGCAGGACTGGTTTGTGGCTGTCGGCGTAATGGTGCACGTTCCTGTGGCTTAGCTGGAAACTGCTTGTGCCCAGTCACCACATTTAGCTTCATGACGAATCAGTACAATTGTCTCTAAGTGCTGGTGCAGTAGGCGGCGGAAAAGTGTTCTTGCAAAAAGAAATCTGTGCTGTTCCAGTTGACTGCGTTTGACAGGGTATGGAATGGCCATTACACATCCACTGTTTTAAATCTACTTGTTCTCTGATGCCAGATAAAGCAAGAAAAACTCTCTGTGGCTCCTTCTGAAGAATTAAGTGCTACATTGCATAACAGTCACAAGAGATCATATCTGTTGGAGCCTCTAGGTCAAAAGTGTATTGAAATTGTATAAGGTATAAGCAGTAACATGCAAAACCTGGAAAAGGAACTTGTCATACTGAAAGGACTGGACTTCAGTAGAGGGTTGTTGCAATGGATGTGGTACCGTGGTGAAAGCCGCTGTTTATTGGGATGTGCGTGAGAGTGTGTACATGTGGTCTTCATTAATGATTGCCTCCAGAGACATGGGTCTGAATTGGAAAATCTTCTTACTGAATGACAAGCATGTCTGCTTGGCGGATTAGAAACACGTTGCAAGAGGAGGAGCAAGAGCAGCAGCAAAAAAGCTGAACTGAAATATGCAAAAAGAATAACTGAGTTTTGGTGCTACCCCATCCCCCATTTATCGTTGGAGTGGATGTTGGTTTTGTGAAGAGACATGGAAGTGTTTGTATATAATAGAAACTAAACGCCAGTGGTGGGAGAAAACAGAGCAGATGTAGAGCCTTTTTCCAAGCCCATGTAGTAGAGTGGAAGTCCAACTTCAAGTTAATTTTACTAATTCAGTTCCTTTGGATTGTTTGTTTAAAAAAGGACGATTTTCCTAGAAGTCCGGGCCCTTTTTTCTGTACAGGTTTCTAATGGGTGTTTAACAGCCTTTTTGTTTCAGCAAAAATCAAGTTTACAATGTTCAAGCATCTTTTAAGGAAAAATGTATATCTTGTGTCTTGTGACTTAATTGCGATTTGTTTCAAAGTTCTCTCCCCTGTGAGCTTTTGATGTCTGTGTCATCAGAGGTGTTTTCACACACTGTCCTAAGAGAGACACTGTCCCTTTGCTTTTACATTGAATGATTAATCACTGTAATTTCTCACATTGCTATAACAGATGTTTCAAAACACAGCACAAGTGCCTTTTTGTCTCAAGTCTTTCTGTTGACAAGTGTTTGAAAACCCTTTTCTTCTGTTGGTTTTAGCTGTTATACTCTTAACTGATAGGACAGGGGTTCTCAAAGTCTACATTCAAAGGTTCAAATCTGAATTTTCATAAATATCAAAACTCCGGACCGGAACAATTGATTATTACAAAACTTGTTTTTAATAAACATGCATAACAAGTAAACACTTTTTCACATTTAATATTAAGTGTAAAAGTTGTAAAATTAATTTAAGTGTTCGCAACAGAGGTCGACTGATATGGGTTTTTCTCTGGCCGATGCCAATATTAAGAAATCAGGGCAACGGATGGCAAATGTATGATGCAGGTTTTTTTTTTTTTTTTTTTTTTTTTTTTTGTTTGTTTTTTGGCCGATATGTTTCGACGATTTGCTTGAGTAAATGTTTATTGCAGGTTACAAGATAGTAGTAGTCCAGTCAAGTCACCTTTATTTATATAGCGCTTTAAACAAAATACATTACGTCAAAGCAACTGAACAACATTCATTAGCAAAACAGTGTGTCAATAATGCAAAATGACAGTTAAAGGCAGTTCATCATTGAATTCAGTGATGTCATCTCTCTTCAGTTTAAATGGTGTCTGTGCATTTTTTTGCAATCAAGTCAATGATTAGTAGTAGTAGTAGTAGTAGTAGTAGTAGTAGTAGTAGTAGTAGTAGTAGTAGCAGCCTAATTCATAGTAATAATACATGGGTCAAAACTGAAGCAAATTCTCAAAAGTTATGAAGCTTTTTGTTTGCTTGCTGACTGTCACACCAGTGTTTCCCACAGACTTGCAAATTCAAATTAATTATCTGCCAAAAGGAAGCACTGTTGGAGCGGGAGATATAGCGGTTTTCCAGGTAATGCATGCAAACAAATAAGCTACTTCATCAAGCATTACAGGAAAGACTAAATTAAAATGACATTGACCTTTTCTGAAGACCGTCGGTTCTTTTCAAAGATGAGACGTTTTTTTCAAAACACCCACGCTGCATTTTAATTTTGAAATGTACAGTGCTCAGTTTATTAAATGAATTATAAGCCTTTTGGAAAATCTATTTGTATTGAATTGAACGATGACATCAATGAATTCAATGATCCATTGTCTTTTACTGAAAAAAAAATGTCTTTAGAACCATGTGTACTTTCTCTGATCTTAGTCTGTGGTTCAGATGTGCTGAGTTTGTTCTACAAACCCAGGAAGCTGCTTTCCCTTCTTTAACCTGGACTCCTTTTCCTTGCATCCCATGTCATAGAAATAACAGGACCACCACACATTCAGACACTATGCGTGTTCAGACTTTCACACTGACTCCCTCTTCCAGGAGTTGCTACGGCAACCAGAATCTGAAGCCCACTTTGATTGGCTGTCTGAATCTGAGCTGGGCTGCTTTCTGCCTGTTTTCTGTTTGTTTAATTTGCTTGCAGAGAACTAAAGGCATTTTAAACTGTTTTTCACTCACAAATGTTGCTAATGTTTACCCCTTACTCGTAACCGAGTGAATGCATCTTTAATTGTTTCCATTGCCTGGTCGATTGTGTGATCTCAGCTGCACAGCTTGGATAAATTAAACCTGGTAGTTGAAAACAGAAGATGTTTTCATCTGGATCTTTCTAAAGCATTGTTCACAGGAACACTCACTCACTACGTTCCCACTATTGCTACTCGCAGTGGGTTGACAAGCTTGGCGTGAGTATGATATTGCGTGAGTTCACGGCGCAGTGCATCTTGCTGGGCTGCCCAGTTCTTAGTGAAGCTTGCTTATACTTGGCATGTAACACGTCACGTATCTTGTTTTGGAAAGTCGTCAGACTTAGTTTTCAATGAACAATAAATAGCCAAAAAATTCCATTGAATTACAGTAAAGAACAGACCCAGACCCTGTGAGTAACAACCCATTGCAATGTTTTTGCATGGTCAAAACCTAAGAACTAAAGTCTAGTTCCTCTTTAGTTACTTCAAGAAAGTGTCTCGAGGACATAGTGGAACCTTGAACCAAAACATTTGGACCAATCTACTAGCATCAATCTTGAATGTCATTCAATCTAGCCATGTAGAAGGCCAGTGCTATCAGGTCACCATGAGTTACTTCGAAGCAACTCAATCCCCCCTCGCCTTTCAGTCTCACGTCTCTGTGGAAATGCCCATCCAACACATGTAAATAAAACAAGACTCTTCGAATATACAGTTCTACCCTGATATGGGGTATGAATTATTACATTTATTTTATTTATTTTGAAATTCCAGACCACCGTAGTGTTATTTACTGAGCCAGTTTCAATCAGAATCAGAATCAGAATGAGCTTTATTGCCAGGTATGTTTACACATACGAGGAATTTGTTTTCGTGACAGAAGCTCCACAGTACAACAGAATGACAGTGACAGAACATAAAACACATAATAAAAGAATAAAAAATACAAATAAGTAGATAGTGAATGACAATATACAAATTGACAATTGTAGGCAGGTATATTACAAAATGCAGTTATGTATGTACATGTGTATTATGTGCAAAATTTAAGTGTATACTAAGTATGTGTGTTAGATAAATAAAGTGTATGTGTATATAAATATAAAGTGTAGTGTGTTCGCCGTTATTATCAGCTGTTCATAAGATGGATTGCCTGGGGGAAGAAACTGGTCCTGTGTCTGGTCGTTCTAGTGCTCAGTGCTCTGTAGCGTCGACCAGATGGCAACAGTTCAAAGAGGGAGTGTGCTGGATGTGAGGGGTCCAGAGTGATTTTGACAGCCCTTTTTCTCACTCTGGATAAGTAAAACAACATAGCAATTTTCGCTTTTTCATCAAACATACATAAGAAATGTAGGGATCTGTTAAATTCAAAGACCATATTCGTTGCCTTTGACCAGAACATTTTGAGCTAAAGTAAAATTAGCCCAGCACTCTGAATCTAGATTCTAAGAAGCAGTGGGCTGGATAGGGTGTCTGTCTGGGCAAAAAGTTACCACTCATTGCAGCGTACCAAAGTGACACTACACTCCACATTTCTATATGAGGAATCTGTCATTCACTCTCCCTTCCTCACATTCAGCCGTTCTAAGAAAATGAATAACTCTCCTTATGCTCGATGTTGCATTGGCAGTAATGGACTCCAGATGGCTTTTGTCTTTCAAAGTGAAGTTCAAGAGAATCAGTCTGATATCTACAGCTTTCCTTGCTTATCTCCCAGGCTAGCAAAAAAAAAGCCCAGAGCCTTGGGACTGAACAAGACTATTATGTCTAATGGCTTAAACCCCCATTTCCTTGTGTGTTTTTCCTTTTTTTGTTTTATTTAGGCAGCCTCCAAACGTTTAATTTGAGTCATTCCTTTTAAGAAATCTATAAAAAAGGCTCTGTAAAGGGAATCCATTCATAATCTGCTGTTTAGATCTATGGCCTCGGATGCTGGTAACAGTCAAGTCCTTTAGAAATCCCAGCCTTTTAAAATGCTGTGCAGCGAATCCAAATAAAACTCCAGCTAGTCCCGCAGCCCTTTCATGCCCGCACCTGGACTTGTAGATCTCAGCAACCCTACACCAGCGGCTGCATTCTGTTTGTTTTAGCTTTCTCGTCCACCCTTAATGCACACTTCATCATAAGCGCCAGCCCTAAACCCCCTCCGGCCATGCTTAGATGTGCCATCCAAATGTGCTTCTTGCTGTACTACATAAATACATGAGGACCATTATTGGTCTAAGCATGCCGCGACTGTGGAGTGGGTCATGGTGTAAAATTCTTGTTTTCCTTGGAGGCTTTGAAATGAAGTTTGGTGCTTAATGAAAAGCTAGTAGCTGTTCAAAGGTACCTGGTGCCTTTTTGATGTGAGCTTTCAACTTTCTCTCCTCTAGGCTCCAGCGCTCTGGAAGACCTGGTGGAGCAGTTCGCACCTCCACTGGTAGCACCACCCTTGCTACTCAAGTTCCTTGAGGCCATCGAGAGGAAAGGTGAATAGAATCCATCATGCATATTTCTTTGTATGTGCACACTGTAATTATTGCATTTTCTACATGTATTAACTCTCATATAAACTCTGTACAGGTCTAGACAACCCTACACTCTACAGAAACTTCACTGCTGGAGGAGGGCCGGATATCAGGCAGTGCTTTGATAGTGGTGAGTGACGCATTCCATTAGGTGTTGCTAACGTTAGCCATCTTAAACTGGTGCGATGCAACAAAAGCTTTCTGTCCATGCTGGCCATGGAATACTGCATTAACCAGCACAGTTGGATACTATCACTCCAATTTCAAAAACTTCAACCTGATGTAATAAAATGTGCAACATGTCTCGTGTAACTGGTGCTACAAGCGTTGTTTCTTGAGAAAATGTTCTGTCAGTTGTCGAAGCAGTCAGATGTACAATATTTACCATCAGGTAAAATTCGGTAGCACTTTATTTTACAGTCCTGTTCCTCATGTACATACTATATACTTACTATAGTTATTACAATAACTATGTACTAACCCTGAACCTACCCCTAAACTTAACCCTTCCCCCCTTAGTTACCTTGTATTAGCAGAACTTTCTTAGATAAATACACTGCAAGTACACTTTATGTACATGTACACGTACTGTAAAATAAAGTGCAACCTAAAATTCCATAGACTTAAGGTCTTTGCACATGTTAAACATAAATACTTGAGCACTAGAGTCGAGACCTCATGTTGTGTCAATCACGTTTATACTACCTCCGAAACTTTCATCCATCATTAAAAAAAATGCTCCTGGTTCGATTTTCTGTATTTTTAGCAAGCATTTTCCATAGCAAGCATGTTAATAGTAAAGGATGAAGAATACAGAAAAAACTAGGGATGCTTCGAAATGAAAAATCTTGGCCGAAGCCGAACAAAATGAAACGCTGGGCCGAAGGTTGAATACCAAACACGGTTTTCATGTTTTTCCCCCATATAGTCCTATTTTGACCCCTTTTTTTTCTCACCCTTGCATGACTTAAATTGGCAAAATGTGTTTTTTACTGTTTTGCTCAATTATAAAAAAAAAAAAACAATTTAAAAATATTTACATAACACTGAACATTTTATAATGTTCTAGCGGACATTATACCAGCAAAATAAAATTTTACCTAAAATTAAGAAGTTAGTAAAATATTTTTCCACCAGTTTTGAGACTTGAATCAGGTACGTATTTTTACTGTACAAATAAAGGCAGCCTTGCTGAGCAGAAGAGACTTCTTTCAAAACAGTCATTGTTCGGTACATATTATTCTGCATTTTTGCCGAACACCAAAAGATTGTCACAGACTTGGCAATGGATTTTGACCCAGAACACCCTAGCAACCATATACAGCTACTCTGAATACTTTTAGATACCACATCCACGTACTGGCAACCACCCAGATCAAGTTAGCATTGTTACATTGAGCACCACTCATTCTTTAAACATACTACAAATGGACATCGTAGCTATCGATAGATCGAAAAGATCTAATGCTTACTTATGTTTGTGTTGTGTTTTCTGAATTAGACCCTGCCTCAGTGGATCTTGAGCAGATGGACCTTCAGATGTTGTGTGATGGTCTGAGAAGGTATCTTCAAGATCTACCTCAGCCTGTCATCCCCTCTTTGATCTATAGCGAGATGATACGCATCGCTCAAGGTGGGTTTCTATAGGATTAAAGCATTTCAGCGTTATATTAACAGCCCTACAATTCTCGGGGTTTTTATGATATAATGGTTGCACTTTATTTTACAGTACGTGTACTAACATGTACTTATAGTGTACTTACAGTGTATTTATCTAAGAAAGTTCTGGTAATACAAGGTAACTACATGGGGTAGGGTTAGGTTTAGGGGTAGGTTCAGGGATTACTACCTAGTTATTACATAGTTATTGTAATTACTATAATAAGTACATAGAATGTACATGAGGAACAGGACTGTAAAATAAAGTGCTACCGATATAATAATAATCCATATTAATACAACTATGTGAATGATTGGATTTACAGATGCATGAGTTGCCAATTCTTCCACAAAACTATTGTTTAAGATGCTATGAAATGCTGTGGATTGAGTCCTTTTAAAATCAGTTAATTCATCGGTCAGCATAGTAACATTATTATGCTATGTTCTAGCTATGAAAGTACAGCTCCTATGTTAACAGATCAGATTTTGGTAACTTATCAAGTCACCAATGAAATCACACTATAACAATAGCTTAAAATTAGCTTTTTAGCTAAAATATGTATTTTTAAAGAATTTTGATTGGGTTCATTGTGCTAATACACATTTTAGAATAAGGGCTTTCAGTTATTTTATTTGAAATACAGAAATTCCTTTCAGCGCTCATGTTCTGAGCTCTGTCTTGCTCTCTGATGGTCCTTCAAATTAAACTCAAAGGCCCTAAAACCAAAGAATGTATGGAATAATTAGAAATTTTTTCATTGATCTCAATTCATTATTAGAGCCACAGGGTGGTGCTATTGTTTTGATGTGTGTTAGCCAAATGGTGAACCTCCTTCAATTGCAATAAAATGAAGTTTTGCACACTCCCATGAACTTCTGAAAGCATCACTGCTGACTCATCTAGGAAGATCGTGTGTTTGTATCATCACAGCGTGTGCTTTTATGAGTACACATTTTCCAACACTTACCTGATTTTGTGTCTACAAACCCCAGATAATTTGACAGTAAAAAGTATTCCAGGTGTTGTATTGGTGGTTGGCTTGAGGATGTTAACTTTATCTGCCCTTGCTGTGTGACTGAACATTTTGCCCGTGTGCAGAACAAACTTTAAGCGGTGTAAACTAGCACTTATCTTTTTTGAAAGAGAACACTGTGATATTTATTTATTTTTTTGTTTTTTTTCAGTTCTTTTTCGGGTAGTGTACAGTCACGTGGCTGGAAACAGGATATCTGTGGTTAATAGACCTAAAGAAAACCTGAAAACTTATCTGCAACATCAGCGCTGTCAACCAATCAACTCTCAGAGTACCTTACTCTGTCATTGTCTCGCTTAAGATCTTGTGCGGTTAGTTGCTCACTGCGCACTGAGCACAATTTTCCACATGACTGCATGTACACGTTTTTTTGCATATGTCCTCGCTGATTATTATGTTTAGCTCACTATAAATACATAGCCCTTGAGACAAAGGTCGAGGGTCATGTTCTGACGACACACTAAGTGTATTAAAGTGGGTGTGATAGCCTTTTTTTTAACACTCTTCTGTCTCTCTATCTCTTCAGAAGTGCAGGGTACAGACGAATGCGCACATCATCTGCGGCTGGTGGCCAGCTCCTCTGCACTTCCTCCGCAGTACTGGCTGACACTGCAGAGCTTGCTGCGCCACTTCTCCCGTGTATGCCAGGCCTCAGCTGCCAACCTGCTTAGTGCTCGTGCCCTCGCTGAGATCTTCAGCCCGGCACTCTTCAGGCAACAGCCCACCAGGTACACCCTCACACATATATGCTTGCATATCACGTTGTTGCCAGCTAGCAAAACAAACGTAATGTTCCATTTCCCTTCCCAGCTGTGAGCCCAGCCCAGAGGCACACATCCGGATAATTGAAGTCCTGGTGACCAGTGAATGGAGTGACAGTCAGGCGGCTCCAGGTGAAAAAAAAAAACTTTTCTGTTGAGTACAGACCACAAATTACAAAGCAATGGTTCCCAACCAATAAGTTATTTTAAATTAATTTATTGGAATTTAGTTATATTAACAAAAAAAAGTAAAACTTGAAACCATATTCAAATGCAGTGTTGAAGTCAAAAAGGTTGAGAAACACTGCTCTTTGGCATTACAAATAGTGCAGTCATTCTGCTTTTTACTGATATAAATGTTTTTGACCGGACAAGAGACAATGGTGTGGGAATAGGATAGCGATGACAAGATATATTCAAACTAGTGTTGTCCAAACATTTTGAACCATGGCTCAATGTCTCACATGCACTTTATTTGTAATGTATTAGAGTAGATGGAGGGTAGGCAACAGTGGAACAAGTGGAAGTGGAATAAGTAACTGAGGCTACAATTACATAAAATGTAGTCAAAAGTTGGAAAGTTTTTCGCTTGTGTTTTTAAAAAGTTTCACATATGCAAAACAATGTTGTCAAAATGATTTGCGTTTACACACATTCGCAAAAACACTGTATTATGTATGCCAGGCCAGTAGTTGGCGCTGTCACCTGGTTGGTAAACAGTACCTGTAGAGAAGAGACAAATATGTTGTAGATGATGCATTTCAGCTGTTGGTTGTGATATGGGTGAATATATCCACACTTTGCTGAAGAAACGTTAGCAAACTCTTGAGCAGCAACAACAGTACAATATACTCTGAAATATTGCTGAAATGGGCAGAAAAGAGTTGTAAAAAAGGGAGATGTCCAGTTGTGATTCATATCATGCAGGAAAAAGAAAACAGCATTGATGTTCTTAATTCTTATATAAAGTAGCTGTGCCCCTTCACTTCATCAATGTGTATATTCTGTTCCACTCCCTTGCTTTTTTGGGTCAGGTTCATTTAGAGATGGGACAGACCACAGAGACACTTCTGCTGTGTGAATGCTGCCCTCAACACAGACTAGTTGTCTAGTTGGGCCTTTATAGCAGCAGTAAAGTCTCTCTCCCTGTCTTTATCAGTCTATCTCTCTCAGGCTGCAAGGGGCCCCAAGTCTGGCTGTGTGACTGTTTAAATGTTTTATTACCTGTTAGGGCCTATTTATACCTTGCCCTGGCATGGAGCGAGCTCAGCTGTCAGTAATTTGCACCTGCAGGAGGCTGGGTTGGGCGAGCCCAGACTCAAAAGCACACTTGCCTCCTTTCTGCTCGGGCAGCTCGATTTCTTCCTGTACCTTATGTGCAAGCTTTTAAACAAACACGGATCACACAAGTGCCACCTTTAACTGCTACTTGTTGCCTTACCAACCTGCCCATACACGATTCCTGCAGATGTGGCAGTGGATAGCTGTGGATGTGTGTAAATTTAAGTGTAAGGGTGCATGTGTGCGCATGTTCCTAGTTACTGGGTGTCTATTTTAAGCTGGTGGCAAAAGGCACACTTGGATTGGGATGGATGAAGTGCGGTCTGCTCCACAGAGATCTCTTGTTCCCCTGCAACGATGGCTGTTCTGTCTTGCGTGCATTCTCACACACTTGCAAACATTCACTTCCGAGGACTTTACTCCACCCACTGGCCCCCTCCTGCCTGTGAAACATTCCCCTCCCAAAACATAAGGGTGCACAGCTCAGCAAATATTTGAACCTGAGCAAGTTAATCATGAGACTGAACCCTTGGAGCTAGACGGAGTGAATGAGCAGAGAGAGAGAGAGAGAGAGAGAGAGAGAGAGAAAGTTAGTTAGCAGCAGTGCGACCTCAGCAATCATTAACCTAGCCGTGCTGGAGCAGGCGTCATTCTCCCCCCCTCAGACCTGCTTTAGTTCGTCAGGCTCTATGGTTTCAACCTGTCGAACTCAGCTTCTTGTTGTCAGCTTGGACTTTGCTGAATTTCTTAAGTCTGGTACAGTGACAAGGCTCCGACGCCTGTCAAGTGGGAATATTTCTTTCAAAAGGACTATCTCTTTGATTTACCAAGAATCACAAGAAATGCTTACCGGACGGATTTGCTGAATAAAAGGTTTCTTGACTTATGCTGAACATGCACAACCTGCAATGTAAGTGTGTGATTTTGGTGTCTCCGAAAGATTGGTTAATTTTATGCAAATAAAATTATGTCATTGCTTTGGGAAAGTTACCCGGCTTTTCAGAGAGCATGGGTAGTGGCTCTTCTCAGATATCCTGTTTTAGCTCTTTCACAGACTTGAATATCCATGCTTCTCCACTGTGTGATTGGCTATTGCTTGTGTGTATCAAGACTAGCACAAGTGCAACCTGCTACCCAAAGTGGGTTAACCTGTTTGACTGACACTGGCATGTCTGAACACGTGAGGTGAACGTGTTTGTATAAATTACCTAAAAAAAAAAATTAAAAAAAGAGTCAGTTTGCTTTTTAAACTAAAGTTTTAATGGTTTTTAATATGCTGCTTTATCCAGAAACAGTCAGTTACACTTGACCTACTGCATGACTTTTAAACACCCCAGCTGAAGTGCCTCTCTGACCTGTCATTAGAGTGCTGAGCATGACAATAACCCACGTTCCTGGAGCTGTTTTAACCCTACTTAGAACTGTGACTATTTCAGGTACATTCTCAAGCTCAAAAAGCTGATCTCTCCCCTTCTACAGTCCTCCATGAGTCGCATTTGGGGATTATAAGAAGTATTTGCAAGCTGTGCCTGCCTGCCTCCTACTCTGGCATTGTCTTTGACGTAGGGACTGCCTACGTGCCACTGCAGCAGCGATCAGAGCTCTGTTTTTGTCTGCCTACCAGCAGAGGGGCAGTACTGATCGCTTCAGAGAAAGGAGGGGCTTAGCAAAGCTGCATCATAGATACAGGAAGGGAGGGGGTGACAGAGAAAGACTGTGTGAGCCTTCAGTTCCTTTCCTCATTTGAAAGATGCTGTGCTGCAGTGAACCTTGTCAGTGTTTTACCTCCCAGAGTTTGGCAGCATTGAAACAGCTTAGACAACGCTTATGTTCCACATGGATAAAGGACATTGCTGGGTCACATACTTTGGAGCAGATACATCTTTCTTTGATACATTTCTCATTGCTGACATTTGAATGGACCAAGCACTGTTGCAATGACATTACTGCTCTCAGGACTTAGAAATAGAAGCAGGTGATGAGGCAGGAGTGCCTAAAAAACAGTCCTGCTGCACCATTGGCTGGGGTAAGTGATGCAATGGTTTTCACTGAACCCACTCTCCAAGGCTTTTCGAAAATTGATCTGGAAGCAATGAGCAAGAAGAACCTGGATTTAAAGTATCTATTCAGAGGAAGTTTGTCAAAAACTGTATGTGAATCCTTCCAGATAAGCAACAAACAATTAAGCATGGCAGATTTAGAGAGCCTGAGACTTGACACTGGATCAGGAGCTGGATCAGACCTGCTGTTTTGCATAGAAATAGATGTGCCAGGTAACTGTTGAAGTTGGTACATAACAGACATGTCATTGTTAAGGCTCAATTTGATTTGGTGTCAGCACTGTATGTTGTCTTGGATGCATTCGTTCATCTCAAAACCGTTGTTATATTTGTTCTTATGGTGAAACATGGATTAGTCATTACATAGATTACTGTGAGTCTTTTATGGAGGATGTATCTTCTGCAAGTCCTGCAGAGCATTGGGTGATTTGTCAGATAGATTCTTGCAGGGGTATCTAGTTTAATATCGTTGTGTGATTGCACTAGGCAGAAAATGCTTAGCGATGATAGTGACTGAAGTGAACAAAGGGGAGACAGTGAGTGTGCATGAGGGGGTGGGGGGGTTGGAAGATAAAAATAGCCCACCGCTTCAGCTCTGCCCCGTGCTCCACGGAGACTGCACTGGCCCTGCTGCTTCCCGTCACTCGGCCCAGCAGCCAATCAGATGCAATCTCTGCCTCTATTCAGCAAAGCAACATGTTCTCAATGGTTAAGGATTCTTGCATGAATGTGCATATTGCAATGGCTGGGTCTGTGCATGCTGGCAAATGTCATTACTTCTAGAGATGGGGCTAGTTCTATTCTGAAACACTTGTTGTAAAGGTCAAATAACTGATATCAAATTCAAATAAAAGCTCCTTTCCCAGTCTTGTATCTCCGTGACTTATATGTTTGATTGTGCATCTCAGGAACAGCTTAAGTGACGTGACATTCAGCCAAGTATGGTGACCCATACTCAGAATTTGTGCTCTGCATTTAACCCATCCAAAGTGCACACACACAGAGCAGTGAACATACACACACTATGAACACACACCCGGAGCAGTGGGCAGCCATTTATGCTGCGGCGCCCGGGGAGCAGTTTGGGGTTCGATGCCTTGCTCAAGGGCACCTAAGTCGTGGTATTGAAGGTGGAGAGAGAACTGTACATGCACTCCCCCCACCCACTATTCTGGCCAGAATTATGTGGTATAATTCTGGCCAGATCCAGAAATGGTGATGAAAATATTTTTTGGAAGGTTCAATGAAATACATTCTCACTGAGTAGAGAATCCAACTCCCTGCTGAGTGCTCAAGAGCCATGTACACAGCTGCATTTAATGAAATGGAAAACGCTGAAAGGGGACGAGGCATGAAGAAAACTGCATTTTTTTAAAACATGACTGTCACATTTACGGGAAAAACAACATTCATACCAAAAGATGTTTGAGGGGTTTTCCTTTCTCCTCATCAGATGAAAGCATCCTTTAGTAATATTGTTGTTTCATATTGACACACAAGTTTGAGCATGCCTGCATATGTTGTCTGTGTAAATGACATTGGGTGCTGCTGGTTCATCAGCAGTTCTGGTCTCAACCAGTTTCTCTTTTTCTCTTTACAGCACTACCTCCCAAGCCACCCAAACCAATGTCTGTCACTAACAACGGTATGAACAACAACATGGCTCTGCAAGATGCTGAATGGTACTGGGGGGACATCTCCAGGCAAGTACTCATCATACCTTTGGTCAGATAAGCATGCATTTTTGTTTAATTGTTATTTTTAATGTTTCTTTTTGTAAAAGTTTGACTCCATTTCTGATGCAGGGAGGAGGTCAACGAAAAGCTTAGGGACACTGCCGATGGTACATTTTTGGTCCGAGATGCCTCCACTAAAATGCATGGGGATTACACACTGACATTGAGGTACGTTCTTCTTTGTAAAAACCCATATGTATTGCAGGTGCTTGCCTTGATCTAAAAAGTTTGATCTAAATACTACTACTTGTTGGCCATACAGGAAAGGAGGTAACAACAAGCTGATCAAAATCTTCCATCGTGATGGAAAATATGGCTTTTCAGACCCCTTAACTTTCAACTCTGTGGTTGAGTTGATCAACCACTATCGGCACGAGTCTCTCGCCCAGTACAACCCCAAACTAGATGTGAAACTACTGTACCCTGTGTCCAAGCACCAACAGGTAATTATCCTCTGATTTCACTTAGAATAAAGAGTGTCCTGAAGAACTTCACTCTATAGTCTAGATCATCAAGTTTCATTTAAGAACATTTTATTGGATGTATGTTATTTGTATTTAAAGGATCAGGTGGTAAAGGAGGACAATGTTGAAGCTGTTGGGAAGAAGTTGCACGAATACCACCAGCAGTACCAAGAAAAGAACAAAGAGTACGACCGACTCTATGAGGAATACACTCGAACATCACAGGTGTGCCCTTAAATGTGTTTATAGTAGATGGCTTATTATATGTGTTTCAGTCAAGTATTTCACCCAGAGCTTGAGAAAATCTCTTCAGGGAAAGCTCACATACTGACAAACTTTGTTCTGCTCACTAGGAAATACAAATGAAAAGGACTGCTATTGAAGCTTTTAATGAGACCATAAAGATCTTTGAAGAGCAGTGCCAGACGCAAGAACGGTACAGCAAAGAATATATTGAGAAGTTCAGGAGAGAAGGCAATGAGAAGGAAATCCAACGGTGAGTCCTGAAGCTGAGAATTTCGAAGTAGTCTTTTGACAAGCATATCAGACTTGTAATGCAGCTTCTCTGCAATGTTTCAATGCAGGATAATGGTCAACTATGAGAAGTTAAAATCGCGCATCAGTGAAATTGTGGACAGCAAACGTCGTCTTGAGGAAGATCTAAAGAAGCAAGCAGCAGACTACAGAGAGATCGACAAGCGGATGAACAGCATTAAGCCTGACCTCATCCAGCTCAGAAAGACCAGGGATCAGTACCTCATGTAAGTAACTCGTACTACATAGGTTCTGTACTTCAAATTTAACACTCAGGATACAATCTTACATTCAGAATGACTATATGGAGTACAATGTAATAAGCAATTCTCTTTTTTTCATTTGTTTATTTTTTTATTTTATTTTTTTGCTGGACAGGTGGTTGACACAGAAAGGGGTCCGACAGAAAAAACTCAACGAATGGTTGGGAATCAAAAACGACAACCAGGACGAGTGAGTATTCTGCTATCATGTTATTGCCACTTGACATTTAAAAGTTTTCCCGGTTTCTAAATCAAACTCTCCACTTCTGTGCTAGTCAATACTCAATGGTGGATGACGATGAGGATTTGCCACACCATGACGAACGCTCCTGGAAGCTGGGTAACATTAACCGCATCCAGGCAGAGGCCTTGCTGCGGGGCAAGAGAGACGGAACATTCCTGGTCAGGGACAGCAGCAAAGCTGGATGTTACGCCTGTAGTGTTGTGTACGTACCACTTTTTTCGTGCTTGTATGGCAACATCAATTCACATGTTCTTTTTTTTTTTTTTTTTTTTTTTTTATACATAGAAATCACTGGACATTCTGTGCAATTCAATGACTACTAGAACAGTTGCATGTTGAAATGGGAAATTGCAAAAGGCACTGATGACTAAAACCATCTCTTTGTCTTCTCACAGTGTGGATGGTGAGGTCAAGCACTGCGTCATCAACAAGACACCCACAGGATATGGCTTTGCTGAGCCCTACAACCTTTACAGCTCTCTGAAAGAACTGGTCTTGCACTACCAGCATACGTCCCTGGTTCAGCACAATGACTCTTTGAATGTCACGTTAGCGTACCCAGTCTACTCGCACCAGAGGCGATGAGAACTCATGAACACACCCTTGGGACTTGTTACAAACACGGGAGTTGAGAAAGGGCCTCCCCTGGAATGGAGACGCCTCCAGTGAGGCTGCTCCCGAGGGCTGCGTTTTGCCTTGAAACATATCGGAAAGCCAAGAAAGCAAAACCCAAAATTTCAGCCACTGAGACTTTTGCCAGTCTGAATGTAGTTTTCTTTGAGTGGAAACTGCTAAAATGTAACTCTCTCTCCCAAACTGGAGGACTTCGGGGGCCTTTTCCAAATGGTGCTTGTTCATTTCAAAGCTTTACCCGCTGCTGAAATGTGGAACAATGATTAAACCTCTAGAGTGCATCTTTTTTTACCTCTTCTACCCCCGACCTGCTCTGTGCAGGTCCCCATTTGTGTGTGTGTGTGTGTGTGTGTGTACGAGAGAATGTGACCAAAACTTACAGTATCTGAAAGCTATCGGGATGTTCAACATGTTTAATTTTTTTTACGAACAGACCATGGAATCAGCTGATCCAATGTAGCAAGATGGCACTTTCGAAACAGTATCTACTTGTTTTCCTGTAAGAGACTCCTACACAAGCATTGATATGACACATCTCGCCTGAAAGGAGCAGTGTGACGAGAAGTAAACGAGATGCTTGGCATTTCTTTTGTGAGCATTATAGTGACAGACTCTAAATCCATTTCTGCTTTATGGACTGGCAAGAAAGGAACTGAAACGGACTTCAAACTGTACATACAGATGGCATCAAAAGCTATGTGACAAAACCATATTGTACCAAAAACACAGTTCCTTCTCAGTTGTATTCTAATCTGCTATGCAAATTCTGTATTTTCCATCTTCTCTGCAGAGTTGTGATTTTAATTTACGTTGCTACCCATAATATAAACTTGTTTTTATTGCTTAAAGTCTTTTTTTATGTATCTAAGAGGATATTTTAAGTGTCAAAGCACCAAGAAGAGTGGCTTCAGTTTTACAGAAGAAGTCTGGAAAAAGTAATATTACATATTTCTTTATCAGCCACTGGTAAAATTAAAGAGTATTTTATTAGTGTTTTTCACTTGCTGATTTTCTCTTGGGCAGAGCCTGGAGGACATTAGTGCTGCTTTTGTCTACAGTTAATGGTAATATATATCTGAACATTTTCACTAGAACAAACATAAACAAATAAACCATGATGTTTGAAATAACTGCAATTGAATGATTAATTTCACGACAACATAATACTACAGGTTGCTAATCCAATATAGAGGTTCATTTTGTGATATCTTTCCCATATTTGAAAAGCGTATTGATTTGATCCTCTGGAATGATGAAAAAAAAAAAATTCATTTCGGTGACATAACTCCCTCTCATTCTGACAACACAGTATTTTTTCTGTATCAGAAAATCCTTATTAGTGTTTACATGGATCAACTCAGTTCGACTAGTACACAATGTTCTAGTTTGCGTCACATTCTCTAAAAAAAAAAAAAATATTACTTTGATGCAACAAAGTTAAGGGAACCTACCAGCCTGACATTTAAAGCTTGCTACAGTAGTTCTGATTTTATCATCACTGACATCAGTATTGCTTTTGCCTTCTCATATCAGCTTTGCACTTGACAAATGCAAATTTGCATTTCATGTTCCGCATAAATAAACATCAGTGTGACACAATTAATTAATTTGTCACTTAATGTCACTTTCTTTTGGTCAACTCTTTGTTCCTATATTTTGAATTTGTCTGACTCCTTTTGACTTGGCCTGATTGCCTTAAAATGAGTCAGTTGTGTATTTTTTTTTTAAGCAGTGTACTGCTGAATTTCACCATTTTGCGTTTTGTAAGTATTTGAAAGTCTTTTGATGTAAGATTTTTAAGAGGAATGGTAATTCTTGCGTTTTTCTGACATATACGCACAATTGATCTATACTATTATGATTTGTCCATCGAGTTAGCATAAAGTTCTCAAATGATAAGATGGGCTCTCTCTGAGTCCCCTTCTTACTGAGTAAACTAGCTTGTGGTTTGAAGTAAATATTTGAATTTCATAGGCCAACTTGTTTCAAACTTTTACTGCTTGTGATTTTGAATGTCAGAAAGTTGACATAATTCTTATTTTTTTTTTTTTTTTTTTTTTTATTGAGTCTCTGCAAATCTCACTCTGAATTGCAATGGAATCATTTTTTTTTTTAACTTTCATGGTAATTTATCTAGGGTTTTTTCTTCTTTTTGTCCCCCCTTCTGCATGTTACTCTTTCACCTCTCACTTATAGGCCACAAACTTCCATATTTCACATAATCATGATAATCTTCTCTCTGCAGCCCCTGTTCTAATCTTGTATTTTGTGAATCCAGTTTTTTCTCTCTCTCTCTCTCTCTCTCTCTTTTTTTGAAATTGTACAGCATTGGTTTACAGACAGTGTTACCAGAATGCTGAAATTGAGTTTTACCAGTGTGTTCCAGTTCTTAAAAAATGCTTCAGATCTGTATTGGCTTTATTAAAAAGTTAAATAAAAATGATGTTTTAGAAACTAAAAGTCTTTGGGTTTTGTGATCATTTCGGGGCTTTTCTATAGATATAGATATAGATCTATAATTTGCCAGTTGACTGTTGAACTCCCTGTACCGTTTCAGAGACTTTTGAGGTTATGCAAATGTTATGGTGTGATATGATGGCACGGCATTGATGTCATAAGTCACTAAACGGGGTGAAGGTTACAGAACGTTATGTTCTTGCACTGAAAATGTAGCACGTTTACTTGATTAGGTTGTTGCTTTTGCCTTATATATATATATTAGTTCTTTCCTGGCTAACAAATTGTGAAGACATTTAATTAAACAAGGGCCTAACTAATTGTACCTCAGAACCCAACATTTCAATGGTGACAGTCCAACACAATACTAACACTGTTTGATTTTCAAAACTTTAAAATCTATTGAGCATGCCTTACATAAGTCCAATAATATGCTAAAATATTGTTGGAGAGTTTAATTTGAGACAGTCTAAACAACTTCAGTAATAAAATATAAAAGAAAAGAAAAACATGTTAGGATAGGGACCCTGCTTTTAGTAGTATGTACAAATGTGCAACTTAGTTTAAAAGTGATAATATTTTGAGATATATGCACATAGTAGTTAAAACGACCAATATGAAGTGACACAACTTAACTGACTTTGCATGGATGCACTATTCAAATTCTGTCCGGAAAACCAGATAATTATTTTCATGGCTGATTTGGCTGATAAAAAAATATTTAATGAATAAAAATAAATAAAAATGCTGCAGGTCTAAATAGATATCACTGCACTTTAATGTAAATTGAAATGAAGCCACTGACATGGCTACCACACTCTCAGAAAAAAAAAAAAGGTACAAAAGCTGTCACACACATTAGACATTGTCTCCTCACTTAAAAAAACACCAAACATTAATCCACGTGCTTAAGGACAGAAACGTTTTCACATGACTACCTGCATAACTGAAGTATTCAGAAGTCAGTAGTCCTATTGATGAATTGTGAAAGAGACTTTGTATACGCATTTGTGTCCCCTCTAACAACAATGTGTACATTCTAAAACCGAATATCAAATGTGACTTACGACAAAACAGCAATAATATTTGCAATTGTCACCTTTTTAAGAAAATAATAACATTGATAATGCAAGACTTGAGAAGTGACTTTTAAAGTTGTGATCTACTTTCTGTCGTACTATAGGATTTGGTTGACCATGCAGTTCTTTACCACGCCACTCTGTAGCAAGAGAAGACGGAAACTGTAAACCACAGTCATAGCAGCGTCAAATGCACTGTTCTCAGGAAAAGGGAAGAGTGTAAAACCGTCTTCTCACATTGTTAAAACAGGTCACAGCTACAAAGTTGTCTGATATACAAGCATACCGTGCATTTGCCAGCATGTCATGTAGATCGTAATAGGTTCAGAATGGCATGCAGAAAAAATCTAGAGTATGACTGAAAGACTGTGAGATTTCTTCACTTGTGCAACATGTAGACAGAGGCCATCTGACTGTGTTTGTCAGTATAGGAGGATATGTCGCTCTTTTACTTTCACAGTGATGCAACAGGGTAGTGTATTTATCATACTCCTTCTATTTTTAAAGCTTCTAAGAATCCTCTAGGAAAGTTACTAATTTATCTTTAAAAATTCTACATAGGAGTCTTATCTTAAAAGAGAAATTTATTATCATACTGTCATAACATATTTTATGGAAAATAAAGCGACTGAATTAGATTCAGAAAGTGCTGTAATTCTTTGTATGATCACTTTGCTTATAGAAGGCTGTGACAGACCCAAATCATCACTGCTGCATATTTGCATTTTTCCAGTTGTCAAATATGTTAATGTAGTTAATGTAGTGATTACTTCCATTTCTTGCGATATGGCATTTCAGTGCTTTGTTGGAGATGTTAGCATGTCTCTAATTAGATCAGTCACAATCTAATGTGTAGCATCTTATTAACTCATTGTCATCCATTCCCAGCCAGCAATGACATGTGTTGCCCAAATGGGTTAACTGCGGATTCCATGGTTACTGTGTGGGCATGGGCTTTGGCTGGGTGAAATCAGCGGGTCCCATGCAGGTTTTGTAGTATGAGTCCTACATAGGAAGCCCATATGAGCTGATTACATGGGCCCCATAAGGGACAGGCATGGGCCAATTGGGCATGGGTTTGATCTGGGAACACATATATGGGTCTTGAATGGCATATTTATGGGCCAAGTGGGCATGGGTTTGAACTGAGAACACATATATGGGTCCTGCATGGCATATTTATGGTTCAAGTGGGCATGGGTTTGATCTGGGAACACATATATGGGTCTTGAATGACATATTTATGGGCCAAGTGGGCATGGGTTTGAACTGGGAACACATATATGGGTCTTGAATGGCATATTTATGGTTCAAGTGGGCATGGGTTTGAACTGGGAACACATATATGGGTCTTGAATGGCATATGTATTGTCCAAGTGGGCATGGGTTTGAACTGGGAATGCATATATGGGTCCTGCATATAATTTTTATGGGCCAAGTGGCCATGGGTTTGAACTGGGAACACATATATGGGTCCCGCAGGGCATATTTATGGGCCAAGTGGCCATGGGTTTGAACTGGTAATAAATACATGGGTCTTGAATGGCATATTTATGGTCCAAGTGGGCATGGGTTTGATCTGGGAACACATATATGGGTCTTGAATGACATATTTATGGGCCAAGTGGGCATGGGTTTGAACTGGGAACACATATATGGGTCTTGAATGGCATATTTATGGTCCAAGTGGGCATGGGTTTGAACTGGGAACACATATATGGGTCTTGAATGGCATATTTATTGTCCAAGTGGGCATGGGTTTGAACTGGGAATGCATATATGGGTCCTGCATATAATTTGTATGGGCCAAGTGGCCATTGGTTTGAACTGGGAACACATATATGGGTCCTGCAGGGCATATTTATGGGCCAAGTGGGCATGGGTTTGAACTGGGAATAAATATATGGGTCTTGAATGGCATATTTATGGTCCAAGTGGCCATGGGTTTGAACTGGGAACACATATATGGGTCCTGCATGGCATATTTATGGTCCAAGTGGGCATGGGTTTGAACTGGGAACACATATATGGGTCTTGAATGGCATATTTATGGTCCAAGTGGCCACGGGTTTGAACTGGGAACAAATATATGGGTCTTGAATGGCATATTTATGGTCCAAGTGGCCATGGGTTTGAACTGGGATTCTTCTGGATTCTTCTTAGTAGGACTGGTTGTTGAAGATCCCTAACTTTCAGCACAACAATTGAATGGGGATGTCATCTTGTGTGGGGTGAAATTTGGCGTTCCAACCCCGTTCCACGTTCCAGCCCCGCCCCTCTGCTTCAGCTGCTAAGTTGGGATATCGCAGCCTCTTCCGCTCAAATGCCTCGTCGATGGCATCCTCCCATGGGACAGTCATTTCAACGATGAAGACACGCCGGCAGGACTTGGACCAAAGGACAAGGTCTGGGCGCAGGTTGGTTGCTGCAATTTCAGGTGGGAAGGTGAGCCTCTGGTTAAGGTCTACCCGCATTTCCCAATCCCGGGCTGCGTTCAGTGGGCCAGAGTCTGGGATTGATGGCTTAGTCCACTGTTTCTCCCCTTCCCGCATGAAGGTTGTTCTCCGCGGGATGGTAGTTTGGGCATTTAGAGGCACGGCGTTGGTGGTTGCCCTCTTGTTCTCAAGTTCGGCAGCCAAACACCTCAGCACTTGGTTGTGGCGCCAGGTGTACCTTCCTTGAGTTAAGCTTGTCTTACAACCCACCAGGATGTGTTTGAGGGTTGCTGGGGCTGCACCTGCACACAGAGGACAGGCTGGGTCCTCTCCATACCAGAGATGTAGGTTGGTTGTTGGTTGGGGAGGGCAGGACGGTTTATGTGGCCCTGATGATGAAACTTAGCCTATTAGCCTCCATACCCCACATCTCACTCTATGTGATTTTTCTCCTCTCCACGCCATCCCACTTCATCCAGTGGCCTTGCTGGGCTTGGGAAACAGCCTTGGCACACCTGGTTGCTTCCTCCTGGTGGCGCACCTCCTCCACCACCATGTGCCGCCGTTCAGTTGGAGTAGCATTTTGCCATGTGGGTGTTGCTGCTTCCAATCCAAGGCCCACTCTGCCATGTTGGACCTGCCCCACTATATCCCGGTGTTTGAGGGCAGCCTTTGCCGCCGCCAGAGAGAGCAGTGTTGTTGATCTTCTTGAGGCCGCTGATTGTATCCTGCCTGAGTTGGTCCACCTGCTTCGAGTCTTTGAGTTCTGCGCTATACCAGCGGCCGAGGCTTTTGATGGGCTTCTCCAGAACTGTTGGTATTGCCTCATTGTTGACCTGGAACCTCTCATTGGTAAGCTCCCTTGACAATGGAGATACTGCGGGATTTGCTGGGTATGTGGGTATATGGGTCCTGCATGGCATATTTATGGTCCAAGTGGGCATGGGTTTGAACTGGGAACACATTGGTCCTGCATGGCAGAGGCACAACGTATCTATGTAGGCCTATTTAGTTATGCAATTACTTACTGTACAAGTTTTAGTAACTTGTAGTAACTCTACATGTAGGCTAATCAAGCATGTTGAGATTGAGTAATTGTAACTCAATACATATCAAGTCACGCTAGTCACCAAAGTACAAACATCACATACATGTAGATCTTTTGCCAAAACAAGTCATTTTTGTTAGTCGTGCAGAAAATGAAAAATGTAACTTCCCAAAAATGTAAAAAAAAAACCCCATCAAAATAGGTCAAAGTTTACACTGTGTTGAATTATGCTGATTAGTGGACTCTCAGAAAGGTTGCAGGCCTACCGTAACAGTCCCAGACGCCTTTCCCTTGGAGCAGAAACACATATTTAGACAACTAGGGATGCTCGATGTTATTGGCCGATATTGGCTTTAAAATGCAATGTCGGTAAATATTGGTATCGTTTTAAAGAGCCCAACACAACCTACTTTAAGACCATAGGGGCCACTTTAAGCTTTAGGGTGGTGTTGGTGCAGTGGATAAGACACATGCTTCTGGTGTGGGAGACCCGCGTTCAAATCCACTGTGAGACACCAATGTTTCCCTGAGCAAGACACTCCAGAGGCGTTCGACCTCTGACATAAATAGCAATTGTAAGTCACTTTGGATAAAAGTGTCAGCTAAATGAATAAATGTAATACAAATGTAAACCCTTCTGACATGGATTACCCAGTTAAAACCCTTACAGGTCCCACTTAAAACCCATCTTGGCATCCATGGCTTGTCCCCGTCTGGATCCCCAGTGCAAGCTCATTTTATACACCCTTTAAGCAGGTGGGGCCCAAATAGGTCTGACATGAATTTCCCAGTTAAGATCCCACATAACACCCTTATAGATCCCTTTTAAAGCCCATCTGGGCATCCACGGCTGGATCCAGGTGCAAACCCACTTCAGACCCATTTGGGGCCCAAATGAGTCTGACATAAATTGCCCAATTAAGACCCATGCGGTACCCTGACAGGTTCCACTCTTAGTACGTCTGGGCTTCCACGGCTTTCCCCAATATGGATCCCGGGTGCAAGCCCATAGTGGGGACCAGTGTTGTGGGTAACGCGTTACAAAGTAACGCGTTAGAGTACTCTAATTACTTTTTTCCTGAAATTTGTAACTTAACGCGTTAGTTTCGTGCGTAAGTAATCAGTAACTTTGTTATTTAAAAAAAAAAAAGTAATCCGTTATTTTAAGGAAAGGAAAATCCCGACTGCAGCCTGCTTTTTGTCAGACAGTAGTCCTAGGTCTACTGTGCCACCTGCGGATGTATCAGCGGAGCCGAAGCTCTGTGATCGTAAAGTCAATGGCTGTGATGCGTCTGTGCCCTGTGCCTGACCCTGTGTGTGTGTGGTTTTTTTTTTTTTTTCGAACTCCCGGCAAGATGGCAGAGAGGACAGCGTTTGGTTTATGGATGTACGCACATTATTTTCAATTCGTCAACGAAAAAGAAAAGAACATAACGGTAAAATGCACAATCTGCTTTGGTGAAAAGCTTCTGTCGACCGCCAAAAATTCTACCTCAAATTTAACGCTACGTTTTAATCACTACTTTGAAGAGTAAATGTAAGAGGACTGTGTTAAAGCGAATTTAGGCTTGTGACTGTGAGTGACACTTTAATAATAATTAGTTCGGCTATTAAGCGATTTGTCATTTGCCTGTGTGGCAGTGAAGGATTTAATTCGGTTTGTTATCATTTTTGTTTGACAGGCAGCTGTTAATTTCTGTTAGATCATTGGCTGGCTGGTTGTTCATCATTTCTAAATGGATTTAAATCTGCAAGCCTGTTTAAGGTTGTGTTTACAAGTAAGCATACTTGTACTTTGATAACTGCATTATTTAAAGTTAAAGAAAAATCAGGAGTTATCTTGTGATGCTCATAATATACAGTAGCCTAGGCTACCCGGGTTGGGTAACGTTAGGTGCGAATTTTGATTAATAATATGTTCTGTGATAATAAATAAATAAAACGCAATGTGGAATAGCCGATTGCTGACTGTCTTTCCTGTTATTGTTATCCTGCAGTGTTAATTTAGTCGGATGACTGACGTTATTCTTTGTCGGGAGTCACGACTTCTAGGTGCATTTAAAGGGGCCGGGGGCTGTGTCTGTCATGTGTGAGCCGCTGCAAACGGCTTTTAATTTTTGGTAACGCATGAGTACTCTAACGCGTTACTTTTATGAATAGGTAACGCTGTATCATAACTGATTACTTTTAATTGATGGTAACGTTGTAACCTAACTAACTACTTTCCAAAGTAACTATACCCAACACTGGTGGGGACCACATTTGCCACCCACGAAGCCCTCATCTGGCCCCCACATGTCATTGCTGGCTGGGTTGTGTGCAACACTTTTCTGCTCCCTATTCAAGTTTTGTCCATTTTCTCAACTGCTAAAGAAACTCTTAAGCCTCTTAAAAGTTTTGGACCTTAGACAGTTTTGGACCTTAAAACCTCTTTTAAGGTTTAGGATGCTTTCTGAATAACTTTTTTTTTACTTTACTATGATCTTTTCTTTAATTCTAAGAGGAAACAATCACATTTCCAAAATTTTCTTAGAATTTTGTTACTAGGAGCAACTGTTTGCACTAAGATTTTTCCTGAATTCGGACCAAGATCTTTAGTACATAGATGGATTAGTTTGTTACTTAATTGCCAGAATTTTTTTTTTATTTTATTTTTTCACATTTTTATGTTGACAGTTTTTGAATTTGTTGGCCAGAGTATTCATGTCAAGTCTATTTTGTACATTTTCACCAACTTAAGCAGTTTTAAGAAAATAATTTCTGGAAATATCATTTACATCTCCCTATGGAGGCCGCCAGAAACTTTGGGGCCCCAGGCAACTACACATATCCACATTTTAATCTTCTACATGCTGCCATGGGTCCAAAAGTAATAAGCTTTGTTAAAATACAAATCTGATTAGAATGCTGAGAACAGCATTTATAACAATATTTCTATTTCAAAAAGCAATTGACAGTTTAAAATTCATGCTTGCCTAAAATAAAGGAAGCGTGCTTGTCAGTTACTTCAAACATAATTTAGCAACTAATGTCAAATCAGTAGTAGTTTTGTTTCCTCTACCAAGATACATTAGTATATATTTTTAGCATTTTCCCCCGTATTTATTATATTAACTCTTAATGGCATTGAATGGATTGGTTCCTTTTAATCGACTGAGGGTCCTGAGGTTCCTATGTGTTCTACGAAGATCAGATAAAGGTTTCAAAGGTTTTGCACACCTGAATGAGCTCAGACCATTAGTTAACTCTTATGCAATTAGCTGGTTATGGTTTGCCAGGCATATCTATGATATAGAGATGTTGCTCCTTCAATGTATCTCTAAGAAGAATTATCTAAAAGCTCTTGTGGAAAGGATGAAGCACTAAATGTGTGGTTGTATGTATATTTAGGGCATAATGAGCCAAAATAACCTTAAATTAATAGTTAAATAGCATGGTCACTCAAAGTAATTTCATATTTAGTCCTTGAATGGTGACCGGATGTCCTGTTTTGCCCCGGGACAGTCCCGTATTTCAGCTAAATTTTTAGGGCCCCGACTTACTTTGAAAAAATAATAATTTTTTTGTCCCATATTTAAAAATGTATTTACGACTGGCTGATCATAGCAAATGTTCTGTCATGGAAAAACAGACTAATCGAAAGACAATCACAATTCGTTATCGATTAACTTGCAGTAAGTGAAGGTGGAACAGGCAGAATCATGCTGAATGACACAACAGAAGCCTCTCTCAGCTGCGCGCCCGCGTGATCCTATAGTTCTGCATTAGTTCTCCTTGTGCCTTTACATCAAATTCATACACTGCTTTCAAAATGTCCACCTCACTTAAATGCAGTCTTTTATGGCTTCAGTGAACGTAAACGAGGGTTGAAACCCAAATATGTGTCAGTAGGCCTATGTTCATTCCTTCAGTCTTAAAGGGACAGCAGCCTCATTAAATACCTGTCTGTCTCATTAATGTTAATGAAACAACAAAATATGTTAAATAAAGTATAAATGTTAAAACTACTTTATTAGAAAAAAACAAGTGTATTTAATATTTAATGATTTATCTATTGTATTTGTCATATCATAGTTATCATATCATGCTCATATGGCCTAACACAATATACAGTACTCATGTATTGATAAATGGCATACTAAAGTATTCATTAAACACTTAGTAAATGAAATCTTGAGGAAATATCTTAATATCAGAAATATTTTCTCATTCTGTTTCTAACAGATTGACAGTTCTGTTTAGGTTACGCGGGTTATAAGCTGATGTCAAGTATTTCCAGCAGCTCGTATAATAAGCCGTGATTATCATTCCATGGCCTGCTCTATGTGTGTCATTACACCTGTGCAACTGGTAAAGTTAGCTTCTAGGAAAAGGATTTAGCTTGACACTGTTTTCTGCTTGAGCAAGACACTAATCTTGCTTGGCCTGTGGGGTTATGCACTTCCAAATACAGGTGCAAAAACTTCAGTGCTAGTACTGTACCAAGAACCATGAACAGAAAAAGAAAGTGCCCCAAAAAGGATTCTCTTTCCTTTTTCTATTAGTCATAACCTTTAGTAACCCTGCTGCTATCTTGCATGGTAATTCCTTTCAAGATTAATGATTCATCTTATCTTTGGCAATGTGCCTTTGGCTGTATGTGAAATGATAACATAAGACAACCTTCATTTAAAGCAATTCTGTCATGAATACAGATTGCATTAATGAACCATTTTAATGCATAAATGCGATGACAATTTTAATACAGCATGCTAAATAATTTGTGACTGGAGTTATTTATATACGTACATTCCTAAAAAATCTAATTCACAAAAAGTTAGACTAATGATTTTATTTTAGTTAACTGGATAATTAAATGCAAAAATATTGGCTTGACTAGTGAAAATACGTTGATTCAACAATCATTGGACCAAGCTAGTATTAATTGTAAATTCAATTTGTAAATGCAAGATAACAAGCATAGTTAGGTTGGAGACTGGAGCCTGTGCACTGTAATGACCACGAAGTTGGCGCATGTGCAATGAAGCGCGCCAACACTGAACAGACTGGACAGACGAAGGAGCTAAATAAACTAAAGTCCCAAAAAGTCTTAGGTATTTCTTTAAATTGCACTAATATTGCTCTTTTTTATATATATGTTTTGTATTAACAGTTAAAATAAAATGTTAAACATAGATCATTTAAAGTATTTAGTACCAGTTGAATGTGATAACACTTAGAATGTTAAAGTACTCTTTAAAAAAAAAAGTAGTAGTAGTTTTTTTTTAACCTTGTAATGTTGTTTAAAAACACATTTTTAGTCAATTGAACGTACTTTATTAAGTCAAGTGAAAATAACATTAAACGTTGAAATTTAACTTATAAAACTATAAAAGCTCAATCCGCTGAACAAAAGACCTTAAGTTGGGAGACATGTGACCTTACTCAGTGAATTGAGTTATGTTAACTATTTCGTTTAAAAGCTGAGTAAACTCAAAAAAGTTGTGCAGCAAGTTGCCTTTTAATTTTAAGTTATGTAAACTTTTATTTTTTTACAGTGAATGGGGATAAAAAAACCACCTGTAATAAAACTTAAGTATACTGTATATTACCAGAATCAACTGTGTTCACCACAGACCTTTTTTCAGGCATTAAACCAAAAACCCATTCAAATACCCTTTCGAAGATGGAACCAGAAGTGCTAAAATGCTAAATCATTTCTGGGTTTTGGCTTACAAATATCAAATGTATGTCATCCCTGCAGCCCTCTATATAAATGCTGTTACTTGCCAACTGTAAGCCATATGTAAGCAGTTTCTTTGATTTATACTAACAATAAATCATAATTTATTAACTATTTTATTAACTATTTTATTATAATTATTAGCATACTCCCAACAGAGCGTGGCTGGTGGAGTAACTGAAAATAAGCAACACCTGTACCACTCGGTCTCGAGTCCCACAGAGGAGCTCCAGAAGGATAAAAGGAGGATTAACCAAAATGAAGGATGAGAGAGGACCAGGCCTGGATTTTATTTTGTGTTTTGGTTCTGTTTGTGAGCGACAGTCACCTGCAAGGGTCTGTCGTGCTGTTTTGTATTCATATTGTTATAAAAATTTCATTTGAATGTTTGCCGGTTCCTGCCTTCTTCTTCCCATACTACGGACTTTGTTAAAATATGGTTCCAGAGATAGTGGAATTTCAATATGGGCACGAAGAAGGGTCTTCAGTCAATCACTAGGAAAATGACCAAGATCACCTGGTCCCCTTTGTTACTGCAAGTCATGCAAAAATGCTACATTTAAATTTACATTGCTGGGAACATTTGTTTATGTAATCCAAATTCAGTGTATTCAAGTTAATGAGATGTAACTTGAAGATCAACTTTTACAGTTATTGCCTATCAGTTTAGTTAATTTTAGTAACCTCCTTCTCCCCATCTCCCAAACATCTAAAGCACTTCATCAGGCAGAACACTGTTCTTAAATATTTCCAAACAGGATGCCAGTATAGTTGTCAAGCACACCTAAAACAGCAAATCTTCTCATCAGATAGGATGTCAAATCTATGTTTAGCAGAAGACTATCACTTCCAGATGGAGATTTGAGAATATGAGATGTCTCCTCAGCAGGCTTTTGAGGACCTTAGCACTAAGAGTTCCCTTTCAAGGAAACTTCGAACTATGTCCTCTAGGGGTCGCTATGGGGAACACCTTGCCGTGACCTGTGTCTGAAGCATACATTGAAAAAACACCAACTTGTTGGCCGGCGAAAGCCTCTGACGTCACTACCGGCGCGACTATAAACAAGCACCGGGAGAACACGTTATTTTCTTCTTCGTCTTCACTGACTGTTCTGTTTGAAGCATGCATCTGAAAGAACCGGTATTTCTCTGTTTATCATGGCGACAACTAGCAAGCGTTTAGAAAATGTGTGCATCCGTGTCTGCGTTATTTGGCACCCGATGACACACGCAATCTTTGCGTCAATTGTTTGGGTGAAGAGCATACACGCGATGTCTTTGAGGAGGCAATCTGCGTGCATTGTGCAATCTGCGTGAGAATACAGGTGGATCTATCTGAATGGTTTAAAGAGGGACTTTCCCTTTCGCCCTCATAATGGCGGCGGACGAGAGAGAGCCTCGGGAGGATGATGTTATATGTTTAACACTTTCTGATACTGAGGTTAGTGCTCTGCTGTATTTTTACCCAGGAAGAGCATGAGATATCTGAGGATGGTAAAGAAGCTGAGGCTGAGCCTTCTCAGTGTCACGCTGTCAATCTCTGTTTTCCTGGGTGTTCCCTAGTGAGCTCACTTCTCCTTAGGCACTTCACCATAGGCACTTTAATTCCTCTAGTCTGGTCCTGTCTTCACAGTAATTGCACTCCAATTAATCGCACAGGTGCAGACAATCCTTTGTCGTTAGTCTCCTTATAAATAGCTGTCCTTCTCTGTTGTTTGTATGGAGTCCTTACCCTTCATGTACCTATGTTCTCGTCTCCCGAGACTTCCCCTTACCTTCTCGTTCCTCCGAGTTTCCGTCCGTTCCATCCGGTTTTCTCTTTTGTTTTGTTTTGTTGGTCTCCCAAGACTGTTTATTTTGTATCACCCTTTTTGTGCAATAAATCATACTTGCAATTGGATCTACCCTCTCCTTGTGTTTTCCCTAACACACATCGTCACAGAAGGACTCCATCATCACAAGATCCAGCAGTATGTCTACTACCATTTCCTCCCAAGACAAATTCCCAAGACTGTTCACGTTACGGCTGCTGAGCCAGCGCCACAACCCAAGGTGGCCGCCCATCCAGCACCACAGCCCAAGATGGCCGACTCAACGCCTGAGTCTCCAGACAAGGGGCCACCGACTCACCATCATAGAGGGCGGAGGTGGAGGAGACAGGCGTCTACCGTTCCTCAAAGCCCGGAGGACGTTCCCGATCCGAGGCGGTGCCCGATGCTGTTCCGGAGGCCGAAGTGGTGCCCGATGCTGAGGCAGTGTCCGTTGCTGTTCCGGAGGCCGAGGTCGTTCATGAGGCGGTGCCCAAAGCTGGGGCGCCTCACGTCTCCACAGGAAGTCCAGAGTCAAGTCAGATTCCTGTTGACCTTCCCAAGTCAAGTGCCCATTGACTTTCCAGAGTTGAGTCAGTTCTCGGTTGACCCTCCTGAGTTGAGTCAGGTGTTCATGGACCCTCCAGAGTCAGGGTTAGTCACCGTCGACCTTCCAGAGTCAGAGTTAGTTACCGTTGACCCTCCAGAGTCAGGGCTAGTTCCCGCTGACCATCCAGAGTCCAGTCATGTTCCAGTTGTTCCTCTTGAATCAAGTCAGATTCCTGTTGATCTTCCCGAGTCAAGTCAGGTGCCCGTTGACTTTCCAGAGTTGAGTCAGTTTCCGGTTGACCCTCCAGAGTCGAGTCAGGTGTTCATGGACCCTCCAGAGTCAGGGTTAGTCACCGTCGACCTTTCAGAGTCAGGGTTAGTTACCGTTGACCCTCCAGAGTCAGGGCTAGTTCCTGTTGACCTTCCTGAGTTGAGTCAGGTTCCAGTGAACTCTCCAGAGTCGAGTCAGGTTCCAGTGAACTCTCCAGAGTCGAGTCAGGTTCCAGTGAACTCTCCAGAGTTGGGTCAGGTTCCAGTGAACTCCCCAGAGTCGGGTCAGGTTCCAGTGAACTCTCCAGAGTCGGGTCAGGTTCCAGTGAACTCTCCAGAGTCGAGTCAGGTTCCAGTGAACTCTCCAGAGTCGAGTCAGGTTCCAGTGAACTCTCCAGAGTCGAGTCAGGTTCCAGCGAGCTCTCCAGAGTCGAGTCAGGTTCCAGCGAACACCTGGTTGTTTGTCTCTGTTTCCCCATTCTACCTGGTTCTCTTGTTTATGTTGTCCCATTCTATCTGGTTCTCCTGTCTATGTATACTATGTTTTCTGACCCTCCGTCCTTCCCCTTGCCTGCCGCCGCTCCACCTCCCTCCTAATTTCTTTACCTGTTGGGGTTTAGGCACTTTAATTCCTCTAGTCTGGTCCTGTCTTCACAGTAATTGCACTCCAATTAATCGCACAGGTGCAGACAATCCTTTGTCGTTAGTCTCCTTATAAATAGCTGTCCTTCTCTGTTGTTTGTATGGAGTCCTTACCCTTCATGTACCTATGTTCTCGTCTCCCGAGACTTCCCCTTACCTTCTCGTTTCTTCGGGTTTCCGTCCGTTCCATCCGGTTTTTTCTTTTGTTTTGTTTTGTTGGTCTCCCAAGACTGTTTATTATGTATCACCCTTTTTGTGCAATAAATCATACTTGCAATTGGATCTACCCTCTCCTTGTGTTTTCCCTAACACACATCGTCACACTCAGTTCTCCTGCCCTGTGTATGTAGAGTTGCTGGAGCCTTCCATTTCTGTATGATCTCCATACAGAGATCAAAAATAAATGAAAGAGGCCGTTTTCTTCTTGCATTCATCGGTTTTGGCATGAAAGTAAATCTGCCGACATCGAGGTGATGAGCGAAAACGGCTATGAGGGGATGCCCCCTGTAGAAAGAGCTAAAAAAAATTCTTCCTGCAGTGGAAAGATCCTCTTTTAATCTCCCTCCTTGCCATCTAAGCCCCTTCAGAAAATCATCTCTCTTAAATCGCAAGGCATCTGCAGTAGCAGGTCAGGCTGTGGCTTTATTACACACGATGCTGGTGCTTCAAGAATATCAAACTGATCTGCTAAGAGACCTGGATAGAGGCAGGGGCTTTTTTTTCTGATCACGTAGCTGAGCTGCGCCGCACCATGGATCTGTCTCCATGCAACCAAGCAGGCCGCCTCCGCCATGGGCAGGACTATGTCGACCATGGTGGCAGCGGAGAGACATCTGTGGATGAACCTGGCAGACATCGGGAGGAAAGAAAAGGCTTTCTTCTCTGTGCTCAGGTTTCACCTTCTAAACTTTTCGTTATTTCTGTTGAGACATCGATTGAGAAGTTCGGGGAGACGAAGGCACACTCTGCTGCTTTCAGATCCATTCGTTCCACGAAGGTCCAGGTCTAAGCCCGAACAACATAGGGGTCCTGGCCTGTCTCGATCTGAGGATCAAAGACGGCACAGAAGGCTAGTGTTGCAACTCGTGCTCCTCGCCCACATGCGGGCAGGGGTTAGAGGAATCGTGGATCACGAGGAGGTGAGCAGAACCTAAGGGGTGTGATCTAGACGAGGCAGCATTCTCGTCCAAATCGGAGTGATACCAAGGTATCTACTCCTTCCCTTGTTTTTAGCTTCTGCTTTTATCCTCCCCTAATTCCCCTGTAACCACCAGCTCTCCACCTGATTGAGGTTAGGTGGAAACCTCTCGCATAACAGTCTCCTATGCTGGACCTATAATGTTTTTTATGGTTCTATGTTCATAGCAACCACCGTACTCACTCTCTCTCTCTCTCTCTCTCTCTCTCTCTCTCTCTCTCTATCTCTCTTGTGCGAGCGCGTGCTCTCTCTGCCCTGTTAAACTGGCAGGACTTAAAAACACTCTATGATGGTTAAGATGTGCAATTAATCTGCGGATCACATTCGTCAAGGGCCGGGAAGCAGCTAGCCAGTTAATAATTAATGGATCAAAAACAACAGCCTACATCGCACATCCTGCGATGTGACTACCGTGGATTCGTACATCGCGATATCGATGCTTAAACGACACATTGTGCAGCCCTAGTCCAGACTAAAAGGAGGCACCTCTTGAGCAGGGCTCCAGCACAGGAGGGTGGGTGAGTAAATGTAACCCTCTCTGTATATACATATGTGTATCAAATTGCTGGTGGTTATGTGTCTACTAATAAACTCTCTGAGTTTCCTTTTTAGTACTCAATTACATTGTTTATTAAATACTCGCCAGCACCAGCCATCTGGCTTCATGTTCTGGTATTAGGCAGCTGAGATCACAGGTTTCTGAGGGAGCATCCTTGATCATCAGGCCTGGCACAGCACTGCAGGAAATTTCATGGATGTCCGGCCAGGTCACCCTGAGGGGTCTCCTGGTCGCTTAGTGGTTCTGTCGCATCTAGCGGGAAGTAGAGGTGGCAGTTACAGAAGTTTTCTTGTATATGCTGCCTCAGGTGATGCTCCCCTCAACCAAGGTTTGTAAAATTTGAGCTTGCCTCTCCTATGCGATTCAGTGCCTCTGTGATGCTTAGGAACCTTTAAGTACACACGCTAAGCTTTGTGTACTTTCTCAAAACCACATGGTGGCCAGTGTGCCTGTGAACACTTTGCGCACTTTCTAAAATCCATGTAAGTAGTAAGTGTGCACACAAGACTCTGTGCACTTTATGAAATCCTGTATGGTAAGGGTTACGCGCTCCACTTCGTTCCCTTTCTTGAGATGATTAGACCTTGGTTCCTTGGGCTCCATTCAGCCAGTGTGTATTTGTTTATACACCTCAAGCATTGCTTCCCTCGACATGAGGGGCTATTTGGGTGATTCTCGTGGTAGTTTAGCAGCACTCCCTTTTTTCCAAGAAGGGTCGCCTATGAGCACGCTACACTAAGCTTGGAGTTCTCCTCTCATATGAGACTGAATTCTCAGTTTTTTCACCAGAGCTGTTTCCATAGATCGAGTTGATGACTCTCAAACATACTGTTTTCAGAAACACTAGTCCATCTATGAGCTGCTTTATCGGAGTGCCATGAGAGCCCCTCCTTAGAACATTATTTGAAAATCCATGCTCATGGTAAGTGTGCACAAGAAGTCATTGCACACTTTCTGAAATCCACACTGTGGTAAATTTGCATGCTAGTATTCTGCTTTCTTTCTAAAATCCTATATGGTGAGGGCTTCGCCCGGTTGCTTCATGCCCTTTCTTGAGTCGGTTAAAGCCCCGTTCATCTTGGGCGCCACTCCACCCAAGTATCCTCTGATACCTATCTAAAACAGGGTGTTGCTACTAGAGAACTGTTGAGACAGCTCTTTCAGCAAGCCGGTAGTGATGTCAGAGGCTGTCGCCGGCCAACAAGTTGGTGTTTTTTCAATGTATGCTTCAGACACGGGTCACGATGAGGTGTTCCCCATAGCGACCCCAAGAGGATGCAGTGTCTCGTTCCCTACTTAGGGAACCATGGTTACATTCGTAACCTGAGACGTTTTTTGGATTTATTGAGCTCTAATCCTTTTTTATCCACTGGTAGTCCCAAAATAAACTGACTATGCATTGAGTTTTAATCCAAGTGCCCCACAACCAAATTCACAGCTTTTGGTTAATCAGCAATGTTTCTTGTCCTAAGGTTTTTAACCATGTGTCATATATAGATTTAACATTTTATGAAGAGAAAAGTCCCTGATGCTTATCAACGTATTGCTAGTCTGTTTTTGGTTGCTTCTAGTGAGTTAATGGAATACTGCTAGCTAGGATGTTGCCAGAAGAGAAGAAAATTAAAACCAGCTGCCAACTAAGATCAAAACAGAAGTTAAACATTAAAAAACGTAAAAAGTTTTTAGACCCTTTAAAAACCATCAGTCATTTGATCTTTGATGCTCAGATGTTCAAAAAGGGCAATCCGCAGATGAGGGGTGACGACGCAAAAGGCTTGATCCATATGGAGCGGGTCTTAGTCCTGGGGCGGGTGGGGGGTGGTGATAAGTGTTTGTGGAGTTGAGGGAAAGTGCTGAGATCTGTGGAGTAAGGAGTTAGTTAAGGTAAAATAACATATATGTGGGAATTTTCAAGGATGCACTGTTGTGTGAGGAGGGAGACTTTGTATTTGATCCGGGCAGAAATGGAAAGCCAGCGTAATGACTGAAGAATTGGTGTAATGTGTTCATATTTATGAATTCTCATCAGGATCTTAGCAGCACTATTCTGTATGTGCTGGAGTTTCTGGACGCTCTTGCTAGGTATTCTGATGAGAAGAGCTTTGCAGTAGTTCTGGAGGAGACAAAGGCGTGGACGAGCTTCTCAGCATCAAGTCAAGTCACCTTTATTTATATAGAGCTTTAAACAAAATACATTGTGTCAAAGCAACTGAACAACATTTATTAGGAAAAAAGTGTGTCAATAATGCAAAATGACAGTTGAAGGCAGTTCATAATTGAATTCAGTAATGTCATCTCTGTTCAGTTTAAATAGTGTCAACAATATCGCTGTAGATGAAGTGACCCCAACTAAGCAAGCCAGAGGCAACGGTGGCAAGGAACCGAAACTCCATTTGTGAAAGAAAGGAGAAAAAAAACATTCTGTCACAGAGTCAGACAACAGCAAAGTCAGATTATGCAGAAGAATCATCTGTTTCCTGTGGTCTTGTCCTGGTGGTCATCTGAGTCAAGGTCTGAGGCTCTAGTTGTCCTGGTCTCCACTGTCTTTCGGGGATGTAGAGGTCCTTTCTAGGTGCCGATCCACCATCTGGTCTGGATACGTACTTGATCCTGGTGACTGCAGCGACATTCTGATCTGGATACAGACTGGATCTGGTGGCTACAGTGACCTCGGAATAAGAGAGAAACAAACTAATATTAGCGTAGATGCCATTCTTCTAATGATGTAGCAAGTACATCGGTTGTTATGGGAAGTGTTCCGTGTTCCCGCAGCCTAGAAATACTTTAATGGAATTGGATATTAAAAGCATATTGGTATGTTATGTGTAAGCCAGGTTAAAGAGATGGGTCTTTAATCTAGATTTAAACTGCAAGAGTGTGTCTGCCTCCTGAACAATGTTAGGTAGGTTATTCCAGAGTTTAGGTGCCAAATAGGAAAAGGATCTGCCGCCCACAGTTGATTTTAATATTCTAGGTATTAATTAGTTTTGAGAATGTAGCGAATGAGAAACCTGATGAAAGTGCTCTAGTTATTGGCGATTCTATTGTATGGAACGTGAATATAGAGACACCAGCCACCATAGTCAAATGTTTACCGGGAGCCAGAGCGCCTGACATCTTGGCAAATTTAAAAGTGCTGGCTAATGCTAAGCGTAAATACAGTAAGATTGTTATTCATGCCGGCGCTAATGATGTTCGACTTCGCCAGTCGGAGATCACTAAAAATAACTTTAAAGAGGTGTGTGAACTTGCAAGCACGATGTCAGACACTGTAATATGCTCTGGTCCCCTGCCTGCTTACCGTGGTGACGAGATGCATAGCAGATTGTCATCACTCAATGGCTGGATGTCTAAGTGGTGCCCACAGAATAACATAGGTTTCATAGACAATTGGACTAGATTTTGGGGCAGACCTGACCTGTTTAAAAGAGATGGTCTTCATCCCTCCTGGGGTGGTGCTGCTCTTCTGTCTAGAAATATGGCACATAGTCTTAGTGTTTATACTTGACTAACTGGGGCCCAGGTCAGGAAGCAGACAGACTGGCTAAACCGACCGTCTGCTAGCTGCCTCCCGTCACAGAGGTCAGTTAATTCTCAGCACATAGAGACTCTTTCACCTAGATATCACACTATAGAGACTGTGTCTGTTCCCCGAACTAGAAAATACAAAAAACGTCTGTAACAATATGAACTTCTTACTCATCGGGAAGAAGGAGGCGGGAACCGGCGCACAATCAAAATACATTTTAATAATCACAAAATAAATACAAAACGGCGCACCAGCCCCTCGCGGACGACTGGTGCGCGCAAATAAAAACCAAAACATAAAATAACGTCCCAGGCCTGGTCCTCTCTCGTCCTTCACGGTCGTCACTCCAGTTTTATATCCTTCCATCTCCTACGTGGGACTCGATACTAGCGGTGGGGCTCAGGTGTAGCTCATCTCCAATCACTACACCTGGCCTCACTCCTCGTTCCCACGCCTCTCGGCCCTGCCCCACTCGCCACAACGTCCAAACCAAGTTAAGGTTAACAATTTAATTGAGGTTCAACAAATAAAAAACAAATGCAATATGGATAAACAAATGATAAGGATTGGCTTATTGAATATCAGATCCATTTCTACGAAAACACTTTTTGTAAATAATATGATAACTGATCATAATATAGATGTGCTCTGTTTGACAGAAACTTGGCTAAAACCTGATGATTACATTATTTTAAATGAGTCCACCCCCCAAGATTATTGTTATAAACACGAGCCGCGTCTAAAAGGCAAAGGGGGAGGAGTTGCTTCAATTTATAACAACGTTTTCAGGATTTCTCAGAGGGCAGGCTTCAAGTATAACTCGTTTGAAGTAATGGTGCTTCATATAACATTATCCAGAGAAACAAATGTTAATGATAAATCCCCTGTTATGTTTGTACTGGCTACTGTATACAGGCCACCAGGGCACCATACAGACTTTATTAAAGAGTTTGGTGATTTTACATCCGAGTTAGTTCTGGCTGCAGATAAAGTCTTAATAGTTGGTGATTTTAATATCCATGTCGATAATGAAAAAGATGCATTGGGATCAGCATTTATAGACATTCTGAACTCTATTGGTGTTAGACAACATGTTTCAGGACCTACTCATTGTCGAAATCATACTCTAGATTTAATACTGTCACATGGAATTGATGTTGATAGTGTTGAAATTATTCAGGTGCTAAACCATTCAGGGCTTTATAAGTAATAAGCAATATTTTTAAATCTATAAAATGTTTCATAGGGGGCCAGTGCAGTGTTGACAGGGCCGGGCTAATATGGTCATACTTTCTGGTTCTAGTAAGAACTCTTGCTGCTGCATTTTGGACTAGCTGGAGTTTGTTTACTAAGTGTGCAGAACAACCACCCAATAAAGCATTACAATAATCTAACTTTGAGGTCATAAATGCATTGATTAACATTTCTGCATTTGACATTGAGAGCATAGGCCATAATTTAGATATATTTTTGAAATGGTAAAATGCAGTTTTACAAATGCTAGAAACGTGGCTTTCTAAGGAAAGATTTCTATCAAATAGCACACCTAGGTTCCTAACTAATGACTAAGAATTGACAGAGCAGCCATCAAGTCTTAGACGGTGTTCTAGGTTATTACATGCAGAGTTTTTAGGTCCTATAATTAACACCTCTGTTTTTTTTTTTCTGAATTTAGCAGTAAGAAATTACTCGTCATCCAGTTTTTTATATCGACTATGCATTCCATTAATTTTACAAATTGGCGTGTTTCACCGGGCCGCAAAGAAACATGGAGCTGAATATCATCAGCATAACAGTGAAAGCTAACACCATGTTTCCTGATGATATCTCCCAAGTATAACATATAAAGCGTGAAGAGTAGTGGCCCTAGTACTGATCCTTGATGTACTCCATACTGCACTTGTGATCGATATGATACCTCTTCGTTCACTGCTACGAAAACCATGCTAGTGCACTTCCATTAATGCCAACAAAGTGTTCAAGTCTATGCAAAAGAATGCTGTGGTCAATTGTGTCAAACGCAGCACTAAGATCCAATAGAACTAATAGAGAGATACAACCACGATCAGATGATAAGAGCAGGTCATTTTTTAACTCTAAGGAGAGCAGTCTCAGTACTATGATACGGTCTAAATCCTGACTGGAAATCCTCATATATACCATTATTCTCTAAGAAGGAATATAATTGTGAGGATACCACCTTTTCTAGTATCTTGTACAGAAAAGGGAGATTCGAGATTGGTCTATAATTAACTAGTTCTTTGGGGTCAAGTTGTGTGTTTTTTTTTTTTTTTTTTTTTTTTTTTTTTTTTTGTGAGAGGCTTAATAACAGCCAGTTTGAAGGTTTTGGGGACATATCCTAATGACAATGAGGAATTAATAATAGTCAGAAGAGGATCTATGACTTCTGGAAGCACCTCTTTTAGGAGCTTAGATGGTATAGGGTCTAACATACATGTTGTTGGTTTAGATGATTAAACAAGTTTAAACATTTCTTCCTCTCCTATAGTAGAGAATGAGTGGAACTGTTCCTCAGGGGGTCTATAGTGCACTGTCGGATGCAATAGTGTAGCTGACGGCTGAATGGTTGCAATTTTATCTCTAAGAGTATCGATTTTAGAAGTAAAGTAGTTCATAAAGTCATTACTGCTGTGGTGTTGGGAAATGTCAACACTTTTCGAGGCTTTATTTTTCGTTAATTTAGCCACTGTATTGAATAAATACCTGGGACTATGTTTGTTTTCTTCTAAAAGAGAAGAAAAGTAATCGGATCTAGCAGTTTTTATAGTTTTTCTGTAGGATAGGTTACTTTCCCGCCAAGCAATGCGAAATACCTCTAGTTTTGTTTTCCTCCAGCTGCACTCTATTTTTCAGGCTGCTCTCTTTAGGGTGCGAGTATGCTCATTATATCATGGTGTCAAACTGTTTTCATTAACCTTCCTTAAGTATAGAGGAGCAACTGTATTTAACCCTCTGGGGACGGATTGGGCGGTACCGCCCAAAATGGCATACTTTTACAAATGTGTAGTTATCTCAAAAACTATTAATGCTAGAGAGATGCGGGGTTTTTTGCCGTCTTCCTCAGATTCCGCTGAAAACAGCGGTGTTCAGTTTGTATATTAAATACTTCCCTTATTGCGCAATACCACTGCGTAAACAGGCCAATGAAAACGATTATGTTAGGCAGATTCAACACGCAACAGCCAATGGAAAAATTGCCCCTGGGAGGAGTCTTTTTCTAACCCAATCAGAGGAAGGTTATGTCTTCTAGCCATTCAGAGGACTGTGTAGCTCTGCTGTAGCCTTGTAAAAGCTGGCTGGACTATAGTAAAAGACATGTAATCAATAAGCGTTCAGAGAATCAACATCAGGGTGGAGAAAGCAGAAAGCGATCAGAGTGTTACAGAGAGCGATCGGAGTATTAGCGAGCACAAAGAGCTAAATTTGAGCGATCGGAGAATCCGCATCACGTGGAGAAAGCAGAAAGTGATCGGAGTGTTAGCGAGCACAAAGAGATAAATTCGAGAGAGATACAGCATTATTACAGAATTGTTTTATCAAAATGGCAAGCAGTAAAAGATTTACGGCAGAACAAGCTCTGGAACAATTACTGGAAAGGCCTGGAGAGGCCTTTCTTTGCTCACTGGCATGCCTAGGACTGTTTTTAGAAAAAGTTAATTATTTAATTGTTCTTTACACGTTTGATTAAACAATAACACATTTCTGTCAAGCAAAGAGTTTGAAAAAATATATTTTCTTTGTTCAAAAACTGTTCTATATTGTGTGTTTTTCAGTAATAAATGACAAAAATCTAATTTTCGTTTTTGAAATTCTCTAGTTTATTGTAAAATTTTTCACTCATACTTCCTTTATATAAACATATTGCATGCATGCTTATGGTAGCTTAGGGTCTTCTGAATCCATAGATACCAAACACAGGGTGTTCCATCTCCTTTACATATGATTTATAAGCCCAAATATAAAAATAGAGAAAACAGACCAAAAAGGGCTTAGTTCCAAAAATAAAAATAAAAAAACGCCTAGGACTGTTTGTAAATAAAGTTAATTATTTAATTGTTCTTTACACATTTGATTGAACATTAACCCATTGCTGTCAAGCAAAGAGTTTGAAAAATATTTTTTTGGGTCAAAAACTTTTAACTATTGTTGTGTGAGGTAGGATTTTCAGTAATAAATGACAAAAATCTAATTTTCGTCTTTGAAATTCTCTAGCTTATTGTACAATTTTTCACTCATACTTCCTTTATAGAAATATTGCATGCATGCTTATGGTAGCTTAGGGTCTTCTGAATCTATTGATACCAAATACATGGTGGTCCATCCTCATTACATATGGTTTATAAGCCGAAATGTAAAAATAGAGAAAACGGACCAAAAAGGGCTTAGTCCCCTAAGGGTTAAAGTGCTAGAAAAGAGAGAGTCCATAGTTTCTGTTACATCATCAAGTTGTTCTGAGGTTTTGGATATGCTAAGGAATTTGGATACATCAGGAAGATAACTTAAAAAACAGTCTTTTGTGGTAGAAGTGATGGTTCTTCCATACTTGTAACAAGAAGTAGAATTTACAATTTTGGCTATGAAGTTTGCACAAAACTAAATAATGATCTGAGATATCATCACTTGGCTGCATAATTTCAACACTATCAACATCAATTCCATGTGACAGTATTAAATCTAGAGTATGATTTCGACAATGAGTAGGCCTGAAACCAAAAAAATGAGTAGCCAGTTTTCCACAAGTTCATCAAACAACCGCAGTAAGAATATTTCATCAAGCACGGTGAGTAATGGCTTCTCCTACAATTGTTATTTGCACCTCTTGCCACATGTACAGTTTATCTATCTCTGTCGCTGATGAGGGATTCACATGTGATAAATGCAGGGAAATAGTTAGGCTGACAGAGAAGATTTCAGAATTAGAGACACGCATCCAAACTTTAATTGAGGACAGTAAGAATGTTAGGGCTCTAGATATGGCTTTGGATGCGTCTAGCTCAGGGACTCCTGTACATTGTCTGGTTCCAGCAGAGCCCCTGCAGCAGGGCAACTGGGTGACGGTGAGGCAGCGTAGTCGTGGGTCAAAACACCGCTCTTCTGTTCCGATCAAAACATTAAGCAGGTTCTCCCCACTCAGTGATGCACCCACTGAGAAACCTGATGAAAGTGCTCTAGTTATTGGCGACTCTATTGTACGGAACGTGAATATAGAGACACCAGCCACCATAGTCAAATGTTTACCGGGAGCCAGAGTGCCTGACATCTTGGCAAATTTAAAAGTGCTGGCTAATGCTAAGCGTAAATACAGTAAGATTGTTATTCATGCCGGCGCTAATGATGTTCGACTTCGCCAGTCGGAGATCACTAAAAATAACTTTAAAGAGGTGTGTGAACTTGCAAGCACGATGTCAGACACTGTAATATGCTCTGGTCCCCTGCCTGCTTACCGTGGTGACGAGATGCATAGCAGATTGTCATCACTCAATGGCTGGATGTCTAAGTGGTGCCCACAGAATAACATAGGTTTCATAGACAATTGGACGAGCTTTTGGGGCAGACCTGACCTGTTTAAAAGAGATGGTCTTCATCCCTCCTGGGGTGATGCTGCTCTTCTGTCTAGAAATATGGCACATAGTCTTAGTGTTTATACTTGACTAACTGGGGCCCAGGTCAGGAAGCAGACAGACTGGCTAAACCGACCGTCTGCTAGCTGCCTCCCGTCACAGAGGTCAGTTAATTCTCAGCACATAGAGACTCTTTCACCTAGATATCACACTATAGAGACTGTGTCTGTTCCCCGAACTAGAAAATACAAAAAACGTCCAAACCAAGTTAAGGTTAACAATTTAATTGAGGTTCAACAAAAAAAATACAAATGCAATATGGATAAACAAATGATAAAGATTGGCTTATTGAATATCAGATCCATTTCTACGAAAACACTTTTTGTAAATAATATGATAACTGATCATAATATAGATGTGCTCTGTTTGACAGAAACTTGGCTAAAACCTGATGATTACATTATTTTAAATGAGTCCACCCCCCCCAAGATTATTGTTATAAACACGAGCTGCGTCTAAAAGGCAAAGGGGGAGGAGTTGCTTCAATTTATAACAACGTTTTCAGGATTTCTCAGAGGGCAGGCTTCAAGTATAACTCGTTTGAAGTAATGGTGCTTCATATAACATTATCCAGGGAAACCAATGTTAATGATAAATCCCCTGTTATGTTTGTACTGGCTACTGTATACAGGCCACCAGGGCACCATACAGACTTTATTAAAGAGTTTGGTGATTTTACATCCGAGTTAGTTCTGGCTGCAGATAAAGTCTCAATAGTTGGTGATTTTAATATCCATGTCGATAATGAAAAAGATGCATTGGGATCAGCATTTATAGACATTCTTAACTCTATTGGTGTTAGACAACATGTTTCAGGACCTACTCATTGTCGAAATCATACTCTAGATTTAATACTGTCACATGGAATTGATGTTGATAGTGTTGAAACTATTCAGCCAAGTGATGATATCTCAGATCATTATTTAGTTCTGTGTAAACTTCATATAGCCAAAATTGAAAATTCTACTTCTTGTTACAAGTATCGAAGAACCATCACTTCTACCACAAAAGACTGCTTTTTAAGTTATCTTCCTGATGTATCCGAATTCCTTAGCATATCCAAAACCTCAGAACAACTTGATGATGTAACAGAAACTATGGACTCTCTCTTTTCTAGCACTTTAAATACAGTTGCTCCTTTACGCTTAAGGAAGGTTAAGGAAAACAGTTTGACACCATGGTATAATGAGCATACTCACACCCTAAAGAGAGCAGCCCGAAAAATGGAGCGCAGCTGAAGGAAAACAAAACTAGAGGTATTTCGTATTGCTTGGCGGGAAAGTAGCATATCCTATAGAAAAGCATTAAAAACTGCTAGATCTGATTACTTTTCTTCTCTTTTAGAAGAAAACAAACATAACCCCAGGTATTTATTCAATACAGTGGCTAAATTAACGAAAAATAAAGCCTCAACAAGTGTTGACATTTCCCAACACCACAAGAGTAATGACTTTATGAACTACTTTACTTCTAAAATCGATACTATTAGAGATAAAATTCCAACCATTCAGCCGTCAGCTACCATATCATATCAGACAGTGCACTATAGACCCCCTGAGGAACAGTTCCACTCATTCTCTACTATAGGAGAGGAAGAATTGTATAAACTTGTTAAATCATCTAAACCAACAACATGTATGTTAGACCCTATACCATCTAAGCTCCTAAAAGAGGTGCTTCCAGAAGTCATAGATCCTCTTCTGACTATTATTAATTCCTCATTGTCATTAGGATATGTCCCCAAAACCTTCAAACTGGCTGTTATTAAGCCTCTCATAAAAAAGCCACAACTTGACCCCAGAGAACTTGTTAATTATAGACCAATCTCGAATCTCCCTTTTCTGTCCAAGATACTAGAAAAGGTGGTATCCTCTCAATTATATTCCTTCTTAGAGAATAATGGTATATGTGAGGATTTCCAGTCAGGATTTAGACCGTATCATAGTACTGAGACTGCTCTCCTTAGAGTTACAAATGATCTGCTCTTATCATCTGATCGTGGGTGTATCTCTCTATTAGTTTTATTGGATCTTAGTGCTGCGTTTGACACAATTGACCACAACATTCTTTTGCATAGACTTGAACACTTTGTTGGCATCAGTGGAAGTGCATTAGCATGGTTTAAATCGTACTTATATGACCGCCATCAGTTCGTAGCAGTGAATGAAGATGTATCATATCGATCACAAGTGCAGTATGGAGTACCTCAAGGCTCAGTACTAGGGCCGCTACTCTTCACGCTTTATATGTTACCCTTGGGAGATATCATCAGGAAACATGGTGTTAGTTTTCACTGTTATGCTGATGATACGCAGCTCTATATTTCCTCGCAGCCTGGTGAAACACACCAATTTGAAAAACTAATGGAATGCATAGTCGATATAAAAAATTGGATGACGAGTAATTTCTTACTGCTAAATTCAGAAAAAACAGAGGTGTTAATCATAGGGACTAAAAACTCTGCTTATAATAAACTAGAACACTGTCTAAGACTTGATGGTTGCTCTGTCAATTCTTCGTCATCAGTTAGGAACCTAGGTGTGCTACTTGATCGCAATCTTTCCTTAGAAAGCCACGTTTCTAGCATTTGTAAAACTGCATTTTTCCATCTCAAAAATATATCTAAATTACGGCCTATGCTCTCAATGTCAAATGCAGAAATGTTAATCCATGCATTTATGACTTCAAGGTTAGACTATTGTAATGCTTTATTGGGTGGTTGTTCTGCACGCTTGGTAAACAAACTACAGCTAGTCCAAAATGCAGCAGCAAGAGTTCTTACTAGAACCAGGAAGTATGACCATATTAGCCCGGTCCTGTCCACACTGCACTGGCTCCCTATCAAACATCGTATAGATTTTAAAATATTGCTTATTACTTATAAAGCCCTGAATGGTTTAGCACCTCAGTATTTGAATGAGCTCCTTTTACATTATACTCCTCTACGTCCGCTACGTTCTCAAAACTCAGGCAATTTGATAATACCTAGAATATCAAAATCAACTGTGGGCGGCAGATCCTTTTCCTATTTGGCGCCTAAACTCTGGAATAACCTACCTAACATTGTTCGGGAGGCAGACACACTCTTGCAGTTTAAATCTAGATTAAAGACCCATCTCTTTAACCTGGCATACACATAACATACTAATATGCTTTTAATATCCAAATCCGTTAAAGGATTTTTAGGCTGCATTAATTAGGTAAACCGGAACCGGAAACACTTCACATAACACCGTACCTTCTACATCATTAGAAGAATGGCATCTACGCTAATATTTGTCTGTTTCTCTCTTGTTCCGAGGTCACCGTGGCCACGAGATCCAGTCTGTGTCCAGATCAGAGGGTCACTGCAGTCACCCGGATCCAGTACGTATCCAGACCAGATGGTGGATCAGCACCTAGAAAGGACCTCTACTGCCCTGAAAGACAGCGGAGACCAGGACAACTAGAGCCCCAGATACAGATCCCCTGTAAAGACCTTGTCTCAGAGGAGCACCAGGACAAGACCACAGGAAACAGATGATTCTTCTGCACAATCTGACTTTGCTGCAGCCTGGAATTGAACTACTGGTTTTCGTCTGGTCAGAGGAGAACTGACCCCCCAACTGAGCCTGGTTTCTCCCAAGGTTTTTTTTCTCCATTCTGTCACCGATGGAGTTTCGGTTCCTTGCCGCTGTCGCCTCTGGCTTGCTTAGTTGGGGTCACTTCATCTACAGCGATATCATTGACTTGATTGCAAATAAAAACAGACACTATTTCAACTGAACAGAGATGACATAACTGAATTCAATGATGAACTGCCTTTAACTATCATTTTGCATTATTGAGACACTGTTTTCCAAATGAATGTTGTTCAGTGCTTTGACGCAATGTATTTTGTTTAAAGCACTATATAAATAAAGGTGATTGATTGATTGATTGAAACGTGTTGTCTAACCCCAATAGAGTTCAGAATATCTATAAATGCTGATCACAATGCATCTTTTTCATTATCAACATGGATATTAAAATCACCAACTATTATAACTTTATCTGCAGCCAGAACTAACTTGGATGTAAAATCACCAAACTCTTTAATAAAGTCTGCATGGTGCCCTGGTGGCCTGTATACAGTAGCCAGTACAAACTTAACAGGAAATTTATCATTAACATTTTTTTCTCTGGATAATGTTATATGAAGCACCATTACTTCAAACGAGTTATACTTGAAGCCTGCCCTCTGAGAAATCCTGAAGACGTTGTTATAAATTGAAGCAACACCTCCCCCTTTGCCTTTTAGATGCGGTTCATGTTTATAACAGTAATCTTGGGGGGTGGACTCATTTAAAATAATGTAATCATTAGGTTTTAGCCAGGTTTCTGTCAAACAGAGCATATCCATATTATGATCAGTGATCATATTATTTACAAAAAGTGTTTTCGTAGAAAGGGATCTGCTATTCAATAAGCCAAGGTTTATCAATTGTTTATCCATATTGCAACTGTTTTTTATTTGTTGTACCTCAATTAAATTGTTAATCTTAACTTGGTTTGGACGTTTTTTTGTATTTTCTAGTTCGGGGAACATATCTCTATAGTGTGATATCTAGGTGAAAGAGTCTCTATGTGCTGAGAATTAGCTGACCTCTGTGACGTGAGGCAGCTAGCAGACGGTCGGTTTAGCCAGTCTGTCTGCTTCCTGACCTGGGCCCCAGTTAGTCAAGTATAAACACTAAGACTATTTGCCATATTTCTAGAGAGAAGAGTGGCGCCACCCCAGGAGGGATGAAGACCATCTCTTTTCAACAGGTCAGGTCTGCCCCTAAAGCTCGTCCAATTGTCTATGAAACCTATGTTATTCTGTGTCCACTTAGACATCCAGCCATTGAGTGATGACAATCTGCAATGCATCTCGTCACCACAGTAAGCAGGGAGGGGACCAGAGCATATTACAGTGTCTGACATTGTGCTTGCAAGTTCACAGACCCCTTTAATGTTATGTGTATGTATAATGTGTAATGTATGTTAGTATTAAGCTGTTATGGGTTAGAATGACTTTGGTGCTTGTCCTATATTCACTGGCTACATACTTTCTTATCTCCTGGACCAATCTAGATATTGTGATGATTGATCTAATGGACTGTGAGTCTGGTAGTCCTTTGTCAAGCTGGATTAGAGTTTGTGCCAAAACTAGATAAGAATCAACCAGAAACCTCATTCCAAAAATCAGCTTGGCTACCTTTGATTAAGGCAGTAATGTCTGGTATAGACCCACAGACACTGGAAAATAATTTTCCTTATCAACTTTTTGCCTTATCACCTTTGTCAGCTTTGTTACATTCTTCAAGGTTGGCATTCCTTTATGCTGTAATGTGTCATCTATCGTATTCTTCCCCAGATCTGAATTCTACAGTGCATGCAATTCATGAGAAGTTGGACTGCATAAGTCAAGTCGCAGGTTTGTCATGTTTTGATCAAGTCTACCTTTTGTAAATTCAAAGTGACCAAGTTCAAACTCAACAGCATATTATAAACAGAATTTCTCAAATAAAAGTTAGTTAACATAAGTCAACAAGTCATGATCTGGATCTTTTGTTGTAAAGAAAGTTTCATCTCTTATATATTGTCCCTCAAAAGCAGTAGCATATCAACCCTATTAGCAAGCTTACTTGTTATATACCAGTTTGACAGAATAAAAATAAAAAAAATAAAAGTTTTGTCAAAATACTTGATTTTCATATAATGTTAACTTAACCACCAAAAACAAAACAATGACAACAACATACACTAATCACAACCATAAAATATGGCATGACCCATCTAACATCAACCACAACCAGCAAATCATCATAGGTGTCATGATCCGGTCACTGCACATCCGTTTATTCACCACACAGTACACCCTGGACTACATTTCCCACAAACCCCTGCCTATGAACTCATTATTGAGCCACACCTGTTTCCTATCAGTGACACTATAAAGGTTGCACTCATCCATACTCACATTGCAAAATCTTGTTTAGTTCTGTCTGGCATTTCTGAGCAGTTTCCTAGTGTTTGTTCCTTCCGCGTTTGACTTTGGATTGTGTATACTGACTTTGATTCTCTGCCATCTGCCCCGACCTTTGACTGGTACTGTTTCTGATTTTGGATATCCCCTGCATACCTGATGCTGTTCTCTGATCATTGCCTGTTTGACCATTCTGTTAATAAAGTACTGCACATGGATCCGAATGTCTCTGTCTCATCGTTACAATAGGCTAGGTAAAAGATGACTGATAACACTTCTAAAAATCTTCAAAAGTACTAATGTCAGACTTAGACAGATCATTCCAAAGCATGAACACCAAAATACTTTAGTGTAGACCTCTGGATGATTAGAAAATCTGGTTTGATATTTGTAAAGTCCTTGTTGGTCTGTGTTGGGCGGTGACAGAGACGGGCCTAACACTCAGTTCGTTGCAAATGCGGGTTTTTCGGGGCTGTATTTAAGGCCACTCAGCAGAGGGGTGATTACTGGTTCGACAATAAGGGCAGTGTGACAGGGAGGACCCACAGGCCTGACTGTCTGTGGAGTGTTGGGCGCCTCAACGCCTCAGCGAGAGGAGCTCTAGCTAAGAGAATGTGCATGATTATTAAGGAAAGAATAAATTCTCATGAGGTCCATCAGGGTGAGAGCTGCATAGCGTACTCTGGCCAGAGGATAGGGAGCATGTCGCAAAGCATGTATTCAGAAGAGTACTAGACAATGAGAAGGACACGCAGGTCCTGAGGTTGCATTATACTGGGGACCTGATGCTAGGTTGCTTCTGAGTATTACATCTGCTCACATCAAGAAGAAAGCTCATATCTGCCAGATTCACCCACAGATGCCTCTCCGTAACCACCATGGCCGCCATGGATTCGCCAATGGGAATGGAGAATGGATTTTTCAGAGCCTTCTCCACATGGAGATCGGGAAGAAATGGAAGGTTCACCTGAGCTGGAGGGCTATGGCTATAAAGAAAACACTTTTCGAGGCAGCCTCAAAAGGGGGTCACTTTCTTGGCCTGCTTCCACAGCAAATCAAGCCCCACAGTGCCGTGATCCTTAACCTCAAGCAGCTCATCATACACAGGGCAGAAGGACTGGGAGGATTCAGTCTCAACTTCTTCATCCTCATCTGACATTTCCTGCTCTGCTTCTAGCCAGCAGAGCAGTAGCCACTGGACCAGACAATGTAAGACAGATAGCATCGTCATCCAGCAGTTCTTCCATGACTGATGAGTGCGAAAGCACAAGCTAATTTTCCTCCATGCCTCAGCAGCGGAGGGTCTTGAACCATGGGGAGCTGATGGCTGTCCCTCTTTCCCTGAAAAGAGAGATAATGAGAGTGGAGCTTTTTCATAGGAAAAAGCTCACTGTGCAAGCAAGCTGCCCCCTCGAGGATGCCACGGCATATGCTCTTCACCAAAACAAAAGATTTAAAGATTGTGTGTCATCATTGTATTTAGATGTATGCTTCGGACACCTGTCATGCTGAAGGTGTTCCTCATAGCGACCTCTAGAGGACGTAGTTCGAAATTCCCTTGGAAGGGAACTATAAAGTTTAATATCTGTTCAGTTTTTTTTGAGAATAGGGAAGTCCACAGTGATAAAATACAGAGGAAAGATATCGTTGGAAGCACTTTCAGTGATATCACTTTCATTATCACTAATAATAAACTGAATGTTACTGTGCATTGCTATGCACACTAATATAGTTATCAGTATAGTTATCAAATGTGAATGGGCCTTTAGATGGAGTTTATTTCAGAATTTATGTCAAATCACTGGCAGAATGGAATTAGTTATCATTGAAAAGTAACTGAACGTTTGTACATTAGTACATTTGTGTGGTGAAATAGTTTGATCCAGTCCTTATTATATCCCACTTGGAAATGTACAAATATAAGTCATATAAACTCTGAGTATTAAAATCTTTCCTAATTGATTTGCTGTTACTTTTTATTTCTAATTTCTCAATGCAAGTGACATTTAATTGGTGAGCAAACAATTCTCAGTGTTCAGTCCCACAGGCAAGACCTAGGAGGGTAGATCTGGTCACCATGATGTGTGTTAACATTACGGGAGGACAGGTTGTCTAAAGTGGATGAAACTCAATAAGCAAATAATTACATAACATTTGACAGCAAACACTGGCAGCTGTAATGTGGTGTGCTGATGATTGCATGTATAATCTGCTAATCTGGAGAAATGGTGGAAAGATGGAGCTTATCAATTTATTTAGTGGTGCATGCTAAGCAAGCATATCTGTTATCACTGATCATTTGTAAAGTTAGGGGTTTCTTTTAAACTCTGTTACTTCTGGGAAGAAATGTATTCTCTTAATCAGCAGACAGAATAAGACATTTGACATGACATGATGCTGGATCAATTATGTTTTTCAAACATTAAATTTAATTCAATTCATATCTGTAAAAAAATTAAAGAAAGAAAGAAAAAAAAGAAAATACAGACATCATGATGTACACCTTAATGTCACAGAATTTAAACCTTTCTTGAAATTTTATTTTTAACAATCGGGATGTTTTTAGGCATTTTTTCTTAATCACATGAAACCAGCATAAAAAACACATACATTTAAACCATTGTTAAAAATATTTTTCTTTTATCTTATCTTGTATTCTATTTTTATTGACCCATCTACCAACCTTCATGTGAAAGACCTAAATGGTATTTTGTGAATTTGCTTTAAACGTGTACATAATTTCTTAAGGGGGCATCCAGATTGTTAAAACAAGTGAAAACATGCAAGTACCATGTACTTTTTCATGCAAAGCAATCAAAACAACAAATAACAGCTGTTTTTGTGGCTTCCTTACTTTTTATAGCATCGAGTTGGAAATCACCTTATTTCCCAGGACCTATTTTGTGTTGTTGTAACCAAAGCTATACAGTGATAAGACCTCTTGTTCACAACACACACAGATGTAATCAAATTTCATATTTTTAAAATAAATCTTAAAATAAATATTGGCTATATTCAACTGGTTTTGTTAATACAGTGTGTGTGTGTGTGTGTGTGTGTGTGTGTGTGTGTGTGTGTGTTTGTGTGTGTAGTTTTACAGATAGAATATCTGTATTAAGACTTATCCATTTATCTGTATTAACACACCCTTTCAGTTTAAATCAAGACTAAAGACTCTTCTTTAACCTGGTTTACACATAACACACTAACACATTTCTAATATTCAAATCTGTTCCATAACACATGATGTACTTGCTACATCATTAGAAGAATGGCATCTACGTTAATAATAGTCTGTTTTTCTCTTATTCCAAGGTCACCGTAGCCACCAGATCCAGTCTGTATCCAGGTCAGATGGTCACTGCAGTCACCCAGATCCAGTATGTATCCAACCCAGACGGTGGATCAGCACCTAGAAAGGACCTCTACAGCCTTGAAGGTCAGCTGAGACCAGGACAACTAAGTGAGCCCAAGAGACAGATCCCCAATAAGGACCTTGTCTCCTAGACGGCCACCACGACAAGACCACAGGAACCAGATGATTCTTCTGCACAATCTGACTTTGCTGCAGTCTGGGACTAAACAGCTGGTTTCATATGGCCAAAGGAGAACTTGCCCCCTGACTGAGCCTGGTTTTTTCCAAGGGTTTTTTTTTTTTCCATTCTGTCATCGATGGAGTTTTGGTTCCTTGCTCAGTTGGGGACACTTCATTTCCAGTGATAATCCAAATATTATAAAAAACATGACTATTTTAAATGAAAATTGTTTACAAAATGAAATTGAACAAACCAACCTTACCACCATTCCAGAATAACATTTAATTAGTGGTGCTTGCAAGGGCAAGCATCGCAATGGCTGTTACTCATACTTAGGGCTAGACATTTGTACAAGCCTTATCCTACATCATTCATGATACAGACATGAATGATGCTATGACACAAATTAGTGTGCTATTGTGACTTACTCACAATTTTCACCTTGTAAAGGATAAACTGTCCAAGCCATATCTGAAGGCCAGTATGGTGGGCACATTTGACTCACCGAGTCACGTATGGAAGCAACCTCACTGAACACCTTACCAATACACTAAAGTAAGGTTTGCACATATGAGAGTCACTTATTTTTTCTATTATTTATTTTTCAAAAAAATATTGTGACATCACTCTTTGCATTAAGGGACTAACAAGTGCATAACTTGTAATTTACACTTTGTGGCACATAACAAAAAGCTCATGGTGAGTAAACACTCATTACTTTATTTAATGATTAACAGCATGACACTTGGCACATAGATTTTTTTTAGCTTGACTTGATTTGACTTTGCCCTCAACTTCTGGTTCTAAAAATGTGAACTTTGACTCTTCTAGTGACATGATTTTTTAGCTTCTAACAATGTCTTCAGGTAATTCTTAGTTAGGTAAAAACAAATGGATACTTTACTGAAGTCTCCTGCTACTCAGGTTTTTCTCCTGAAAAAAAAAAGATATATATTATTTGTAATCTCGCATTTGTCTACTTTAGAGCTTATTCGAAGAGGTATTAAACAACGTCTCACAATGTTTAGATACATGCAAGATACAAAAGTCTACAAAAGGCATACTCTCATGGCAATTCATAACTTTTATGTTCAATGAATTGGTGGAAAAATCATATGAATTCACACAACGTCATTCAAAGGTTTAGGTTTAAGGGTGGACCTCCATGTTTGTTTTAATTGTGAGATTGGGTTCAACGTTTCACATCAAATCTTTCAATTTTACAGCTCAGTAAAGAAACCATTCACATTTTTAATGAACAATCATATTTCTTAGTCTCTTCTATTACAAAGGTATGGAGCCCCACACAACTTGCAAAAAAAAAAAAAATTATGAAATATGTGTCTTACCCTCTATATACCTGTTTGCCAGTATTTTACCCATGCCTGTGTTGACCATGTCTCTGTCTAATAAAAGCTTGCACATGGATCAGCATGTCTCACGACTCGTCAACCCCGTTACAGAATACTCAGCCACACAAGGATCCAGTGGCTTTTCTAAGTGACCCGGGCCGGGTATTGACCCATTGGAGCAGCTGCTTGACCTACGACAAGGGAGTTTGTCCATTGAGGATTATGTCACTCAGTTTTGCAATCTTTCAGAGTATCTTTTGATGAGGTCATATTAAAGGACATTTTTAGTTTTGGACTGAGGGAACCCATAAAGTCATGTCTCAGCTGAACTTCCAGAGCCTTGTCATGTCTCAGCTGAACTTCCAGTCTCGTCACGTCTCAGCTGAACTTCCAGTCTCGTCACGTCTCAGCTGAACTTCCAGAGGCTTGTCACGTCTCAGCTGAACTTTCAGAGGCTCATCACGTCTTGTCTGTTGCACCCTGAGCCTGGAGGTCAGCTCTTCAGTATCCCAGACTGGCATCCAGCATGGAGGATCCACCGCTGCGGTCAGTAAGAGCAGCTTGTATCCCTAAACCAGCACGCTCAACCCATCCTGTGCAGGAACTGATTCCCCAGTCTGAAGTGCTTCCCACGATGGGGATTGTTTTATGTTGCATTTGGGCTGTGTACACCACCACTGAAACTAGAGGTGGTGGCGTCCACTATGATTTCTCCAGATGTTGCAGCTAATGCTGCAGAACCTTCTGAGGTAGTGGCGCTTGCTGCTGTGTCCCCAGAGTCAATGGCGTCTGGTGCAGTTTATCCAGAGATGGCGGCACATGCTACAGAACGTTGCATGGTGGTGGTGCCCAGCAACTCACTTTCATCCCGTTATGTCACTGTCAAAGGAACCATTGATGAACATTGTTTCTGACCTGCTAAAAAGACCATTAATGAACTCCCCCAGTTTTCTGTGGGTACCGCTGTAGAACTTCCAGAGGTGGCAGCTTCCGCTGCAGAACCTCCAGAGGTGTCAGTGGTATCAACCTGTGAACTTCTGTCCTGTCCTGTCAAGCTATGGAGGCCATCTATGAACTCCCCTTCTGTCCTGTTACGGCTATGGAGTCCGTCTATGAACTTCTGTTCTGTCCTGTCATGGCTATGGAGGCAGTTTATGAACTCTCATTCTGTCCTGTCTAGGCTATGAAGGCCATTTATGAACTCTTTGTGTTCCCTGCCTCACTCCCTGAGACCAGGAATGCATTGCCTGTGTTTTCTGTCTCTGCTTTCTCTAGGCCCCAGTCTCTGCCATGGGTCCCGGCCCCATCTGCTCCACCCTGGTGGGCTCCAGTTCCGCCAGCTCTGGCCTGGTGGACTCCTGTTCCGTTGGTTCTGGCCTGGTGGACTCCTGTTCCATCTGCTGCACCCGGGCTTCCTGCTCTGCTGGCTCCGCCTTGGTCCACGGCCACTCCACTACCACGTGGACTTGGCCCTCCATCCCTCCCCCTGTTCCACCTCTCCCCCACCACCCTCCTAGATTGTATACAGTGTCTGGAAGCCACTCCTTGGGGTGGGGGGGGGGCTATGTTAAGATCAGGTAATTGAACTTCCATTTATTCACCACCAGAGGTCATCAACCACAACACAGACTCTCACACTACACAGTACACCTTGGACTACATTTCCCATGCTCTATTGCACCTATCACATTCCCCTGATAACAATCACAACATGCACCGGATACTAATCCTACACACTGCACAATCATAAGACATGCTTTATAAGCATTGGACTTCCTCTCACACACTGGGGAGTATTGTTCTGCACATATCCCTCCCCTAGCGATAGATTCGATACCAAGCCATTCCGTGTTTGTTTTATAGTCTTGTCTTAGTTTCTAGTTTTCATAGCCTTGTTTCAGTTTATAGTTTTCATAGTCTTGTTTCAGTTTATTGTTTTCATAGACTAGTCTATTCCTTTGTCTGCCCTCTTCCTCGTGTTTTGACCATAGACTGTAACACCCATGACACCCATAGACTCCTCAATAGCGGTTTTGAAGCCTAAAGTGTGCAGAGCGAGCCGTCGCCATCTTGGCAGCGCGTCACCGCGCGACTCTCCCGGATAATCGAAAATGGGCAAAAAGGCGGGAGCTGATTGCTGAAGCCACGCCCACCTTGCGCGACGGCATTGTCAGCAGCGGCAATCCACCTGTCACTCAAGTGGCCACGCCCTTAATTATGCAGAACTTTAAAGCTTAATATAATTTAAACGGATGAGTTATAAAAAGATTCACCCCCCTCACAGTTGTCATGAAGGGCAAAATTAGCAATATAGACCAAAATAATTTTTTGAACCAGGCAACATGTTTTTTCCTGCTGTAAAGTTAGGCATTTTAACATGGGGAGTCTATGGGACTGACCCTCTTCTGCAGCCAGCCTCAAGCGGCCAGTCGAAGAATTGCAGTTTTAGTCACTTCCTTATTGGCCTCACGAGAGAGAGCGGGAGGTTGCCGCTCAGTTTTGACCCATTTGCTTTGGTTACTGGATTACCCCTTGTCTACCCCTCTGGATATTGTAAGCTCATCGAAGACCCACGCTTGCTCTAGGATTATTCTTGTGTCTTGCCTTGTTATATACCTGTTTGCCAGTATTTGACCCATGCCTGTTATGACCAGGTCTCTGTCTAATAAAAGGTAGCACATGGATCCGCTCGTCTCATGACTTGTCAGCCCCATTACACAAAGAAACTAAATAGTGAATTGTCCGCACAATTTATAAATCGAGGGAACAAAATTCTGCACAAGATTTAGCCTACTTTTTTTTTTCCTGCATGCCATGTGTGGGGTTCCGTACAAAGGACCAAAATTTTAAGCAAAGAAAATTATTTTATTTGATCAAGGTTTATGAACGTTTTGTCTTTTTTTATTTATCTTTTATTATTCATTATTCTTTCTCTGATACTTCAATTTTAAAGCTTTCATGAAAAGTCAGCTCGTAGTCTGTTAAGTCACAACTGTTTCTAGTCTTTCTCTGCAGTGAAGTACACTGAAGACCAGTAAAAGGAGGATCCAGTTTATATCTTTATATAGTCACTTACTTAAAGTGTCACAGAACTGAAATCTCCCACACATCTGCCTCACATCTCTTTCCACAGAAAGCATCAGCTCGTTATTGTCACGGTTCAGGGTGCTTCATCGACTTCCCTGTTGTCTGTGTCCTGTCATTTTCTGCAGCTTGTGACCTGGGCAATCAGGCGATGTATCAGCGCTGGTGTCTGCAGATCAAGGACTGATTGCCCTCACCTGTCACTTGTTCCCATTCTCCCATATATTCCCTGATGTGTTTGTCCCTTGTTGTCAGTAGATTTTGTGTTGTCATTGTGATTGTGATGTGTGCCCGTTTCCTTACCTTTTGGCTGTTGTGCTTAGGACGCATAGACAAGAAGTTCTTGCGGTTGGCCATTTGCCCGAGATCCTCAGTCTCGTTTCCACGTCCTGTTGGGCATTGCACCAGAGGTGGTCTCCACAGCCGTGTCCGCAGGTGTCTGTACGGATAGCTCTGGAGTTGTTTTTCACTTTGGATTTTTATTATTGTACCCAATAAACTGTTGCACGTATCCTCTGCATTTGAGATCTCCTTCTTCACGGTCCTGACAGTTATCCAGCATTATACAGCATTGCACACATCTGTGTAAACAGACAAAATAACATAAATCAAGGAGAGTAAAAGTCATGTGACAGTCAGTGTCCATGCAGTCAAAACATAGCTACACAATGAACATAATATCAGATTTATCTAGATTGTTTGCTTACCCATGCAGAAGCCACCACCACTATGCTATGTGTTGTGTGTGGTTGCTGGGCATTGTTATGCAGTTACTACGATGTTCTGAGTGGCTTTGTAGTATGTTGCTTTGCAGTTACTTAGCATTTTGGGTATTTGCTATGATCTCTTAGAAGGTTGCTTATTGGTCAATCAAAAGAGCCCCCTTTAAACTCAGATAATTAGGTCTTGTTTCATTGTCCACCATATGGTTGATAGTTGCATGTACATTATTAAGTGTTCTGAGTGGTTTTGTTGCAATCATATATCCAATAATTTTGAAAAGTAATAGAACAACTCTACATAAGACAATATAAGGTAATATTCAAGTCTTCAGGATGAATGATGTGGCACATAAGTTAATTGAAAAAGTTTAGTTATGAGTATTTTGTAAAAATAGTAATAGCGATGCATGCCTGAAACCAGCATGTTTATATATAATAAAAAAATAAAAAATAAAAAAAAATTATCTGGTTTGATCTCTGCAAGACTGGTGCACTGGAAAATGTTTACCTAGCCAGAGAAAGCAAACATAGTTGACTGTCATGTGTTCTGTGTTGTTCTAAGAAGGAGAAATGTGTTGATACAGTTGCTCTGTCTTAGGGGCCCCCAGCCTTCAAAGGCCTTGCCTGTTCCTTGAACAGTCTGTTCCAAGTGGCCAAAAGTCAATCAAGAATCAGAGCACTGGGAAAAAAAATGGGTAAGGGAGGAAGAAAAACTTAATTACTACACATTTAACTCCTGCTTTCCCTATTTTCTTCCTTTCCATTACCATCTTGGCACGAAAATCTTTGGTTCTTGCCAAATACAGCTAATGTGTGTGAAGCATGAATGGTCATAATCAGTGCAGTCTTGCCGTGCACTTAATATAGCTGTTCTCCCCATAAATGACTAATTTCCTCTGACAAACTCTAGTATGCTTTGCCTTTCTGTTCTCTCTAAATGCATGCTAAACGCTGAGTAATTATGTGATGTCATTGCTTCTCCACCCAGCATCTCTTTGCTTGCAGTTCTGACAGGAGAAACCAGTTTTTCTGCAATCTTATATAATTCCGTGGTCACATTATTCAAGAATGCACAAAAAGTCTGGCTGGGGACATGAACTAACGATCTTATAGCATTCAACAGCCTCTAAATACACCCTGAATAAATTAAAGCAGCAGCATGTTCATTTAACAAAATAAAATAATATCCTTCATTCTAAGCAAATATTGCAGTTGCTTACACAAAAATTAACATGTGAAGTAAGAATGTATCAAAGCATTTTGTTGTATTACAATCTATAGAACAAATTTTATCATATATTGTGCCTCTCGTTTGCCTCGTGTACTGCATAGATTGACACGTGGCTATCAAGAGAGGGCTTTGAAACCCAGTTTTGTATCTGAAAAATAAAAAGCACCATATTGCCACCTAGAGGTTGTATTTTGAAAATGATTACACAAGCCAATTTAATGAAGGCATGATAACTATATATACAGGTGCTTGTCATATAATTAGAATATCATAAAAAAAATTTGATTTAACTAATTCCATTCAAAAAGTGAAACTTGTAAATTATATTCATTCATTACACACAGACTGATATATTTCAAATGTTTATTTTTATTATTATTATTTTTTTTTTTGATGATTATAACTGACAACTAAGGATGGAGTCGATCAGTCTGTGGCACTGCTCAGGTGTAATGAGAGCTCAGGTTGCATTGATATTGATAGAAATCAGACTATTATAATCACCCTTGTTACTCCCCTGTTGAAGAATGAATCATGTTACCCACTGTATCTCAAATAAGACGACACTGAGGGATTCCATGGATCCCCCTAACTCTTCTGTAGTATATTTAATTTTCATGTATTTCACTGCTTTTACATGCATTAAACCTTTTCAAATAATTTAAGATAAGAAAATTGCATAATCCTTCCTTCCTCAAGCCATATCTAAAAGGCCACTGCTCATGGCAAAATCAGTTGACAATTGCCGTACTGTTCACTTGACCTTTTCTGTGGAGATCATTATAAATATATGTGAGCAGGACAACAGCAAAGCGAAGGTCAGGGCAATTTACATACTCTCTTACGTACTCTGACTTCCATCTGGAGCCTGTACTAAACTAATAACACATTCACCACATGATTTACCTTGTAGGAATACAAATAAACTTTGTTTTATGCACTAGATGATTTGGCAGTGAGATATTGGACAGAGGGTTTGTTTAGGCCTACCTTTTAAATTTATTAGACTAATATCCCTATGATAACCTTGCTTTTCAATCAAACGTGATTTGAAACCTGATTGACAAAAATGTATAAATTAGCCTAAAGATAATTATAAAAAAAAAATTAAAAAAAATATAATTCATACTAAAATATTAATAGCCATGTCATACTACATTTTAAGGTCATCACAGCAGTGCTGGTATTCAGGCCAACAGTTGGACTGTGAGTGTGCTTTTTATACAACAGCTCAATAAACAAAATAATTTAAGTAACTTACATTTACACACAACTTTGTCTGTTACCTTTTTGCTTCAGAACAGTATTGTGAAATAAGCAGTTGAATAAATTATTCAATGACTCACTTGGTCAGTCCTCGCACTGTGTAACAATATAATCTACAGAGAAAAAAAATAAATAAATAAGAAACTCAACAATTTAAAGTAAATGTTTCTCCTACTCAGGCAAAAAATACTAAATATAACATTTTGTGTAATAACAGCACTACCCATACTTAGATTGTGCCTTAAATTTACAACCGAACTGCAAAACAATTGAAAAGTCAATGAAAAAGAATAATGATTCAGAGGATATAGAAGACGATCTGTTGAAGATTAAATTGCATAAAACACGATTAGAAAGATTTTATGTACATTAAAATATATATTGTAATTATTATTATAAATGTATATTATGTACATTTTATGTATATAAACAGTAGTAGAATATAAATACAGTACAGACCAAAAGTTTGGACACACCTAATTAAAACAGTTTTCTTTATTTTCATGACTATGAAAATTGTAGATTCACACTGAAGGCATCAAAACTATGAATTAACACATGTGGAAATATATACATGAAAAAAAAAAATGAAAAAAAAAAAAGTGAGAAACAACTGAAAATATGTCATATTCTATGTGCTTCAAAGTAGCCACCTTTTGCTTTGATTACTGCTTTGCACGCTCTTGGCATTCTCTTTATGCGCTTCAAAAGATAGTCACCTGAAATGGTCTTCCAAGAGTCTTGAAGGAGTTTCCAGAGATGCTTAGCACTTGTTGGCCCTTTTGCCTTCACTCTGCAGTCCAGCTCACCCCAAACCATCTCGATTGGGTTCAGGACTGGTGACTGTGGAGGCCAGGTCACCTTTCTTTAGCAGTGGTTTCCTAGCAGATATTCTACCATGAAAGCCTGAGTCACACGGTCTCCTCTTAACAGTTGTTCTAGAGAGGTGTCTGCTGCTAGAACCCCATGTGCCATTGACCTGGTCTCCAATCTAAGCTGCTGTTAACCTGCGATTTCTGAGGCTGGTGACTCAGATGAACTTATCCTCTGCAGCAGAGGTGACTCTTGGTCTTCCTTTCCTGGGGCGATGCGCATGTGAGTCAGTGTCTTTGTATCGCTTGATGGTTTTTGTGACTGCACTTGGGGACACTTTCAAAGTTTTCCCAATTTTTTGGACTGACTGACCATGATTTCTAAAAGTAATGGCCACTCGTTTTTCTGTACTTAGCTGATTTTTTTCTTGCCATAATACAAAATCTAACAGTCTATTCAGTAGGATTATCAACTGTGTATCCACCTGACTTTTGCACAACACAACTGATGGTCCCAACCCCATTTATAAGGCAAGAAATCACACTTATTAAACCTAACAGGGCACACCTGTGAAGTGAAAACATTTTAAGGTGACTACCTCTTGAAGCTCATCAAGAGAATGCCAAGAGTCTGCAAAGCAGTAATCAAAGCAAAATGTGGCTACTTTGAAGAACCTACAATATGACATATTTTCAGTTGTTTCACACTTTTTTGTTATGTATATAATTCCACATGTGTTAGTTCATAGTTTTGATGCCTTCAGTGTGACTCTACAATTTTCATAGTCATGAAAATAAAGAAAACTCCTTGAATGAGAAGGTGTGTCCAAACTTTTGGACTGTACTGTATATACAGGTGCATCTCAATAAATTAAAATGTCATGGAATAGTTAATATATATGCACACAGACTGAAGTAGTTTAAGTCTTTGGTTCTTTTAATTAGGATGATTTGGGCTCACAAAAAAACAACAACAAATCTCAACAAATTAGAATAATAATAATAATAAAATATTTTTAGTGAATTGTTGGCTTTCTCGAAAGTATGTAAATGTACTGTACATGTACTCAATACTTGGTAAGGGTTCCTTTTGCTTTAATTACTGCCTCGGTTCAGTGTGGCATGGAGGTAATCAGTTAGTGGCACTGCTGAGGTGGTATGGAAGCCCAGGTTTCTTTGACAGTGGCCTTCAGCTCATCTGTATTTTACGGTCTATTGTTTCTCATTTTCCTCTTGACAATACCCCATAGAGAATCAGGTGTGGTGAGTTTGCTGGCTAGTCAAGCACACCAACACCATGGTCATTTAATCAACATTTGGTGCTTTTGGCAGTGTGGGCATGTGCCAAATACTGCTGGAAAATGTTCCGGCAGGGCAGTCAGGTTCCCCTGAACCCAAGCTTCTCATCAAGAAGATGGTGTCAATTGCTTTGAGGGACCAATTATCAAATCCATGATTTTTTAGTTGGAGAGCAGTGCAGAGAGAGTCTCTCGGAGTAATAATTATTTTTATATTGTGTTGTAGTGTGTCAGTAGGATATATTTACATTACATTTGTGTGCCACACACAAATTTTGCCATTACTTGTAATAATCCTAATAATAAAACTATGTTAAACAGTAACTTAAAACTGAAAATGACAACATCTGATGCAATGGAGTTCAGTCAAATTTATTCAATTTCTAAATACATTTGAATTCCAAAACATCAATTTTTAGTCAATGCTAGTGAAACGCTTGCATTGTTGAGCTTTGCAGTGAATAACAATTAAAGTTAATAATATATTGTTATGAATTAAGTCCTGTACCTGGTTTAAAGCTGCCTTCTCCGTGTGGACTGAGATAGACTGACCGCTAGAACAGAAAAAGCTCACATTAGTGATCACCTTCTTAAACCCAAAAGGTGATAATAATGAGCTGAAATAAACACTAGCAATAAAATGATGCCTTCATGCTAAAAACAAACTATAATGGCCTGCAGACTCACCTAGGAGTGTTTCTTCTTTATTTAAAGAGCAGCTGGTGACACACTCTTGCTTTTCAAAAGTGTAGAGGAGCTGTAAAGAGGCACGTGACAGTAAAAATGAGAACTTGGATTGGTGTATTAAAATAAACGAGAATTATCCATCACTTCCAGTTTATTTATATTCAGTTTATAATCATGCGTATATGACTGGAATTACATATCCACAGGCACAATTAATGTTCATCCCATTGCGTTACCTATTCTGTACCTTATTCTCTGCACTGTGACGATCGTACTTTCCAATTCTTGTAGTTCCTGTTGCTCCCTAAACATAAGGATCAGGAAATCAGTAAGTAAAATAACAAAAGTATAACAGGAAGTGAACATAGTGACATCCATTCAGTTTGCATGCACTACAGTGTCTTCTGTATGTATGGCACGTAGAGCTCGTTTGCTTTAGACTGGCGACAGATTTTCCCGCGCGCGTCATTCGCGCTGCTATGAATGGAACGTTGCGCGCATGACCTGTCAAATTAAAGTGACACATCAAACTAAAGCCAAACTTACTCTCCAAGAGTATACGATTCCTCCATCTCTCTCCACACTCAGAATGCGAGGCTCAAGAACACCTGCACACATTTTAAACGAGTACGTTAGCTTGTGTGAATTTATATAAATTATACATTTTTAAATATATTTATATCTTCCATCTTTATTTGACCCTCTGACTTTAACACTCACTATTCTAATTCTATTCTTTAAAAAATCTAACTACCTTTGCAATCTTTTTGTATTCTGTTTTCTTTTCATTTATTATGCAATGATAAAGTATATGTATGTGTGTGTGTATGTGTAAAGAAAGACCTCTAACTAGCTTTCTCTATTATTTTATTTTTTATTCTATCTGTTTTCTTTTTATTTATTATATTATTTAAAATCTCATGCTAGGTGTACTATGTTAACTGAGACTTGTTATAGCACTTATATATCATTGTTCTTTTTGTTGTTTTTGATTGCTTCCACTGTCCTCATTTGTAAGTCGCTTTGGATAAAAGCGTCTGCTAAATGAATAAATGTAATGTAATGTAATCCAGTGAGATATTTATATTTATATTCATGATCCACATGGAGATCTTTTACATTGAATATAAATATTTCTGTCTTATATGGTGAACATAATCCACATTAGATTGCAAACAGAAGTTATTAAAAACACTCGCTGCTGTCTGAAAGTGAGTTAAGTTAAATGTCTTTGATGCTGATGTTAACTGATAGCTATATAAGAAATCATCCACTGTGCTGACCAATATAGTACTTGTACATAATCCCTTCAATTTTATATCTGAACAACTATGTAGCTGTAACAACTAGAAATAAATTACCTCTGCATCTATACACATATGTAATTATTAGTTCTTCTTAATGAATGTATGTGCACAAATAACCTGCTACTCTCCCTGAAGACATTGCCTTTGAATGGTGAAGCACCTCCCCTTAGTGTTTGAGCACTAAAAGAACATGTCTTCTAAAAGGCATGTCATCCTGAGAAATAGATAAATAAATAATAATTATAACAAACTCAATAATCATGCATGTCTGTTCAAATAACTTGAAAAATGTAATGGCATACCTCTGTAAACCCAGAACCAAAGCCATGTAAAGAGTGAACTGTTACAATCCACAAAGAACAAAAAATGAGCAAGTTCTAACAATTATTAAAAATAATTATTCAAATTCAACATACCATGGATAAATAAATGATTGAACATCGCATTTAATGTCAACATATTGTCACAGTACGTGATGCTTGAAACACGGCGAGAGAACCAATTGCAGGTAAGTATGATTTATTTAGGGATAATCCAGAGGGGTAAACAGTCCAGGCAGGGGTCGAAACCAAAACATCAATCCACATAAACAAGACACGAACACAAGGCAAGAATTGACGGACATGAATAATACTCTGACATTAAACAAGGACTCCGTAACACAGACTAAGACAGACTGGGTATTTATACACAGAAGGATAATGAGGAAACAGGAGACAGGTGGGGAAACAATCAATTACACAACAAGGAGGAAGGTGACCAAATAAGGGAACAGGAAGTGATCTGGTGACAGACACCGTGAGAAAGGAGGACATCTAGTGGAACCCCAGGGAACACAACCCAGACACTGTGACAGTACCCCTCCTCTACGGAGCGGCTCCCAGACGCTCCAAGACAAGACACAACACAGAGACCAGGAGGGAGGCGGACAGGTGGAGGCTCAGGGGGAGGGACGGAGGGCCGGAGGGCCGGAAAAGAAAAACATGGGGAATAAACACCAGAAATGTAACATAAAACAGGGAGAACCAGGAGGGAGGAGGAACGGAGGAGGTTCAGGGGGAGGGATGGAGGGCAAGACTAACTGGGGGGAACAGACAGCAACAAAACAGAAACCAAGAACACCAGACAGAAGTCCAAGAAGGGCATGTTGAAGCGCCCACCAGGGCGGAGCAGAGGACCACCACAGCCGTGTGGTCAAAGCCAGCAACCTCCAGGGTGGAGCGGAAGACCACCACGGCCATGTGGTCAAAGCCAGAGTCCTCCAGGGCGGAGTGGAAAACTGCCACGGCCTTGTGGTCACCGGCAGAGTCCCCCAGGGCGGAGCGGATGACCACCATATCCGTGTGGTCAGAGCCAGAGCCCTCCAGGGCAGAGCGGAAGACCACCACGTCCTCGTGGTCGCCGCCCCGGTCGAGGCATCGGGAGCGACCTCGGACACTGCATCGGGAATGGCCTCAGGCACCGCCTCTGTAACGGCCTCGGGTGCGGTCTCGGGCACCGCATCGGGAACGGTCTCTGGCACCGCCTCGGCCTCCGGAACCGCATCGGGCACCGCCTCGACATCGGGCACCGCCTCGGCCTCCGGAACAGCATCGGTCACCGCCTCGACCTCTGGAACAGCATTGAGCCCTGCCTCGACATCGGGCACCACCTCGGCCTTCGGAACAGCATCGAGCCTCGCCTCGATCACAGGAACAGCCTCGGGCACCGCCTCGGTCTCCAGAACAGCAACGGGCACCGCCTCGGCATCGGACACCACCTCGGTCACTGGAACAGTATCGGGCACCACCTCGGGCACCGCCTCGGGGACGGCAGTGGTCCGCTCGTGAATGTCCTCCTGGACGGCAGCGGCCCGCTCGAGAACGTCCCCCTGGACGGCAGCGGCCCGCTCGAGAACGTCCTCCTGGACGGCAGCAGCCCGCTCGGGAACGTTCTCCAGGCTTTGAGGAACGGTAGAATCCTGTCCCCTCTTCCTCCGCCCTCTACGATGCCGAGTCAGGGGCACCTTGACTGGCGACTCAGACGTTGGGTCGACCATCTTGTGCTGTGGCTCTAAGCTGGCGGCCATCTTGTGCTGTGGCTCTAAGCTGGTGGCCATTTTGTGCTGTGGCGCTGGGCTGGCGGCCATCTTGTGCTGTGGCTCTAAGCTGGCGGCCATCTTGTGTTGTGGCGCTGGGCTGGCGGCCATCTTGTGCAGTGGTGCTGGGCTGACGACCACCCCGCTGGAAGAGACAGGAGTGGCTGGGGCATCCCACCGACCCCGATGCTGCAGGTAGCGCACGAATTCCTAGAATTCCAGTGTCTCTACCTGCGCCATCTCCTCCAGAGACACTGGATCATCCAGACCGCCATTAAAATAATCTTTAAGGGCCGTGTCGTTGTACCCCATGCCCTCTGCCAGGGACCAGAACACCTGAGCCAGGGCACCCACTTCATTGTCCTCTTGGCGGAGGGCGATTAACCTCAGATATCTGGCTCGCCTCTCCGCCATCTTGGCTGGGGAACGGAAAAATGACATACCGCTGGTTCTCTTTGTGACGGAGTCCTTCTGTCACGGTACGTGATGCTTGAAACACGGCGAGAGAACCAATTGCAGGTAAGTATGATTTATTTAGGGATAATCCAGAGGGGTAAACAGTCCAGGCAGGGGTCGAAACCAAAACATCAATCCACATAAACAAGACACGAACACAAGGCAAGAATTGACGGACATGAATAATACTCTGACATTAAACAAGGACTCCATAACACAGACTTCTTCTTTGGGTCTTAACGGCAGCTTGCATCCTTGACGTTGCATTACTGCCATCTTCTGGTTCTAGTTATTTCCCATATACTTTAGTCATCATATTCTTGCAAGTAGTCCTGTTTTAGTCAGAAAACGAATCAAGTATTTCACTCCTTGTTCACTCCTACTGCAGTCCATTATACTCGTTACTCCACGTCCTGTTAGCCCTATTTTTCCCATGTCTTTTATCATATCTACCCTCTGTAATCCATATTTTGAACAATTAATAAGCACGTGTTCTACAGTCTCTGGTATTTGGCACTGATCACAAAACCCAGTAGGATGTTTCCCCATTATATGAAGAGTGCTATTTAATTTATTATGCCCTATTCTTAATCTGGTTACAATAGTCTCTTCTCTTCTGTTTCCTACCTTATTTTCCACAGTACCAACTCTTTTTTTTAATGGAGTATAAATGTCTTCCTTTTTGTTCTTGATCCTACCTTTGTTGCCATTCTTTAATAATTTTTTCCCACACTATACTCTTTCCTTCTGATCTTGAAAGGCTGATAACTGCTTCTATACTCTCTTTTTGAAGTGCTTTCTTAGCTATTTTGTCTACCTTTTCATTTTCTACAATACCCATATGTGCTGGTACCCACATAAATATAACATCATCTCCCTTATTTTTAATTCTTAAATAGGCAGACATAATATCATAAAAAAAATCTCCTGATGATTCTTTGCCATACCGGTCTTGAGGCTCTGCAATACAGAGACAGAGTCGCTGCAAATTACAGTTCTGTTTGACTTCGTGTATTCTATCCATTCTAATGCCATCAAAATGGCAAACATCTCAACAGCATATACACTTAAGTGATCTGATGTTCTTTTGCTCATCTCATTCTTCTGGCTTGGAATTACAATTGCAGCACCTGTAACGCCTGTTATCGGGTCTTTAGATCCATCTGTAAAAACTTGCTTAAAATTTACGTATTTTTGGTTCACATGTCTATAAAATTCACTCACCAAATCAACTTGATTATTTACTATTTTGGACTGTAATACCTCCAAATCCACTTTTGGAGTATCATACTTCCACATAGGGATACTGGGCCATACCACAGTTTTACAAAACTCCTTTCCATATACTCCCAGATCACGTGCAGCATCATCTCCTGTCCAACCAAAACTAAATTTGTTCCCCTTTCCCCTTTCCCAATTGTCTTGCAACACTCTTTTGGTTGGGTGGCTATCTATTTGTTCCCTCAAACTAATCCAGTAATTTACCATCAGCTGCTTCCGTCTTAAGCTCAAAGGCATTTCACCTGCCTCTACCTGCAATGAGCACACTGGTGATGTTCTCATGGCTCCGAGACATATTCTCAATGCCTGTGCCTGAATATGGTCCAGCCTCACTAATACTGACTTTGCTGCTGATCCAAATGCCTGACTCCCATAATCCAACCTAGATCTTATTAATGAAATATATATATATTTTAATGACTTAAAATCTGCTCCCCACTCCACTCCTGTAAGACACCTCATAATGTTTATTACTTTTTTACATTTATCTTCTACTTGTTTAATGTGTGATCTCCATGTTATTCGTGAATCAAACCACACCCCCAAAAAACGAAAACTCTCAACTCTTTCCAGATTATTCCTATATAATTTCAGTTCAATATCTTTATTTTTCTTTCTAGAGAAAACCATCACTTTTGATTTTTCAGCAGAAAATTTAAAACCCCATTCCATTCCCCACATTTCAACCTGATGTATTCCTTCCTGTATTTTCTTAACTACATATTCCACATTTTTCCCACGTTTCTAAATCGCCCCATCATCTGCAAACAATGATCTATTCATGCCATTAGATACTTTATTAAATATATCATTTATCATAACAGAGAAAAGTGTAGGACTTATAACACTCCCTTGTGGTGTTCCATTTTCTACTTTATGCTTACTTGAAATGTCTGTTCCCATTTTAACTTGAATTGATCTTCCTTTTAAAAAGTCTAAAATCCAATTAAAAACTTTACCTCTTACTCCCATTTTGTGTAGTTTAATCATTAATCCCTCTCTCCATAACATATCGTACGCCTTCTTAACGTCAAAAAATACTGCTACCACAGATTCTTTATTTATTTGAGCTTTCCTTACATCGTCCTCTAAACACAACACTGCATCCAGTATGCCCCTTCCTCTCCTAAACCCACTTTGAAATTCCGTTATCAAACCTTTTTTTTTTCTAAAAAATACATTAATCTCTCATTTACCATTCTTTCCATTAATTTGCAAATATGTGATGTTAATGCTATAGGTCTATAGTTTGATGGCTTACTAGCATCTTTTCCTGGCTTCCTTATTGGGATAATTACTGCTTCTTTCCAACTTTCAGGAATTCTCCCTTCTTCCCATATTTTATTAAATAACATTAGCAATTTTTCTTTACTTTTTGTACTTAAATGTTTTAACATGATATAGCTTATTTCATCTTTTCCTGGTGCAGTTTGTCTAGTTTTAGCTAACGCTCTTTCTACTTCTCCCATTTTAAAAGCATTATTTATATCATCCTCAGAGACTTCTTTCTTTTTTAAAGCTTCCATATTATTAGACTTGGTGCTCTCTCTACCTTTCTTTCCCTCCACCGATAAATTGTTTGAGCTGTGTATACTAACAAATGTATCTACCAACATCTCTGCTTTGTCTTTGTTATTAACAGCATCTTTATCCCCATCACTTAGCACAGGATAGTTCCATTCCCTTACATCCCCACTCATCCTTTTAATCATCCCCCAAACTTCTCCTATCTGAGTAGTACTTCCAATTAAACTACAAAACTCCCTCCAGTATGTCCGCTTTGCTTGCCTAATTGTTCTTCTTACAATTGCCTGTGCTTGTTTATACTGTATCATGTGCTGGAAATTATGAGTTCTTTTTAATAACTTGAAAGCTTTATTTCTGTTTTTTACTGCTGTTTTACAATTATCGTTCCACCATGGAACTGATTTCCTACTTTTTATGCCTTTACTTTTTGGTATATTATCTATTGCTGCTAATAATATTCCTTGCTTTACTTCATTACTTAATAACTCTATATCTATATAGTTATCAACTTGACTTAAATATTTTTCACTATCTACTTGAAACTTTTCCCAGTCAGCTTTTCCAAATACCCAATTTCCTCCTCTTCCATCTATTTTTTCCACTATAGAGATATTGATTTTACATATAACTGGATAGTGATCACTCCCTATTGTCCCATCTTTGTATACTCTCCAATCACAAATTGATGCCAAATTATTTGATACAAAAGTAAGATCAAGTACGGATTCCTTTCCTGTCCTAATATCAATCCTTGTCGTATTACCATTGTTTAGACACACCAATTCTCTTTCTTCCAATAACTCTTCTAATACTAAACCATTACTATCAGTTTTTCCACATCCCCACAATGTGCTGTGTGCATTAAAATCCCCACACCATATAACACTGTTCTTATCCTGTCCCCCTATATCTATAAGTTTTTTCAATTCAAGCTTTTTACATGGATTATAGTAATTTATGATTGATAATTTTGATTTCCCTCCCCAAACCTCTATTCCCACATATTCTTGTTCATTCCCGAAGCTTATAACTCTATAAGGAATTCCCTGTTTAACAAATGTAACACACCCTCCACCTCCACCCTCTCTCCTGTCTTGTCTAATTGCTATATATCCACTTAAAACAAAATCCAAATTAGGCTTTAGCCAAGTTTCTTGAACACATACTACTTCTGGTTTTTCCTCTCTAGTGCCTATAAATTGCTTAAAATCTTGTCCGTTTGCAATTAGACTTTGTGCATTCCATTGAAGGATTAACATAATATTATCAACCCACACATGTTAGATCTTGACTTGACTGCACATTAAGCTCATCTCTTACTTCTTCCCACTTTAATCCTACTAACTCCAAATGATGTACTGCCGCTTTAACTATGATTTGAATCCTTTCTGTTTTAGATTTGATCTCAGATGTTGCATTTATTACTCCTGCTATAAAAGTAACTAACTTCTTCTTTTCTTCCCAAATCCTCCTCCATTCTTTATTCGTACCTCCATTTTTCCTTTTATCATCTACAACATCATTAGCTTCCTTATCCTGCTTTTCCCCCTCACTTCTCTTGACAGCATCAGCATAAGAAATGTTTTCCTTCACTTTAATCTGTTGCACCTTCACCTCCTGCTTCATTACTTCACATCCCCAAAAGGCAACACTATGATTGCCTCCACAATTGCAGCACTTTGGTTTAACACCTTCTCCACATTTTCCATAATCGTGATCTCCTCCACATCTAGCACATCTTCTTTGCTTTTTACATCCCACATGACAAAATTCCTGGCAGTTATAACATCTCATAGGCTTTGTTATGAATTCTCTTATGTTATATTTAATATAACCAAAGTATACCTCTTTAGGGAGGTCCTTGCAGTCAAATTCAATCAAGACAGATTCCGTTTCCTTTTTGTCAATTCCTCTTGTCATTCTTTTAGCAGATTTAACTGATCCATTTCTCATCCTCAAATTCTCCACTAACTCCTTTATGTTCACCATAAGAGGAACTCCTGTCATTATTCCTTTACAACTCTCAGTTTTTCCCCTCCAACTCTTACCACTTTTGCTACTTTAACTTTCCCCACACTGCTCATTTTCTTTGCCTTCTCTATCTGCTTTCCAGAGCTACATCCAATAAGCAAGTTTCCATCTCCCAGTACCTTTGCATATTTTACTTCTCCTATTTGTGCTTTAATGATTTTAGTGAGTTTTAACGGGTCAGTTTTCTTTACTCCCCCTTCTCCCTCAAAACGTACTACTACATTGAACATTTCTGTTCTCAAATCATTTACCTCAACTTCTCTTCCTTCACTTTCCGTTCCACCAAAACTATCGAAATCATTTTTCTTTCTTTTATGTCTAGCCAATTTCTTCACTCTGGATCCCTTTACAACATCCTCCCATTCACTTTCCCCTTCTTGATCTCTAAATTCCATGCTATTGTTTTCATCTCCTGATTCCCTTTCTGTCATTCTGAAAAAGTTTGAAATTATTTAGTCGATCGGAAGTAGAGAAGGAGCACCGCTACCGGACCTATACAGGCCATCGGCCCGGTACTCCCACACTCCTCTTCACTACCGACCTACCGTTACAGAGTCCTCAGTCCAATGTCCAACGAGTAATCCAATAAATCAGTTCAAAATAATCCTCTGATACAGTCAAACTCTATTCCAATTTCGCTCCTGATGCGCGTGTCCGCCCCGGAAGTTTTCCCAACATTACCGCTCCACCCTTTTTCCATCACCCAGCCCGTAACACAGACTAAGACAGACTGGGTATTTATACACAGAAGGATAATGAGGAAACAGGAGACAGGTAGGGAAACAATCAATTACACAACAAGGAGGAAGGTGACCAAATAAGGGAACAGGAAGTGATCTGGTGACAGACACCGTGAGAAAGGAGGACATCTAGTGGAACCCCAGGGAACACAACCCAGACACTGTGACACATATAAGTTATGTACAACCACTTTTATTCACCTCATGCAATCAACGTGGTCAACACTTGTTGAGGCTTTATTTTTCGTTAATTTAGCCACTGTACTGAAAAAATACCTGGGGTTATGTTTGTTTTCTTCTAAAAGAGAAGAAAAATAATCGGATCTAACAGTTTTTAATGCTTTTCTGTAGGATAGGTTACAGTACTTTCCCACAAAGCAATACGAAATACCTCTAGTTTTGTTTTCCTCCAGCTGTGCTCAATTTTTTGGGCTGCTCTCTTTAGGGTGCAGGTAGGCTCATTATACCATGGTATCATACTGGTTTCCTTAACCTTCCGTAAGCGTAAAGGAGCAACTGTATTTAAAACGCTAGAAAAGAGAGAGTCCATAGTTTCTGTTACATCATCAAGTTGTTCTGAGGTTTTGGATATGCTACTTGTGGTAGAAGTGATGGATCTACCATACTTGTAACAAGAAGTAGAATTTACAATTTTGGCTATATGAAGTTTGTACAAAATTAAATAATGATCTGAGATATCAGATTTTAAAAAAAATACACTACTGGCAAAAGTCTGGAATAATTAAGTGTAAATACAGTAAAAGCTGTAATGCTGTAAAATATTATTGCAATCTAAAATAGCTCTTTTGTATTTTAATATAATAAAAAATGCAATTTATTCCTGTGATGGCATGCTAAATTTTCAGCAGACATTACTTCAGACTTAAGTGGAAAAAGAAGCCTACTTCCAGCACATGTCAGGCCTAAGCACTGGATTCCACGAAGTTCTAACTATGACGCAACAGATGGAGTCCATGAAATATAATATAGATGGCAAATGTATCATGTAAACTGTTTTTTTAACACATAAATATCAAGAAATAAAGGTATTGAAGGTGTAATTTTACTCTCCTCTTTTAAAACTTTATTTATGTCCACAACAGTATTTTTCCTGACTGTCATAAACACAATAAAATATTCTATTATATTATGAACACAGATTTGCTTTTCCTTTTTTATTATAAAATGTTTTGTTAAAATGTTTAATATTGCATTATTGTCACATTCCAGTAATTTCTATTCGCAATTACTTATTTTTTTACATCACACATGAATGTAAAATGTAATTATACACTGTTTTACTGTGACAAAGGTTACAGTAAAAGTCAGAGATAATTGAAGAAACAAAAACCTTCCATAATACCTATTTATTTTATTTTACAATATTTTTATTTATTTATTTATTTATTTTAGTAGTGATTAACTGTTAGAATATTGTTTAAATAAAAGGTCTTTGTAATCAATGCATGAGTCCTGATATGTGGGTTGGCTGGGAATATGAAATCACTAAAAAAAATATTACAATTTTATAATAGCATTAATAAAGTTTATTAAGCAAACTCAGACACTTTATACATGTCTCAAACCACCACAGAAATCAGTTAATTCTCAGCACATAGAGACTCTTCACCATTAATCTCGGGGGGTAGACTCATCACTGATCATAACCTAGATGTGCTCTGTTTGACCTAATGATCATAATGATTACATTATTTTAAATGAGTCTACGCTCCAAGATTACTTTTATAAATATGAGCCTCATCCAAAAGGTAAAGGAGGTGTTGTTAATATATAAATATATAAAAATATTTTCAGTATTTCTCAGAATGCGGGCTTCAAGTATAACTAGTTTGAAGTAATGGTGCTTCATATAACATTATCCAGAGAAACAAGCATTAATTATAAATCTCCTGTGATGCTTGTACTGGGTACTGTATACAGGCCACCAGGGCACCTTAAATAATTTATTAAATAATTTACTGATTTTATATCCGAGTTAGTGCTGGCTGCAGATAAAGTTTTAATTCTTGGTGATTCTAATATCCATGTTGATAATGAAAATGATGCATTGGGATCAGTATTCATAGACATTTTGAACTCTATTGGGGTTAGACAACAAGTGTCAGGTCCTACTCATTGTCGAAATGATGCTTTAGATTTAATATGTTCACATGGAATTGATTTTAATGGTGTTGAAATTATGCAGCCAATTCCTGATTTATCTCAATTCCTTAGCACATCTAAAAACTCTTGATGATGTAAAAATGATCTCTCTTTTCTAGCATCTTACGATTGCTCCTTTACAATTAAGGAAGATTAAGGAAAACAGTCAGACACCATGGTATAATGAGCACACTCACACCCTAAAGAGAGCAGCCCAGAAAATGGAGCGCAGGTGGAGGAAAACTAAACTAGAGGTATTTTGTATTGCTTGATGGGAAAGTAACCTATCCTACAGAAAAACATTAAAAACTGCTAGATCTGATTCTTTTTCGTCTCTTTTAGAAGAAAACAAACATAACCATAGGTATTTATTTAATACAGTGGCTAAATTACTGAAAAATAAAGCATCAACAAGTGTTGCTCTGACAATTCTTCGTCATCAGTTGGGAGCCTAGGTGTGTTATTTGATAGCAATATTTCCTTTGAAAGCCACATTTCTAGCATTTGTAAAACTGCAAATATATCTAAATTACTACCTATGTCAATATCAAATGCAGAAACTGAGTATTGGTTCCTTGCCACTGTTGCCTCTGGTTTGCTTAGTTGGGGACACTTTGCTTTCACACTAGCACTTTTGTTGCGCACCCGGGTCGATTGACGTCAGAATTCGGTTCGTTTGGATGATGTGAATGCTACACGTAAAAAAATATGGACGTAGTGTCCGTGACTTCACCCATAGACTCCTCAATAGCGGTTTTGAACAAGCGGCAAGGAAGTCGACCGGAAGTTGAAGTCTGCTGCGTGCTGCTATCTTGTAGCAGAACTTCACTTGCGTTAGCATTCCCATTGACTCCCATTCATTTTGGCGTCACTTTGCAAGCGAATAACTTTACATCTGAGGCGTTTAAAGACTCAGTTTGTCCATTATTTATTTCTAAAGATACACGACAATGTATAAAGGGCCCCATTACCTTCTATGTTACATTATGGCCCCGTAGAAACAGTTTTTGTAAAAAATAGGCTAACGATTGCGTCATAACCACTCGACTCTCTGTCGCATTACCGTACAGAAAGGAGGAGAAGCTTGCATGCAATTAACTTAATATGGTGTACTGGTGTTACATTTTAAAATACTATACAAAATAATTAATCAGAATACTTACTCCTGCTCACTCACGCCAAAGAACTCCCCGCTCAAGCTCACAGTCTCTGCAAGTTTAACGATGGCAGTTTGCACGCACAGCTACAACAACATTTACATCTTTCAGACAGGTTGCTGACGTCGTCAAGCTTCGTTTGAGTCTGCGCGTCACAAACGGAAGCGCTAAAAAACACTAAAAATTGGCTTCAATTGTCTCAGTTGAGTTCCAATGGGGTCGCTGTGTCCATTTCTTTTACTGTCTATGGTTTTGAAGCTAAGCTTGTTTGTTAAGTGTGCAGAGCGGGCCGTCGCCATCTTGGAAGCGCATCACCGCGCGACTCTCCCGGATAATCGAAAATGGGCAAAAAGGCGGGAGCTGGTTCCTGAAGCCACGCCTACCTAGCGTGACTGCATTGTCAGCAGCGGCAATCCACCTGTCACTCAAGTGGCCACGCCCTTAATTATGCAGAATTTTAAGGCTTAATATAATTTAAACGGATGAGTTATAAAAAAATTCACCCCCCTCACAGTTGTCATGAAGGGCAAAATTATCAATATAGACCAAAATCATTTTTTGAACCAGGCTGTAAACATGTTTTTTTCTGCTGTAAAGTTGGGCATATTAACATGGGGAGTCTATGGGACTGACTCTCTTCTGCAGCCAGCCTCAAGCGGCCAGTCGATGAATTACAGTTTAAGTCACTTCCTTATTGGCCTCACGAGAGAGAGCGCGAGGTTGCCGCTCGATTATAATATGAACACAGTCCAGCGGGGGCAGGAGGAGGGGGGAGCAACCGAACTCGGGTTCGGACCAGGCGAGTGAACCAAGTGTGAAAGCACCCTTAATTATCAGCCATTTCTTTGACTTAATTGCACAGATACTATTTAAACTGAACTGAGCTGGATGATGAAATCATTGAATTCATTTTTATTCTTTCATTCTTTATTGACACACTATTATCATATTTAATTCTGTTCAGTTGCTTTGTTACAATCTATATTGTTAAAAGTGCTGTATAAATAAAGGTGACTTGACAGTTTTAAAGCATGAATGAAGTTTATGAAGCAAACTGTATATATGTTCTAAACCACCACAATATCCTACAATGATACAAATAGTTTTGACAGAGCCATATTTTGCAGTTTACAGTGCCCTATTAAAAGAATGCATGACAAATTAACTGCCAGAAAGCAAAATGTCAATGTTATGTATCTAATGTGCAACAATATATCAACAGAAGTAAATAAAGTGTTTCAGTATAAGCTAATAAATACATTAGAGTGATATGTGCAGTTGTTTAGGTGCATGCAAATTGTATCATTAAATTATAGTATAACAGAAGCTGTAAATAGTCAAATGACTGAACATATGTATTAGCAAAATAATTATAGTTTTCATAGAATTTTACTACTAGAGAGTAAGTAGTAACAAGTATCATACTGGTAAAAAAAAATACAAAAATGTGTAGCCTGAATGCACTGTAAGTCACTTTGGATAAAAGCGTCTGAGAAATTTAAATATTCATTTATTTATATTTAAGCATCAAGCAGTTATAAACATCAGAGGAGTACAAATTAGATTATCAGTGTACTGTGTTCAAGCAATATTGTATAAATTATTTAGGAACATATTTTGTGGGGTGAACGTGTAACAGTTTGGTGTAGAAAAGGTGCAGCCACTCTCTCCACGTCAAAAGATGGCAGTGGAAAGCACACAAACTATAGTACACTACAAGAAGGACGTGCTAAACTGCTCTCCCCGCCCCTCTTCGTCACGTGGTCATCAGTTGTCCTGGTAACGCATTGAAAGCAGGTGCGACTGAGCCAATCATATCTCAATGATTTTCGAACCCAGCGAATCACGTTCGAAAGAGCGACAATTTAAACCTCAGCGCACAATCAGTGTTATATCGAATTCGCTTTAGTACAGTCAACCAGTTTGTTCATCGAGTCATAGCAATAAGCTTCCGAAAAAAAAAAAAAAATGGCTCTCCGTGTCTCAAGGGTAAGTTATTTTTAGAATTATTTTGGGTATTTATGTTTTAGAGGCTATGCATTTGTTGCATGAAGATAAAGCTCAACATTTTTGTTGGGCTTAGTTGGTGAAATCCCGGAAATGTGTCTTATTTTCACACGTTAATGTTAGTGTTTTATCCTGTTAATAGCTCAGTGACGTTACATTTAATCGAAACATGTTACTAAGCACTACGTTTACGCAGAGCTTGCATAAAGTCGTCGTAAGTTACGTTTTAAATGGCATGTTTCGCTTGGGTTTTATTTGTCTTTTGCTAGTAACCTAACGCTATACTCTCCGTCCTCGTGTAGCTAAGTTAGTAACGTTAGGTGTGAGATCAAGATTAAGCTCTCTGGAATTTAAACCTGGCCTTGTGGAATCGTAAATGTCAACGTTTAATTCGAATTTAAGCGATCAGCTAAACCAACACACTCTTTATGCAAGACTGGTTTGTTAACATTTTGCAGAACACTCGCCTGGCCAGCAGCGAGAATCAGAGCGCTCTGCCCGGAAAAGCAGCTGTAGCCAACAAGCCCGGACTGAGACCCCGGGCTGCGCTGGGGGAGATTGGCAACAATCCCCAGACACGACAGGCTTTGAGGAAGAAGGTAACCGCATTTCGTCTTCTCCAGGCAACATTTGTCTGTCTTTTGTCTAACCCAAGTGTTGGGGTGTATTTTTAATTTTTTTTAAACAGGAGGTGAAGGTTGCACCCAAGGTGGAGGTTGTGGCTGAGAAAGCACCTGTGGTTCAACAGCCCAAAAAGGAATCTCCAAAAGTTCAGCATGACGTTCCGGTGAGCAGTAGATGACGTCCATATGGGAAAAGGGCAGCTTACTGAACTACACTGAAGGGAGGGATCCTATGAAGCTTCTGTAGTGCCTAACCTCCCTTGTGACTATTTGTGACCCTGGACCACAAAACCGGTTATAAGGTGTTGGGGTATCTTATTTTTTTTTATTGCGCATCTGAAAGCTGAAATACGCTTTCCTGTTGTATGGTTTAAGGCAATATTTCTTTGTATCTCCTATTTGGAATCTGAGGGTGCAGAAAACTTAACCTTAAGTTGTCCAAATTAAGTCATTGTATTAATAAAAATTAAGGTTGTAAATTTTACAGTAGGAAATTGAGTTTTGATCATAAGATGCATTGTCCCATACAGTGTGTTGTTGGCTATTGCTACAGATGTATTTGTGCTACTTATGACCAGGTCCAGGGTGACACTTTTATAGTAACCGTTGTCTTGGACCTTTCTAAATGGCCTAGTATTAGTTCACATTCCTTCTGGTGTTTCAATGGGTAAGGCTAATGCACGACTGTGCATGTACACCTTAAACAACTTTACACTGACCCTGTGGCCAAAGGTGTGTCTGGGGGTTTTTTTTTTTTTTTTTTTTTTTTTTTTTGGGGTAGTCATCACTCGAGTAAAGCAAACTAGTCATGAGGCAAAATGTAAGTCCATGAGCCAGCAGTCACTGGTAAATCCACTATATTAGAAGCAACTGCTTGTGCTTTCTTCTGAATGCATTTAAGGGAGATGTACTCGCTGCTGTGTAAAGTATCAACCAGCTGGGGTCAATGCTCACTCTTTCTTGTGGTGGGAAGGGGGTTCCCAAAATTCTTAGTTCACCTGTACTGCCTTGCATGAATCACTTTATTTTTTTTTTCAGATTGTGTCCGAGCCCTCCTCTCCTGTTCCCATGGAGACCTCAGGCTGTGCTTCGGATGATCTGTGTCAGGCGTTCTCCGATGTTCTGCTTGACATCAAGGATGTGGATGCAGATGACTATGATAATCCCATGCTCTGCAGTGAATATGTCAAGGACATCTATTTGTATCTGCACCAGCTTGAGGTTTGGGCTAGAAAAAAATGCTTCAGAATTTTTATTTTTTGGGGGGCAAATGTGCTGAGTTTCCACTTCTCTTGTAGATCACGCAAGCCGTTAAACCGAAATATCTTGAAGGAAAGGAGATTACAGGAAATATGCGTGCAATTCTTATTGACTGGCTTGTACAAGTCCAAATTAAGTTCAGGCTGCTTCAGGAGACCATGTACATGACTGTTGCAATCATTGATCGCTTCCTTCAGGTGAGGCTTTTATTTCTTCCCCACTCTGTAACGTTTTCTTGAGCACTTGTCAATTGCTTCCACTTGTCCCTCAATCAGGATCATCCAGTTCCAAAGAAGCAGCTCCAGCTTGTAGGTGTAACAGCCATGTTCATTGCCTCAAAGTATGAAGAGATGTACCCACCAGAGATTGCAGACTTTGCTTTTGTGACTGACCGTGCCTATACTACTGGTCAGATCCGGGAGATGGAGATGAAAATCCTCAGAGTTCTTGACTTCAGTTTTGGGAGACCTCTGCCTCTACAGTTCCTTAGGAGAGCTTCCAAGATTGGAGACGTAAGCTAGTTTGCCAGTCTATTCTTAAAAGCACTTGTGAAGATGCACTTTATCACTGCAATAATGCCACTTGTTTTGCAGGTTACTGCAGAGCATCATACACTGGCCAAGTACTTCCTGGAGCTCACCATGGTTGACTATGAGATGGTCCACTTTCCTCCCTCCCAGGTGGCTAGCGCAGCTTATGCCCTTACTCTGAAGGTCTTCAACTGTGGTGACTGGGTGAGTTCTTGGCCAGTTTATGTGAGTGGGGTCTTCTCCCTTGGTCCCCTCCTGACTATTCCCCTTAACATTCGCAGACACCTACTCTGCAGCATTATATGGGCTATACTGAAGATGCACTAGTTCCTGTGATGCAGCATATTGCTAAAAATGTTGTGAGACTCAATGAGGGGCTTTCAAAGCATCTGGTAAGTGGATTCAGCCTGACACAAAGCTGGCAGACTTGACTGCTCGGTTAAAGTAGCTGTTTCTAAAAGGATTGTTAATGTGACCCACTGAAGAGTGTTTCCTTTATTCTCTAGGCTGTGAAGAACAAGTACTCCAGTCAGAAACAGATGAGAATTGCCTCAATTTCTCAACTCAAGTCCTCCTTGATCAAGGACCTGGCCAAGCAGATCTCATAGTGTGGGATTGTTGAAGAGACTTAAGCACTATGTGCTGCCTTGTAAAAATTGTAACTTATGCATGCTTTTACTGTTGAAACTTTTATCGTTTATTTTTTACAGATTTCATCTGCACTGCCATTCCTTGAGTAAAGGACCTTTTTAATGATGATTCAAAGTGTTTATGCAACTTTGTAAATTTTATTTCAAATAAACATTTTAAAACCCTAAGCAATGTCTTTCATAGCATAGTCAAATTAAGCTTATCTAATGGTAAATTCAAGGTAGTTAATTGTTTGGTAGGTACCAGACAAGTTAACATTCCACTACAATGCAAATTTGTACTACAAATGTCCACACAGATTTCATCTTTAGGTCAATTTTTATTACATCTGTCCCTTTACTCCCCCAGTAGAGTTGTCTTGAACAATGATCCAGGATTTTTTTTATATATATATAAATGGTTTCCTGGGAATAACCAGCATGTCTTTTGCTATACATGAAAAGGTGTTTTTTTTTTTTTTTTTTTTTTTAGTCCTTTTGTGTCAGGGGCAATGCCTCCCTTTCATTTAGCCAAATCCAACAACTTGTTGAGGTCTGTAAGCACATTTAACTACAGACTTTTACTTTTTTTTTTTTTTTTCTACATGTGCCGGTTTTTGTTTAGAGAGATTTTACCTAACATTAAGGAATTCAGTTTTTCTTTTGATCTGCAAAGCAGTCTTGTTTTTCAGTCAATGCTTGTGTCAAATGCAAAAATGTTAATCCATGCGTTGATGACCTCAAGGTTAGATTATTATAATGCTTTATCGGGTGGTTGTTCTGCACGCTTAATAAACAATCTCCAGCTAGTCCAAAGTGCAGCAGCTAGAGTTCTTACTAGAACCAGGAAGTATGACCATATTAGCCCAGTTTTGTCAACACTGCATTGGCTACCTACTAAACATTGTATATATTTTCAAATATAGCTTATATAGCCCTGAATGGTTTAGCTCCTCTGAATTTGTACAAGCTAGTATTGCACTATACTCCATGTCCGCTGCGTTCTCAAAACTGGCAATTTGATAATACCTAAGAATATCAAAGTTAACTGTGGGTGGCAGATCCTTTTCCTATTTAGTGACTAAACTCTGGAATAACCTACCTAACATTGTTCGGGAGGCTGACAACTCTTGCAGTTTAAATCTAGATTAAAGCCCCATCTCTTTAACCTTGCTTACACATAACACACTAATATGCTTCTAATAACAAAATCCGTTAAAGGATTTTTAGGCTGCATTAATTAGGTAAACTGGAACCAGGAGCACTTCCCATAACACATTACTTATTTGTTACATCGTAAGAAGAATGGCATCTATGCTATTAGTCTGTTTCTCTCTTACCACAGGAAACCGATGATTCTTCTGCACAATCTGACTTTGCTGCAGCCTGGAATTTAACTGCTGGTTTCGTCTGGCCTTCTGACTGAGCCTGGTTTCTCCAAAGGTTTTTTCTTCATTCTGTCATCAATGGAGATTTGGTTCCTTGCTGCTGTCGCCTCTGGCTTGCTTAGTTGGGGACACTTAATTTACAGTGATATTGTTGACTTGATTACAAATGATTGTAAAGATACTATTTAAACTGAACTGAGCTGCATGATGACATCACTGAATTCAATGACAAACTGCCTTTAACTGTCATTTAGCATATTTGACACACTGTTTTGTTTAAAGCGCTATATAAATAAAGCTGACTTGACTTGTTTAAAAAAGTGTGATTTCTCAATTCAACGCTGAATGATTGAATGGGTGGACAAAAATAGATAATGTGAGATAAAGCAAGCTAGTGATTCCTTAACTTTTTTGTAACATGCCATTTGTGGCCCATATTCACAGAAAAGTGTTTCTTGAAAAATTCCAAGGTACTAAGCAAGTGCAACATAAAACGTCTACATGATTTTGACTGTTTTTAACAGTTAAAGCAGGAGTGGGTATTGTTAATCCTGGAGGGCCATTGTCCTGCAAAGTTTAACTCCAAACCTAAAAAAATAAAACTACTTTTATCCTGAAGACATTGATTAGGTTGTTCAGGTGTGTTTGATTAGGGTTGGACCTAAACTCTCCAGGATCACTCTTCGGTGACATCTAGTGCACCTACTGGGCTGTAGGTGGCGACAGTTCACTTTTAATCTTGTGAGGTACATTTCGCAGACGTAAACAAGGGGCTTTTTACTGAGTGAACACGTTAACATACTGTTGATTTTTAACGTGTATTGCATATAGGTCTTTCTAATGCTCAAGTCTCCTCTTTTTACTGTGTATTAATATTGTTTAAAACAATTATTTAAATCAACCTACGCATTGTGAACCCCTTCCACTGTTGTAGGTGGAGTGCTGAATGGGCAATATGAGACTCACTGCACTGTACGTACATCCAGCGTCAGTATGAATGAACAGAACTCAATGACATATATCATTTTATTCCATGATCAAGTCATTCCTTGGAAACCCTAAGAAGCTATACTATTCTATGGAGCTATTTTATTTAAGACCTTAATGAACATCACAGAAAATATACATTTATAACAGGTTTAGGGTGACTCTTTCTAGGTTGGCTGCATTTCCATAAGCTTAAGCAAGCTTTTCTCAATTGCTTTGGCTCAATTCTCAAATTAGATTTCTGTCACTTGAAACATCACATTTAGATTTGTGCACAACTGTTATTCATAGCAATCGTGTGTGTGTGTGTGTGTGTGTGTGTGTGTGTGTGTGCGCGCGTGCGCGTGTGTGTGTTTTGGCACATGTGTACAAAAGAATAAGTACAATTTGCACAATAATGAAATTAAGGCTCATGGCTTGCTGACCAAAACTGATGAGCTGATTGTCTTTGAAACTCTGAAACTCTTCATAACTTTTAAAGCGCCTTTCATTGTGTGAGCATCACATGTAAAATGATCCATTCAATTGTCAAAATCTGTCAGATATAGGCTACAAATATATATTTTTTTTAAATAAATATTTATGAGTTCAATACATTGCAATAAAAATAAATGTACTCTGTACAAACTAATTTGCATATTGACTTTTCTAAAAAGCTATCTAAAAAGTTTGGTGTGATAAAAATAGCATTAAGCTATACAAAACATAAAATAAAGTTTTAGCATAGCCTATTGACTAGTGGCGAGACGGATGATAATTGGCAGCAGCAAAAATGTAAAATGTCATAAAATAAATCAAACCATTAATTTGTCCAAATGATATTGTAATAAATCAACTGTATTACAAAATTGATCTGATCTGACATTTATGAAAAATACCTTTGTTCAAAAAGTTTTCGAGTAAAATCTGCCGTATTTATATAGCTAGTTGCATTGGATTTTTGGTTCAAAACCACATAGGCACGCACTTAGATACAATATTACTCATGGCAAACACTGTATGGCGGGTCGTCAAAATCTCCCCTATTCAGGCACTAGGATATGCACACAGCTGCTATTTCCCATATTGAATAACACTTTGTTTTTGTTTGTTTTTTTAAGAGGGATGGGCTTATCTCCTTTGCTCCACCTTCAGTTGTTGTGTTCTTCGGGGACTGGTGATAATGAGTCTCAGTTTCTCTGGCAGGCTGCACTGGTAAATGCAGGTCTGGGCTGAGAACTCATACTTGCATGCTGAAGTCATGACTGGCCAGTGAGATCAGTTTACAAGACAGATTTCTTGTGAAAAGAAGAGCCATAGGGCTGCAGTTCAACAATTTAGCTACAACATTAAAATGGATGTTTTATTGTATACCATTGTTTGTCACAATAACGTTCCTAAAGCAAAATTATCATATAAACTAAATTCACACAAGCATACTACTTCATGAGTCGATTTAACCCTGAAATCAGTTCTTTATAATTGTTATGAAGCAGTGAATAGTAATACTGCTGAGTACAATGTGTTACTTTCTTATCAACATTTTTGCCAAGAAACTAGTAATAGTTCTAACCGTATACTTAACCCTTGCCATTGTAAAACATGAATATAGCCTAATTAAGCCATTAAACTGATATTATTTTTGTCACACATGGCTTGGCAGTTTGTATGCCCGCTCCAACACAATGGCATTTATGATCAGATGAGTCGGACCCGTGTTTGAGTCTGTGATTAAAAAAAGTATATATATATATATATATATATATATATATATATATAAGGAATAATCAGACCATTGAATTAGTAAAGTATTAAAGCCCAAAGCCATGGGTTACAGTGCACTTAGAATAAGGGAAGTTATTTAACACGATGCAGATCCCCCTTCCTTGGCTTTGCAGGGCTTCTGTAAAAATGGTTAATCCATAAAAATATTTTTAATTCATAAAATATAAACACAGCAACAAAAATGTATAATTATATGTAAATAATATATATATATA